>NC_073388.1:20273107-20602107 GCF_028641065.1 Leucoraja erinaceus | reverse complement strand
ATATTGTAGAAAGAGACGGGAATGAGTAACTATTTCCAGGGGGAGACAGGAATGAGTAGTCATAGGTAAAATAAATACTGGAACTGTAGAAACTGTTCACAAATACTTAATCTTTGATATAAGGCTCATGTATCATCAAGACTTGCACAATTGTTGATCAAAATACAATTAAATTCAATAATCTCAGGTGATCAATAAACATTCATGGTCACTTGAAAGATTATTATATCATAGGCACTGCGTGATACATTGGCTGTGAAATGCTGATTGAGGAGGCTGTTTTGACCTATATAATGTTAAACTTCTGAAGTAATGTTGAAAGTTTGTTTGCTTGAGCAGTGGGAAATATTCCATCTTGCTAACAGTGTTCCCATAAACAGATTCAGCTGCAGGACATAGATCAGTGGGGATGATTATCTTTCATGTTGGTTTACTCACCATCTGCCACAGACTCAGTCTGGCAGTTATGTCCTTCAGGACTTGGCTAGTTCAGTAAATTATGGCTCTACCCAGCCATCATTCATGATGGATGTTGAATTGTCCAATCTAGAGCAAATTCTGTATCATTATTAAGTTTAGTGTTGTTCCAACTGTTGTTTAACATGGCGGTTCAGATATTCATCAATCATGTTAGGTAATAATTAAGAGAAAATATACATGCCCATATATATCATAATGTAGTTTAGTAGTTTAGTTTAGTTTATTGTTACGTGTACCGAGATACAATTAAAAGTTTTTTGGTTGTACGCTATCCAGTCAGCAGAAAGACTGCATAATTACAATCAAGCCATCCACAATATACAGATATTGCTACTAGAGTTTTAAACATAGAACATAGAAAATAGGTGCAGAAATAGGCCATTCGGCCCTTCGAGCCAGGATTGCCATTCAATATGATCATGGCTAATCATCCAGAATCAGTACCCCGTTCTTGCTTTCTCCCCATATCCCTTGATTCAGGTTAGCCCTAAGAGCTATATCCAACGCTCTCGTGAATACATCCAGTGAATTGGCCTCCACCACCTTCTGTGGCAGAGGATTCCACAGGTTAACAACTCTCTGGGTGAAAAGGGACTCATCTCAGTCCTAAATGGCCTACCCCTTATTTTTAAACTGTGACCCCTGGTTCTGGTCTCCCCCAACAATGGAAACATTTTTTTCTGCATCTAGCCTGTCCAATCCTTTAAGAATTTTATATGTTTCTATAAGATCCTCTCTCATCCTTCCAAATTCCAATGAATACTGTATAAGCCCAGTCGATCCATTCTTTCATCATATGTCAGTCTCGCCATCCTGGGAATTAACCTGGTGAACCTACACTGCACTCCTTCAATAGCAAGGATGCCCTTCCTCAAACTAAGAGACCAAAACTGCACACAATACTCCAGGTGCGGTCTCACCAAGGGCCCTGTACAACTGCAGTAGGACCTCCTTGCTCCTATATTCAAATCCTCTTGCTCTGAAGGCCAACATGCCATTAGCTTTCTTTACTGCCCGCTGTAACTGCATGCTCGTTTTCAGTGACTGATGTACATGGACACCTAGGTCTCGTTGCACCTCCCCTATTCCTAATCTGACGCCATTCAGATAATAATCTGCCTTCTTGTTCTTATGTAGTCTGGTGCCAATTTTGAGCATACCTAGGATGACATCTTCTGTCCTCTTCACTACTGCACTTCCATCTCAGGTTGGTCATCCAGACAGTGGAACAGGACGTACCCAAGGATTGTCACTGAGAAATTGTTTGTAAGGCTTGATTCCGAGTCAGGTTCTGTGCCAGAATATGTGGAGAATTCTCCAATTCAGTTAACAGTCACCTGTTTTTTTGTGAGAAGGACTTTGCAAGAATAAATGGTTTTCCACATTCAGTCCCTAGGTTGTTGCCAGCTTGTATATTCAGTTTTATTCATTTTCTCTCCAATTAATTTTGACCACATTACTGCGGATCTGAAGTCACGTGTTGTTCCTTTCGGGTAAGGATGATACATTTCCTCTCTTGAAGGTCATCTGTAAACCAGATGGATTTATATGATAATCCACTTGTTTCGTGGGTATCATTACCAAGACCACTTACAGGTAATTTTAAATGTATACATCACAGTCCAGATATTGCATGAGTAGCAAACGGGCTAAGTTTCCCTTTGATCTTAAAGAAAGCTGCCCATAAGCACGAAGAGCCCTCCATCTTTGATTTCACCTTCATTCTGATGAAACTTACAGGGAATAAAAACACAAAACAGAAATTATTTAAAACACTCAGGTAGCATCTGTGGAAAGAGAAACAGATTTAATGTCTCAGGTCAAAGAATTTCAGAAATTATGATTTAGCATGCAAATAAAAATCAAGTTTTATGTCATTTAACAAGCCCAAATATTGCAGTGTTTTTTTATAAGAATAGCTCAGAAATATGGTTCAATAGTTCAATGGTTCTTTATTATTATCACACGTACCAAAGTAAAGTTAAATTATTTTTTGTATACAGTTCAGTAAATTATTACTATACATAAACATAATCCCAGAGTGTATAGAAATAGCCCACTGTGACCATATACAAGAATCGCTAGCTTTTGGCACCATTTAAAAAGTCCAAGCTGCAGCTGGCCATTGAGGCCCATTGTCCTGGCAGCATTGCAGGATTGACCTAGAGGCAAAGTTGTAGGTGTGCTCCATCGTGCTGTGCCACTGCAGGCCGCGTCCAATTTACACGCCCGATCCAGTCGAGCCCCAGGCTGCTGAAGGCCCTCCAGTCATCATTAAATAGTTAAAGTTTTTTACTGAAGATCAGTAATTCATAACGGATCCCGTTTGTTATGGGTGCCGTAATGCACCCGTGGGAGAGTAGAATATCAGAGAGCAAATGTTGAAATTTACCAATCTGCACAAGCACAGATGTCAAACATTGCTCACAGTATAATGATGCAATAATGACAGGTCCCCCATCATCACAATTGTCAAATTTGAGCCCAATAAACCATTTGACATTGGCACTTGTTGAGTTGAATCATCATTCAATTTGTCTGTGAATACTAGTGTAGCAAACAATTTAATCCAGACTGTCAACAAACCCTTCATTTAATTTTGTTTGCTATAACAAGTGTTAGAATTTAACTTTGACATGTCTGCAAAACAGACAGTAATTGATGAACTCCCCATTCTGCCGGTTCATTTACATTAATGAGAAAGATTTCGGGCAATAGGGGCCAGAATTGTTAGTACCCATTCTGTGTCACCACAAACAAGAATGAGTCGTATTAAATGGATTGATGAACAACTTCAAATAATTCCCTAATTTTTTCAAGCAAACCTCAGTATTGTTCTTGATAGCTTTGAAATATGACCAACTGGATTTGTAGCCATCTATTTTCAAAATGTTTAAGTTGCTGCTCATCTCTTAGAGCCCCAGTTATGGTTGCCAGTGAGTGAAGAAACGTAGAATTTCAGTGGAAATAATGTCAACGATGGAAGAAACCATGGGGAATAAGCCATTTGCGTAAACTAACATGTGCAGTGTTAGATGCCACAATCTGTTTGCATTCGGTGCTTTGAACACAATGGCTATGGGATATCATGCCAAATATCTGACAACAGCAACACTCAAACAATAAAATATTTTAGTTTCAAACAGCAGAATGGCAGATGGAGTTTGTTTCCTGCATACCAAACCTCTGTAAAAACCTTGAACAATCATTCAGTGGGCAGTGAGATGCTGAAGAATTGACGTGTCTCCTTGATAATTTCTTTGTTTATTGGAGTTTATCTTTCCAGGATCTTCAGGTCGGTGGGTGGAACTAACAATAGATAGGCTTCAAATTTGTAACCCTTTCTTGCTTAGTTTATTAAAAAAACTGCACATGAAAAAAAATCACCAACTTGATTAGGAATCATTTTGTATTTGTTATCACTGGGTGAAATGTTTGTTAAAAGCATAATAGTTGTAATTGCAGATAGTTATTTGAAAGTACAGAATGCATGTTGACAGGCTCTAGTCAATTAATTTTCATGCTTTTTGATTTCTGTTAGTTAAATGCTTTAATAGTTCCTATGGCACAATGAGCAGTTTATTGTTTTTAATTTGTCTTTAAATTATTCTACAATAGGTTTGTCAAGTGTTCTTACACAGATCAAAGGAGTAAGACAAGCTTGGGTAGAGGTTTGATTGACAACTGAAGGGCCTGTCCCACTTGAGCGTCAGTGACTGACTAACGCCTGTATAACTGTCAAGTTGCACGGCATACTATTAGTGGGATCTAGCTGTCACAGGCTGGGTCCACAAATGAGGGGCATCGGGGAAAGTGGTGGGGGGGGGGGTGTTGGAGAATGGGAGAAGGGAGAGGGAGGGGAAGAATGGGGAGGTGAGGGGAAGGGGTAGTGGATAAGGGGGAGAAGAGAGGAGCAGGGAGAAGGGAGGAGAGGGGGACCCACCCTCCCCCCATTTGTGGACCCAGCTAGATCCCACTAACAACTCGTGGCCACCAGTTTAGTTCCCATGAGGAGCAGGCAGAGGCTAGGGTTAGGGCTAGGGTTGGCGTTAGGGTTAGGGTTAGAGCTAGGGGTAGAGTTAGGGTTAGGGTTAGGGTTTCCTCCCGCACTTCAGAGACACACAGGTTTGTATAAATTTACCCTAGCCTGTGTGGGATAGTGTGCGGGGATCGCTGGTCACAGGCTGGATCCACAAATGGGGGGGGCGTTGGGGAAAGTGGGGTTTGGGGGTGGGGAATGGGGAAGGGAGGGAGAGGTGGAGAAGGGGATGTGAGGGGAGGGGGTAGTGGATAAGGGGGAGAAGAGTGAAGCGTGAAGAAGGGAGGAAGAGGGGGGAAGGGAAGAAGGGGGAGAAGGGAGGGGAGAAGGGTAGGGGGGAGAGTGGAGAAGGAGGGAGGGGGGGGGTGGGGGGGCGGGAGGGGGGAAAGAGGGGAGAGGGGAGTTCAGTCTACACTCACTGAATCCATCACTGTGAAAAGTTATAGAGATGGTGATCGGATCCAGAAGCGGACCAATAATCTATAAATAAAACGGAACGGTCTTTTTATTTGCACAATTTATTTTATTGTATTTATTTTAATGTATTAATGTTTAAAATCCATGCATTGAAGGAAGAATATTTATAGCCCATCTGGGGTCCCTAACTCCAACCCTAACCCAACCCTAACCGGGCGTCACCCACAGGACAGCATACGTCAGTGTGTGACAGGGCGCACAACATGATGAGAAACCCAAATGTCACCCCTGGATTTTGAACATTCCAAAATCCTGGAGCGACAGGGAGGCACCGCACGTTACCGCGCATCACTGTGTGCATCACCACGCCTTACCACGCATCACGCTCGCATCACCACGCCTTACCACGCATCACGCTCGCATCACCACGCGCCAACTGTCGCCTAAATGTCGCCCAAGTGGGACTGGCCCTTTAGTTAAAGCCCCATGAGAAAGATGGCAGAAAGGCTGTCTATTCAGAGCTGAGAAAATGGGGTAATCAGTAGATAGCAAGAACCTAGTAAATACTGGTAAGTGTTCTCTATTCAATCATGAATACTGCAGTATTTGCCTCAATATTGGGCAGACGAAAGTCCCATTCTAAAATCCCATAAAATAAGATCACATTCTAAAATCCCATTCATTAAAAATCCTATTGCTTTTCATTTATTTTCTACTTCACTCATTCTGTCTGATATTTGATATAATATAGATGAATAGTCTTTTATTATTGAGGAGGTACCAGGACTTTACGTTTTGGCCAAGATTATGAGAAGCTTGACTTATGGAATTATCAGTTGTAATCAAGTTTTGAACGTAGAAAGGTGGGTCTAAGGAGGCTTTTCTGCACTGGCTGGTAAATAGATTTAACTTTCAGAGTGGAATGAGATAACCAAGGCACAATGTGTCATGGAAAAGTTTTGCGTTAGGTAAGGGTGATTCAATAGTGCCCACTGCAGGTGAAGTGAATTTCAGGTCATAAGGTCATAAGTGATAGAGTAGAATTAGGCCATTCGACCCACCAAGTCTACTCCGCCATTCAATCATGGCTGATCTATCTCTCCCCCCTAACCCCATTCCCCTGCCTTTTCCCCGTAACATCTGACACCTGTACTAATCAAGATTCTATCTTTTCTGCCTTAAGAATATCCACTGATTTTTAAGTGGCATGACCTAAACAACCATAGGTCCCTCACAGCAGTGGTCAGTGCGGACTCGGTGGGCCGAAGGGCCTGTTTCCGCACTGTATCTCCAAACTAAACTAAACAGATGATGAATATAGGCACTTTCTAGGCTATTTTATTTCTTTTGCATTGGGCTGAAAAGTGGAATGTATCAATTTTGCCACCCAACTGCAAAGCAATGGCCATCTCCAATAAGAGAGATTCTAACCACTTGATACGCAACAATATTATTAGCACCAAATTCCCCACCATAAATATCCTGCGGTTACCTTTGACCATAAGTGAAACTGGACCAGCCACATAAATATTGTAACTACTAGAAAAAGTCTGAGGCTGGGTATCCTGTGGCAAGTCACTCACTTTTGACTCCCTTCCTCCCTCCCTCCCTCATATAACTAATAAAGCAGAAGTCAGGAGTGTGATGAAGAACTTTCCACTTGCCTGAATTAGTCCAGCTGCATCAACATACAAGAGGTTTGACAGCATCCAACACATAGCAGCCAGTAATTGGCATCCATTGCCCATCCATAACGTTTGCTCCCTGCTCATCAGCATTTTGTGGCTGCACTGTGAACTATCCATTAAACGCACTGAAACAATCTCCAAGGCTTCTTTGCACGGTACCTCCCAAACCTAGGAGTGCCAAGAAGGTCAAAAAACACTGACAAGTGGGAATGGCAAATCTCAGCAAGCGATTTGAAACTCACTCGTATTACTTTATGGCCAACGGGTCAGAATTCCAAAATTCTCTGAACTATGGAAGTAACTCCACTACACAGATCACAATAGTTCAACAGAACAAGCTGTTCAAGAGCCATTAAAAAACAATCAAAAATGGTCTTTATTATATTCCTGAATGGCAATTAATCCCATTCAGGAATATAAAAGGTCAATTTAATTTGTCCAACATACAGATTTCACATCATTTGGCCTATTAACAAATTCTAAAACTTTCCTACTACTACATTTTCATTGTTTCAAATCAGCATGCCCTGTCTGTGGCCTCTCTGCTTAGTGATTAGTAATAAAGCATCTGGTTAATATACTGTAAATCAAACAGATCTTTATGTTGAATCTAAACTAACACCATCTGAAAAGACTTCAACAGACTTAAAATCTCTTCTTTAAACTTTAAATTCTCCTTTATGAATTTTATTTTAATTAATTAAAATTGATTTGCATTGTATGTTTTATTCAAATAACATTAAATAAGTTGGTTTGATAAAGTAAACTCTGCCTGTGATATTTTAAGCAACAACCGCAACAAACATTTTTGATTGAAAGATTTGCACAAACAGAAATTTGCAGCTGCACATCCATGTACACTTTGAAAACACCTGTATTTATTTTATGCATCAACAGGAGAGTTAAAAATTGTGTGTCACTGCCAGCTCAAGTGATAAGGATCTGTTATGCTGCCGCTGGTGTGGATCATGTATTAGTCGTACGCACTTCCATCTTTGACTCCATTAGAGAAATTATTACCAAGTGGACCTCAGGGAGAAGTTTATTTGGGAGCTGATCAAGGTCAGACATGATATGATCTAACCCAGTCCCTCAGATCATAAATGTATATATCTTTTTTACAGACTGAATTCCTAATAGCTGCTATTCTTGGCAAGATGTATTTCTACTTTTGGTTGCAAAAGACATCTGCTGATTCTGGCACAACGTTGAGTTGTTTATATAAAATGCTAAAGCCGCTCTTAATTTCAACTTCTTGCGGAGTTCCAGATAAAATCCCATTTCAGGTGTGAAATTATTTCACACAGCATCTTCTGATATCGAGAATGGATATTTTTACAGAAGCCCGATCATCAAACAGAAGATTATAGCCTGACTGTTAAGGAGAATTTCTGGCATCGTACTGCTGTTCCGCATTTTCTGATAACAGGTTTAATGCATTTGGAAGTGATTACTGAAAATGAGCTCCAGCTTCACTTTAGCCAATTTTTTGAAAGAAGATAATTCATTCAATAAATGCTGGGGTTTGATCTTGGAAACAGAGTAAACAAATCATTTTTTTTGCAAACTAACTTAAAGCAGTAGTCTCGCCGACAGATTTTAAATCAGTCAAAATCTTAAAAATAATGTTTTTGCAGCTTTGAATCTATGACAAGATCTTTCTGGCTTTCAGATTAGTTCAGTGCTAATAGCATGATTTCACAGACGTCAGATCCAACAGAAAGGGAATTTCTGGACATATCACCTCCTTTATACTTTATATATCCAAGAACTACATCCATTCTTGCAGTTCTTGGATAGATTGAGTGTTAATAATGTCCAAATCTTAAGAAAAGAAAATATTAGATATCAGCAAATGGATTTAATAGTGTAGCGATGACAGAATAACTGAAAAATGGATTTACAAAAGGCTGGTCCGTCCATTTAATATTTTAGGATATAAGATATTTGAGAAGGAGAAGGTTAAATAGGAAGTGGCAGTGATGCAGTTGAACAAAGGGGACTATGAAGGCATGAGAGAGGAGCTGGCCAAGGTAGACTGGAAAGGGATCCTAGCAGGAATGACGGTGGAACAGCAATGGCAGGAATTTCTGGGCATAATCCGGAAGACGCAGGATCATTTCATTCCAGAAAGGAAGAAAGATTCTAAGGGGAGTAGAAGGCAACTGTGGCTGACAAGAGGAGTTAGGGATAGAATAAAACTAAAATAAAAGATGTATAACACAGCAAAGAGTAGCCGGAAGCCATGGGATTGGGAAACTTTCATTGGACAACAGAAGGAAACAAAACGGGCAATACGGGCTGAAAAGATGAAGTACGAAGGGAAACTGGCCAGGAATATAAAGGACAGTAAAAGCTTCTTTAGACATGTTAAAGGAAAAAGAGTAGCAAAGTCAAATGTGGGTTCCCTTGAAGACAGACACGGGTGAAATTATTATTATTTTCCAATGTTCAATAGATTCAGGATCAGTTCCTGTGGATTGGAGGATAGCTAATGTTATCCCACTTTTCAAGAAAGGAGCTAGAGAGAAAACAGGGAATTACAGACTAGTTAGCCTGATGGTGGGAAAGAAGCAGGAGTCAATTATTAAAGAGGTAATAATGGGGTCTTTGGATAGCAGTAAAAGGATTAGTCCAAGTCAACATGGATTTATGAAAGGGAAATCATGCTTGATTAATCTTCTGGAATTTTTTGAGGATGTGACAAGTAAAATGTATGAAGGGGAGCTAGTGGATGTAGTATATCTATACTTTCAGAAAGCCTTTGATAAGGTGACTAAAATTAGAGCACATGGTGTTGGGGGTAGGGTGTTGATATGGATAGAAAATTGGTTGGCAGACAGGAAGCAAAGAGTAGGAGTGAACGGGTCCTTTTCAGAATGGCAGGCAGTGGAAAGTGGAGTGCCGCAAGGCTCGGTGTTGGGGCCCCGACTATTTACCATATATATTAATGATTTGAAAGAGGGAATTAGGAGCAACACTTGCAAGTTTGCGGATGACACAAAGCTTGGTGGCAGTGTGAACTGTGAAGAGGATGTTAGGAGGTTGCAGGGAGACTTGGACAGGTTGAGTGAGTGGGCAGATGTGTGGCAGATGCAGTATAATATAGATGAATGTGAGGTTATCCACTTTGGTGGCAAAAACAAGGGGGCAGATTATTATCTCAATGGGGTGAGGTTAGGTAAGGGGGAGGTGCAGCGAGACCTGGGTGTCCTTGTACATCAGTCACTGAAAGTTGGCGTGCAGGTACAGCAGGCAGTGAAGAAAACTAATGGAATGTTGGCCTTCATAACAAGAGGATTTCAGTATAGGAATAAAGAGGTTCTTCTGCAGTTGTGTAGGGCTCTGGTAAGACCACATCTGGAGTATTGTGTTCAGTTTTGGTCTCCTAATTTGAGGAAGGACATCCTTGTGATTGAGAGTGCAGCGTAGTTTCACGTGATTGATCCCTGGGATGGCGGGACTGTCATATGAGGAAAAATTGAAAAGACTAGGCTTGTATTCACTGGAGTTTAGAAGGATGAGGGGAGATCTTATAGAAACAAATAAATTCTAAAAGGACTGGACAAGCTAGATGCAGGAAAAATTTTCCCAATGTTGGGCGAGTCCAGAACCAAGGACCACAGTCTTAGAATAAAGGGGAGGCTACTTTAGACTGAGGGGAGAAAAAAAGTTTTCACCCAGAGAGTTGTGAATTTGTGGAATTCCCTGCCAGAAGGCAGTGGAGGCCAAACCACTGGATGTATTTAAGAGAGAGTTAGATAGGGCTCTAGGGGCTAGTGGAATCAAGGGCTATGGGGAGATGGCAGGCACGGGTTATTGATTGGGGACGATCAGCCATGATCACAAAGAGTGGCGGTGCTGGCTCGAAGGGCCAAATATGCTCCTCCTGCACTATTTTTTATGTCTATGTCTATGTTTAAAAAGATATGATCTAAAAATTCCTCTGCACAAGTACAGTACATATCCCAGCAGGATTGTCATTAGCTTAATAATTATTTTTCTGGTGTAATGATCCTCCAGGTGACAGTAGCGTTAGTGCTATATTCTAAATGTATCCCCAGTATAATTTTCAGGTTGAAGCTCTGCAGTCCTACCGCATCCGGTCATGAAGGGTGGTGAAGGTAAACAGCTAACACAGAGGAGGAGAATCCATGAGCATTCCTATCCACGAAGATGGGGGCTCTATGTGAAAGCAAAGAATTAGGCTGTTTACTCAAGTATGAACTGATTGTATCTATATATGGTCATAGGGTGATAGAGTCAACAGGGTGGAAACAGGCCCATTGGCCCAACGTGCCCACACCCACCAAAATGTTGCGTCTACACTAGCCCCACCTTCCTGCATTTGACCCATATCCCTCTAAACCTATCCTATTCATGTACCTGTCTAAATGTTTCTTAAACGTTGCAATAGTACCTGCCTCAACTACCTCCTCCGGCAGCTCGTGCCATACACCCACCATCCTTTGTGTAAAAGAGTTACCCCTCAGGTTTCTATTAAATCTTTCCACACTCACCTTAAAACTATCTCTTCTGGATCTTGATTCATCTACTCTGGGCAAAAGACTCTGTGTGTTTACCCGCACAATTCCTCTCATGATTTTGTATGGTATATCAGATGTGTTTGGATACTATGCAAGTTTTTCTCTATACCTCGGTGCATGTGACAATAGTAAACCTGAACCTAAACTCAAAGAGCATTTGCAACAATATTCAACCAGATATGCCAAATGGATAATCTATTTTGGCTTCTTCCTGAGATCTCCAGATTCATAAAAAACAGTCCAGATGATTTCATTTTCTCCATTGACATCATAAATAGCTAGAGCACTAAACACAAGGATTAATAGACTGAAAACTGGTATAATAAACGTGCCCTCCCAAACAGGCCCTACCTCCAGCCAAGCAGTTCTGGTACGAGCATCAGCCTGATGACATGGAAAATCGCCCAAGTACAGTATGTTCTGTTTACCAAAAGCAGACGGAATCTAATAAGATTAGATTATTACCACTACTTTCAGCCATCAACAAAGTGAAGGATGGTATCACTACCAAGCTTCACTTACTCACACTCTGCTCACTAAGTTTGGATTTTGCCAAAACAACACAGCTCCAGGCCTTGCCATAGACTTGAATTGAATTCCAAATGAAGGGTAAAAATGGTTGCCAGTGATATCAAGGCTGTATTTGACCAAGTGTGGAACCCTGGTAAATCTAAATTAATGTACATCAGGGCGAAGACAACTAAACACAAAGACAAATGTTTGTGGATATTGCAGGCTGATCTATCCACTCCTAGGACATCAATTCATGAGTTGCTCAGGCAATGCCCAACCATCTTCAGCTGCTTCATTAATGAGCATCCTTCCATCATGATGTTTGTAGTGGGGATGTTTGCTACATAAACTCCACATCTAATGAGATGAGACTTCATTTACTTTTCCTTCAGCCCGTAGGTATAGATTGAGGGGAAAGGTAGTTGCTAAGTTTATAAGCTTTTCCACAGTGCAGGTGGGCATGTAATATTACTCCCTGCAGAGATCTCCCTGGCAACTCCGGGGAGGATTGACTGCTTGATCAAGTCCTTCTGTCCAGATCCTTCTAACCCCCTTCTATCACCATTACCATCTCCACCCCTCCCATGCCCACTCCATCTCCCTCAGAGGGTGGTACGGTGGGTGGCAGAGTGGTAGAGCTGCTGCCTTACAGCACCAGAGACCCGGATTCGATCCTGACTACGGGCGCTGCCTGTACAAATTCGCACGTTCTCTCCATGACCGCGTGAGCTTTCTACAGGTGCTCCGGTTTCCTTCCACGTTTCAAAGACGTACAGGTTTGTAGGTTAATTCGCTTGGGTAAAAATTGTAAAATTGTCCCAAGTGTGTAGGATAGTGCTAGTGTAGGGAGATTGCTGGTCGGCGTGGACTCGCTGGGCCAAATATCACTAAACTAAACTAAACTACACCAGATAGACTCCATTGCTTCTCCAATTGTTACAGCAACCATTTTATAAGCAGCAGCAGCAGCATTCAGCAACAGCACGTGAGTTGCTGCTTATTCTGTACAAATGCTCTTTTAATGGTTGGCAGCTGAGACACAGCTGGGAAATTAAGTGCCAGAAGATGCAATGAACTTCTAATAGATCAACGCCCAAAAGCTGACACAGCCCAGCTACTCGGAGAAACCCTACAATGTTCTTTTGCAAACAAGCGCTGGAATGCTGTGATGTGTTATGGATCAGTATTTGGGAGACATGGGCAGCTGTTTTAGCACTACTAAAGTGCTGGAAAGCACATTCAAGGTCAGGGTAGGTAAAACAGCAGGCTGCATATAGCAGTGATTATGGTAGATGTAGTGCTGTAAAGGGAGACTATCTGTAATAGCAGGATCAGAATCTATTTGGTTGGAGTAAAATAAGCAGGAATGATACGACCACAGAGATTGTATTTCATTATACATTATGAATGGATTGTGGAATATTTTCTCTTTACTTCCATGCAATAGTAAGAGTCCATTCTAATCATCTCCATTTATGCTAGGAAAGTGGTGGTGAGCCATCTGTCCACACCTCTGCAGCAATGCCACCATTGAAGCTTTGCAACCTCTATCCTATCGAATGGTATCAATGCAACTGTGGAGTGTTGCATACTGCAAGTATGTTTCCCACTAAGCGAGTGTTGCGACCCATTTCATTCACCATGCTAATAACGTCCTTAAACATCACTGAAATTAAAGTCTTGTTACCATAAAAGTTCTAAAATCCTTTCTTCAGCGAGTGTGCCAGGTTTGCTATTTTCCAATCCTCTGGCACCTCCTTATATCTGGAAGAGATAGAAAAATTTATGGAAAGACCCATTTCCTGAGCAACCTATGGATATCAAGCCTTGGCAACATTAAAAACAGCATCAGCTCCTATAACATCTTGCCTATCAATTTTTACCTCTTCATTACTTTCACTATCTTCACTTCTACTGATATTTTGTCAACATCCTCTAGCTTGGCAAACATTTTGGGCAGCACAGTGGTGCAACTGGTACAGTTGCTGCCGTGCAGAGTCAGGGCCATCTCCCATACCTTCACTGGCATCTGGTACTGAGCGTAATCCAGAGATTGCTATCTTCAGGATCCTATTTTCCGATTTCCTCCCTGGCTCTGTCTATAGGACATAATACCTGCCTTCTCCCTACATAATCCTGAACATTTAAGGTTGTCGGGGTGCTTTTCTTCACTCCTCGTATGAGGATCAGATACTGTGCATATAACCAAAACAACAGGAGAAAAAATCCCTTTTGAAGACATGATCATAAAGTTATTGTCATTATGATCATACAAACACATCTTCTCATTGTGATTTAATAGATCAAGTACAAACTAGGAAACCAATAGTCTATTTAATTCTCACAACATAAATATGTTTCCAAACATTGCTGAGAAGGTGAGAAAGGTGATCCATATTCCCTACGTTCCAGGCTTGCAATAAGAGGCAATATAAGCTGAAGAACAACATTGTTGGCGATCCAAGAGATGTCCACTTGCTTGGAGTGGTGCCGTGTGATTCAACAGTTGCTAGCCAATGTGTGATGGTTATAATACAATCTCCTGGCTCTGATGAGTGCACTAACTGCTCGGAAGTCTGAGATTGTACTCACGACTTGCTATGTACTCCAAGGCAACTGTTAGTCTATATTTAACTTTAATGATCAATGATATCTGACCTACATTTTTATTGCTGCAGGGAGTGAGTGAAGTTGAAATTTGGTTTAATATGAAATCCATGCCAGAATCAATCTTGAAAAATTGCCCCAGGGAATACTGTTAATAGAGTGTGTGAACAGAAACAGAATCAGGAAAACAAATTATTGTTTAGAGATTAAGATATAGCTATACATTTTAAGATTTTAAAGTTGGGATGTCAAGGTTGCAAAACGCTAGCTTTTAAACTAACTGGCTTGTAGATGTTGCTGTATTATGAAGCAACAGGAGTTCCAAACACTGACTAATGATTTAATTCCCTTGGGCATAAAAGGTCCTTTGTAAGAGCCAATATATTAAAAGATTTGCACAGCTTAAAGAACATTTTTCATTTAAAATCTCACTCTTGTCTTCTTCAGTGGAGCTCTTGCTGGATTTTATATCTCCTGTGGAAATATTTTGATAATGGTTAAAGGGTTTTGCTTGATTGTAATATAGATGAGGCTCCACAGCACTCCCCAGGGCCCCACCATTCACTGTGAAGGGCCAAAAATGTAACACCTCTCACTTATCGGTAATTAAATGTATTAACCATTCCGCAGCCCAACTGATCAAGATCTTGCTGTAATGTTTGATAATCATTTTCGCTTACTACGATCCCACCCACTTTAGTGTCATCCTCAAACTTACTAATCATACCTTTTCCATTCTCATCCAAATAATGCTCTATCAAATTGTTACGCCTTAAATCTGTGCATTTTAGTTCAAGTCTTCCCAGCCCTGGGAAAACGACTTTAACTATTCTATCCCTTCCCTTGTAATTTTACAAACCTATATGATGTCATCCCTTAGACTCCTCCATTCCAATGAGAATACATCCCCACTTATCCACCCTTTTCCTCTAACACAATCCTTCAAGGATTATACTTCCTTAAACATTCACACATGCACCTTCATCAACAGCCCTACACACTCCCACACACATCCGCAGACACATTCATAATCTCCCACATTGCCCACAAATGCTTCCACACATGTATAAATATGCATATACATATATGCACTCCCACCCCTATGCACACACACGCACACACACACACATGCATACATGCACACACACACACACACACACACACATGCACGCGCGCACACACACACACACATACACATCCTCGTCTAACCGTTATATGGTGCCATAATCTATATGGTTCCCTGGGGGGGGAGGTAGGTGGGGGTGGTTACCAATTGTTTACTGCTTTTTATTGCTTTAATAACCATACTGTACACCTTAATTCGTATCACCATGGATCCCTTGTTCATTTGGCAAAGAAAGGCTTTGGGCAAGAATTATGAGTGGGTCTGTTTGGATGTCCGTTTCAAAGGGCTGGCAATATCTCTGTGGGCTGAATAGCCTGGTACTGTGCTGCATATCTTAAACACTGACAAATGAATTCCATTTCCCCAAGTTGCTGATCTTTACCGGGAATAAATGGCAAACCTCGTGTGCCTCTGGTGCCTGATATAAGCAAAGCTCTGTGCTATTGAGCTGACAGCAGTGGGTGAATGACTGGCACTCATATACACTCCTGCTTGGATTCCCACAGTTATGTATGTGGGGGCCATAGGTTCCATGCCACCACAGCAGCATGGAAATATTTATCAACCATAGAGTTTCAGTTTAGTTTATTGTCACGTGTACCGAGGTACAGTGGAAAGCTCATTCCGACAACAAATGGTTGATATGTGGCAATAAGAAGTGCTTTCTGCAATTCATTTGCATACTAGTGGCAAGTTACAGTGATCAATTGACCTACCAACCTGTACATTGTTGGGATGTGGGTGGAGACCTGAGCACCTGGAGGAAACCTGAACGGTCATCAGGAAAATGTGCAAGCTCTTCACAGATAACAACAGAGATCTGCATCACTGATATTGTGAGGCAGCAGCTCTGCTAACTGCGCCATTGCCTCTCGTTCTTCCTCCACAGCCAGCACAGGCTGCTGTTTTGTATCCAATATACAAAGTAACTACCCTGTACTTTTGATCATACGCCTGTAGGTATATACTCTTAATATTTAATCAGCACTTTTTCCAAATTGCTTGCCTTTGTAAAGCCAGTAGCAATGTTTGTTGTAGTTGTTGCTTTTTCTAAGTTTGCATATATATATTACAGAGAGATAGGCTTAGTCTCATTGAGTTTTGTTGGAAGAACTATTCATGCCATGCGACAGTAATTGCTAGCGTCTGCAATTATCAAATGCTACTGTTTACAACATGGTGAATGATGGAGTAACTGGCGTCAGGAGAAAGTTTCAGATTTAATGGCAAACAATTAATTTTGTTGAGAGAGGGCTGACAGATATATAATGCTTAGGTTGTCAGACTGGAAGTAAAGTTAGAGAGCAGTGCAATTATAGCACCAAGAGTGTTTATTCAATGTGTATAGAGCAAAGAATGTGAATGGAATGTTGTGGAAACAGTTAAATCAAATCCCTCTGAATTATGATGCAGCAAAAAAAAATAATTGGGAACTTTTGCTGTTGTGCAATAAAGACCCCAGTAATGAAACGTGATCTTGGGCCTACAAATACAATTCAGTGTTCTAATTTTTACGATATGTCATTGTATCAGGTTCCCAAGCTGTAGAGCATTAAGCTTGGCAGTAATGAAGACGGAGTCTTGGTTGATCCAGTCCAGAGTTTATGAAGTGCTTCCTGATAGAAATATCTGTAACATAAAAAATAAGGCTGTAGTGAGGGTGAAGAGGGTTTGCACCAAAGATAAATCCTGTCCTGACCCACACGCTCATAAAGGTGCTAAGAAAGGCGGGTTATGAAATTGTTTGTAACTGACAAAGCATATTATGTGATATTTGAGCAATTATTGTCCCCATATCTGAGGAAGTATGTGCTGGAGATGTTGTAGAGAACATATGATGGCCTTGACTCGCTGGAGTTTAGACGGATAAGGGGGGATCTCATTGAAACTTACTGAATGATGAAAGGCCTAGATAGAGTGGATGTGGAGAGGATGTTTCCACTAGTGGGAGAGTCCAGGACCCGAGGTCATTGCCCAGAATTAAAGGACGCTCCTTTAGGAAGGAGATGAGGAGGAATTTGTTCTCTCAGTGGGTGGTGAATCTGTGGGATTCATTGCCACAGAAGGCTGTGGAAGCTAAGACAGTGGATATATTTAAGGCAGAGATAGATTCTTGATTTGTATGGGAGTCAGGGGTTATGGGGAGAAGGCAGGAGAATGAGGCTAAGAAAGAAAGATAGATCAGCCATGATTAAATGGCAGAATAGACTTGATGGGCCGAATGGTATAAATTCAGTTCCTATCTCTTAAGAACATGAACTCAATGATTGCCACTTTTGTGAAATTATTCTGTCAGTTTCAATAATTTCTGTCAGTCAATTTAATACTTTCTAGAATTGGTGGTTAACTGATACATCAGTCTGAAGAAGGGTCTCGACCCGAAACGTAATGATCCTTTCCAGGAGAAAACAGATAGGGCTTTGTATGCTGATCAGGTCTTATTTGGGAGAGAAATGCCCCTGTCCCACTTAGGAAACCTGAACGGAAACCTCTGGAGACTTTGCGCCCCACCCAAGGTTTCCGTGCGATTCCCGGAGGTTTTTGTCAGTCTTCCTACCTGCTTCCACTACCTGCAACATCCGGCAACCACCTGCAACCTCCAGGAACCGCACGGAAACCTTGGGTGAGGCGCAAAGTCTCCAGAGGTTTCCGTTCAGGTGACACCTTAATGAGTTATATTTTGAACCTTAGACTTTTGTGAAAATATTAAGATGTTGACTTCATAATGGGTTATTAATAAATGACAAACTGTTATTGATGAATTGCATATTGAATACTAAACCATTTTCTGCGAATTATATTACTAGTTACTGGATACTGTTTAAGTATATGAACTCCTGATGAATATACATTTAATATTGAGCCCATCGCATTATGATGTGACAGGAATGGAGAACACCACGTTATTTGCTGTAAAACAAATTAAAATAATGGTAGTTATTCAAAACTATTTTATATTATCTAAAGAATGAGCTCCACGGACTTCATTATATTCCACACAGTGATAAGCCTCCCTCAGAATATAAGGAAATATCTTCAGCAAAGAGAGAATACGATCAATTATTTACCTTTATCAGTTTAACTGTGAATGTTCAAAACCTAAACTCCCAGAGTACTTGGAGGCCAAAAGTGTTTCTAGATCAGTAGTGAGCAAAGATCTTAGAGCGAAGAAGATCTTTGGTAGTGAGTGCAGACAAGCACTGATCAGTCACATGACACTCACTGTAAGATTCTTGAGGTTGTTGAAGTTGTACATTTTCTGCATTTACATTGCCAGTATATTTCTAAGCTTGAGAAATCTCTTCCTAAGACGGATCCCGATGCTACTTTATGTTTCAGCTTATGAAGTCTCCTTACATGCACAAATCTCCCTTTGACTATGCTCATTCCTTCTGTCATTTCCTGACCAAGGCTTGATTGCTTCTTCCTGTAAAATGCCTAAGGATGTTTTGGTAGATGAGACAAATTATGCAAAAGGAAGTGTGCTTATTGTATCTTGCATTTCAGATGCCAGTTATGCAGATTTTGGGCTCTCAGGCCTTGACGCAACCTAATTTGTTTAATTAAGTTACTACCTGATATGCAAGGTACTCAGTATTTTTAATTAACTTTCAGAATAAGCTGTATTTAAAGTTGCTCTTTTTAACTACATGTTATTTCTGCAGCTGATTTGTTCTTGGCTCCACATTGAACATGTATTTGAAGATACAGCAAATGAATCTGTCGAATTAGAAATAACAAAGACATAAAAGTAAATGGAAATTATTGGGAAGAAAGTTGCTTGAAATGTTCTGTTTGGATAAAAAAATTCAATTTAAAATAAGTGCAGGATGATGAGAGGTGATCTTACAGAAGTGTATAAAATCATGAGAGGAATAGATTAGGCTACCGCACAGAGTCTCTTGCCCAGAGTAGGAGAATCGAGAACCAGAGGAAATAGGTTTAAGGTGAGGGCGGAAAGTTTTAATGGGAACTGAGGGGTCACTTTTTTACACAAAGGGTGGTGGGCATATGGAAAGAGCTGCTGGAGGTACTTTTTTTTTTCAATTCAACTTTAATGTCATCGCACAAATACAAGTATCAGTACAACGAAATGCAGTTTTGCGTCAGTCCGTAGTAGTTGTACATAAAGAGAAAAAAAACAAGAAAAAAATAGAAAGAGAGAAGATACAGAATAATCAGGAAATACAGAATGATTAAACAAAGGGGGACGGAGGGACCAGAGAAATCTATCGTCGGGACTCCGAGTTCAGCAGTGTGATTGTGTTGTTATAGAAGCTTTTCCTCATCCTGCTGGTACGTGACCTGAGGCTCCTGTACCGCCTCCCTGATGGGAGGAGGGCAAACAGTCCATGGTTGGGGTGTGAGGGGTCTTTGATGATCTTCCCAGCCCGTCTCAGACACCGTTTTCGGTGGAGGGCATCCATGGCAGGGAGCGGGGCACCGATGATGTGCTGCGCGGTTTTCACCACCCGTTGTAGTGCTTTCCTGTCCGCAGCAGTGCAGCTGCTGTACCATACCGTGAAGCAGGTGGTCAGGATACTCTCTATGGTACAGCGGTAAAAGTTGGTCAGGATCTGGGGGGACAGGTGGGCTTTCTTGAGCCTCCTAAGGAAGTAAAGGCGCTGCTGTGCCTTTTTGATCAGCTTGGAGGTGTTGAGGGACCAGGACAAGTCCTCCGAGATATGCACTCCGAGGAATTTATAGCTGGAGACGCGCTCCACCTCAGTCCCGTTGATATGGATGGCGGTATGACTGCCTCCTCTGGTCTGCCTGAAGTCGACAATAATCTCCTTCGTCTTTTTGGAGTTGAGGATGAGGTTATTGTCGGCACACCAGGTGGTCAGGTGCTGGATCTCATCCCTGTAGGCTGACTCATCGTTGTCGCTGATCAGTCCTACTACCGTGGTATCGTCAGCAAACTTAATAATGGCGTTGGATCCGTACTTTGGGATGCAGTCGTGGGTGAAGAGGGAGTAGAGGAGAAGGCTGAGCACTGGTGTTCAGTGTTATAGTGGAGGAGGTGAGGTTATTGACCCTAACAGACTGTGGTCTGTTAGTGAGGAAGTCCAATGTCCAGTTGCAGAGGGAGGTGGAGATGCCAAGTCCACTGAGTTTGGTGATCAAGCTGGCTGGGATGACGGTGTTAAAGGCAGAGCTGAAATCAATGAACAGCAGCCTGATGTAGGAGTTGTTGTAGTCCAGGTGGGTCAGGGCAGAGTGTAGGGCCGCCGATATGGCGTCCTCTGTAGACCTGTTGGTCCAGTAGGCAAACTGATGGGGGTCCAGTGTGGGGGGGAGGCAGGCTTTGAGGTGAGCCAAGATCAGCCGCTCAAAGCACTTTGCAATGACAGGGGTGAGTGCCACTGGGCGGAAATCGTTGAGACTCCCTGTAGCTGACTGTTTGGGCACTGGCATGATGGTTGATGTCTTGAGGCAAGTGGGGACAACACCCTGGGCCAGTGAGAGATTGAAAATGTCGGCGAGGACTGGGGATAGTTGTCCAGCACATGCCCTAAGCACCCGGCCAGGGATGCCATCGGGGCCGGCAGCTTTGCGCTCATTCACCTTGCTCAGTGCATCTTGTACAGCAGAGGTGGAGAGGCTGAGAGGTTGTTCATTCGGGGGTGGAGCAACTTTAATGGCTGGGGTTTTGTTGTCTCGGTCAAAGCGAGCATAGAAGTGGTTTAGCTCATCAGGCAGGGTGTCGTTGTCTGGGGGAGGGGTGTTAACTTTCTGATAATCGGCAAGGGATTTGATTCCTTGCCACATGCGCCTGGGGTCAGAGTTGTTGTGGAAATGCTCCTCAATCCGCCGTTTATGATTTAGTTTAGCAGTCCTAATTCCCATTTTCAGATTGGCCCTGGATGAGCTGTATCCCTCAGCGTCGCCAGATCTGAAAGCGGCATCGCGAACCTTCAGTAGGAGTCTGACCTCCCTGCTCATCCACGGCTTCTGGTTAGGGAAAGTCTTTATCTCCTTGTGGGTAGTGACATTATCGGTACAGAATTTTATATAGTCCAGAACTGTTGAGGTGTACGAGTTGATGTCCACTTGTGAATTGGAGGTGGACTGAGTAGCAAAGAGACTCCAGTCTGTCTGCTGAAACTGCTCCTGTAAGTCAGAGACAGCCCCCTCAGGCCAGACCTTCACTGTCCTCATGGTAGGTTTCACACGTCTGATCAGAGGTGTGTATTTGGGGAGCAGGAACAGGGAGAGGTGGTCAGACTGTCCAAGGTGGGGGAGGGGGAGGGCTTTGTAGGCTTCAGTGATATTAGTGTAAACTAAGTCCAGAACATTGTTTCCTCTGGTTGGGCAGAAAACATGCTGATGGAACCTGGGGAGTACAGTTTTAAGGTCGGAGTGGTTGAAATCACCACTATCGCAACATTTAAAAAACATTTAGGCAGGTACATGGATAGGATACATTTAGAGGGATATGGGCCAAACGCAGGTGGGTGGGACATGTTGGTCAGTGTGGGCAAGTTGGACCAAAGTGTAGATCAGTCAGTGTTGACCAGATCCATGTCATGTTTTACTGCATGCTGCTGTGTGCTCACAGTCATCTGGTTGAGTGTCTCATATTATCTAGTCTGTTAGTCCAACCTCTAGTTAGATTCGTTGCCGAGCTTGAGTTTACAACACCTATGTGTTTGAGCTCTGTGTGTTTCCTATAATAAATAACTTCTACTTCTGTACAGATCCTGAGTTATTACATTTGTTTATACGAAGGGCCTGATTCCAGGCTGTATGACTTTATGAATCTTGTTTAAATTTAAGATTGACAAACATGTAGAATGGACTCCTGTATTTGAACTCCCTACACTATTTCAGAATAAATATATTAGGGTAGGCTCAAAAGCCTCCATCCATTTGCTATGGTCTTATAATCTTGAACAGAGGCAAGTCCAATCACGTGTATGTCTTAAATACGTTTTCCCAATTCTTTCTTTCATAATTAAAGTCACTCATCTTTGCACAAATATATTTTACAGTCATTGCCATCACTTCGATTGTGAACATGTTTGATATCAACTGCACAACATGTCTTCTGAATTACACAGCCTTTATTCCACAGCTCATTCATTCTATAAATCACATAGCTGCTCAGGCAACTGGTTTACATTAACATTATTAAAGTAATACCAAACTCCTGGTAAGCTGCAGTGTTGTTGAAAAGTTGTTGTGAGGCATAAATAGTGCATATTGATAGAATTATTAATTTGCAAAGCTGTATAATTTTAATGAGAGTCATGCAATGAGGTCTCATATTTCTCACACATTCCATTAAGAAGCAGCACTTAATTATTCATCCTTTGTTTAACAATTCCCCAATCTAGCAACCAGATGAAATTGAGGATATGTTGGAAGAACTTCACAGCTAATATAGTTCATTAGGCTGCTTCACTCATGCCTCTGCCGTCACAAAGGCCCAGCTGTAATTTCAATAAAAGGTTTATTTCTTTGAAGGTGTTGTTATCTTTGCGTTATAATTCTCTTACTCATGCATATTTTAAAAATCATATGTGGAAATAATACCAAAATGATGAAAATGCACAATAGCTCTGAGTGTATTGACCCAAACCAAACAATTAAGCATAGGCTCCATGAACTTTAGTTTCAATCATGGTGGCGCAGCGGTAGACTTGCTGCCTTACACTGCTTGCAGTGTTGGAGACCCAGGTTCCATCCCGACTATGGTTGCTGTCTGTACGGAGTTTGTATGTTCTCCCTGTGACCGCGTGGGTTTTCTCAGAGACCTTCGGTTTCCTCCCACACTCCAAAGATGTACAGGCTTGTAAGTTAATTGGCTTGGTGTATGTGTAAAATTGTCCCTAGTGTGTGTAGGATAGCGTTAATGTGCAGGGATTGCTGGTCGGTGGAGACTCGGTGGGCCGAAGGGCCTGTTTCCACGCTGTATCTCTATTCTAAACTAAACTACACATTTATCAGATTCAAACAAATATTTTTACTGACCAACAATTCAGGGAACATTCACGGCTCCAGTTCTCAAAACCGCCCCGCTTCTACAGGGGATATAAAAATAACATTCCTGGCTATGTTTGGGTCACACTATGGTATATAGATGAACCTGGAAATCATTGGAGATCACACAGAAGGTTCCCTATTAGCCAGACTCATATCTGGCTCAAAATTAAATGGTTGTTGATAATGAAGGCCTGTATATTGCTGCAGGATGTTCTCAGACTGGTGTCTAATGCCCGAATATAGGCAATTGCTTTCTGAGTGATCGCCTTGATAATGTCAGAAATGGGGGATGCTCATTGATAAATGCACAATGTTTATTTTAATTAGTTGAACTTTTAGCCAAGCTATTCATGAAAGCTACGACTACAACATTTTCCTCATCATCTCCACATGTGTGCACTTCCAGTTCTTATTGATGTCTTCTTTTTTCGATTTTTGTTTTATACTCCTCTGAAAATAACTGAGTTTAATCACCTAAAATGCTTTTTTTGTTTGCTGTGGCAGATCTTACAGCTGACTTTAATATGCTAAAATTAGCATTAGAGAGTAACACATTCAATCAATTTAATACGCCCACCTGTTACAGCTACCAAATCCAGATCCTATGATACAAACGGTACACCAGTTGAAATATTAAGGAAAACAGATTTGTGGGGAATGTTGCAATCTAACTGCCTTTCAAAATAATGTTGTTAGATGCAACAAAAATAGCCTCAAGACTTGATAGATCAATTGATTGAAAGTTGCAGCAATGAACAGGCCCTTCAGCCTATCGAGTCCATGCCAATCATCAATTCCTTGTTCACACTATTTCTACATTATACGACTTTCTCTCTACTTGCTACACCTTAGGGGTAACTTACATAGGCCAGTTATCCTACAGACCCTCACGTCTTTGGGTTGTGGGACGAAACCGGACCACCCGAAGGAAACACATGTGGTTAAAGGAAGAACGTGCAAACTTCACACAGATAGCATCCGAGGTCAGGAGCAAACCGACACCTTAGGCTCTATCAGCTGTTGCCCTACTTGGAATTCTCCCAAGTTATACTCTTATAGATCAATGGCAAATCCTGTTTAAAGCACTAGGCAATTAAATGCAGCCCATTTTATTGATGGCACACACATGATGCATTGGTAGCAGCGTGAGTGGGATGTTTACAATGGTAGGTGAAGAGACAGTCAAACAGGCTGGATTGCCCTGGATGTCATCAAGCTCATGAGTGTTGGAGTTGAACATATTCTAGGAAATGGAGGGTATTATCACCTATGCTTTGTTAAAATGGTGGAAGGCTTTGAGATGTTATGAGATGAGTCAGGAGCCATTGTATTTCAGCCATTGTCTATATGGCTGGAGATCTAATAATGGCATTCCATTATCATACAAATGAGTGGCTAGATTTCCCCCATTGGATATATGAAAAATAACTATGCACAAAAATGATATTGATCTGCGAGTCAGCGTCCATCTATAAAATATATGTCCTGTCTGACCAGGAAAGTTGAAGCGTTGTGGATATTATTCGTGAGTATCTATGGTTGAAATTTTATATTGTGTTTCATGGTTGCTATAAACTGTTGCTAGCCTTTAAATTCTGGATTTTTAATTTAATTGAGTGAGTTTATATTGTGCACCTGCCATTATGGGCTTTGAACTCATCTCAGATTCATTACCCCAGGCTGTAGACGGCTAATCCATTTCCTGAAACACCATGCAACATGCCTTCAGGCTGTGTTAATTCATATTTTTCTATTAACTTCCCTCTGCAGTCCATAGCAGTCTATCTTTCTTAGGGTTTTTTAAGTGGATGAAGATTTGCAAAACAATTTCATAAATGAATTTATTTCTCATTTTAAAATCAAGGAACAGTGCAATGAAAGCAACAAAGATGTCACCCATTGAAGACAAAGATGATAGATATTGTTGGAACTCTCTTCCTCAAAGAGCAGTAGAATTGGAGACTTTGATTTTAGTTTTGTTTAGTTTAGTTTAGAAATACAGCATGGAAGCAGGCCCTTCGGCCCCCCGAGTCCACACAGACCAGAGATCCCCGCACAATAACACTTTCCTACACACACTAGGGACATTTACACATACATCAAGCCAATTAACCTACATACCTGTACGTGTTTGGAGTGCTGGAGGAAAACTGAAGATCTCAGAGAAAACCCATGCGGTCATAGAAACATAGAAAATAGGTGCAGGAGTAGGCCATTCGGCCCTTCGAGTCTTCACCACCATTCAATATGATCAGGGCTGATCAGCCAACTTCGTATCCTGTACCTGCCTTCTCTCCATACCCCCTGATCCCTTTTCGCCACAAGGGCCACATCTAACGCCCTCTTAAATATAGCCAATGAACTGTCCTCAACTACCTTCTGTGGCAGAGAATTCCACAGGTCATGGGGAGAATGTACAAACTCCGTACAGACAGCACCCGTCGTCAGGATTTAACCCGGGTCTCCGGCGCTGCAGGAGCTGTAAGGCAGCAGCTCTACCGCTGCCCCACCATGGCCATAATATTTTTACGACAGAAGTAGATGGATTCTCAATAAAGTTGCAGAGAAGATTTACCAGGAAGTCTCCTGGATTGGAATTTCAGAGTTAAAGGGAGAGACTGGCCGTGTTTTGGAGTGAAGGAGGCCGAGGGGTGATCTGACAGACCTATGTAAAATTATGAGGGGAATACATAGGTAGATAGTTAAAATAGTTTTCCCACAGTGGGATGTCTAAAACAGAAAGGCAAAGGCACAAAGTGAAAGGTAGGAGACGTTGAGGGGAATCTAAGAAGGAATTTGTGGTTGGAATCTGGAACAAGGAGCTGGTGGAGGCAGATCCTCTCATGATATTTAAGAAACCTGGAATAATAATATATCGGCCAAGGCATAGAAGGCATGGACCCAATGTGATAAATAAGATCAGTGAAAATAAGTACAATGTTGGTGGCATGGAAAATATAGACTGAAGGGCCTGTGTCTGTGCTGTATGACTCTTTAAAAAACAAAACTATCATTTGATGCAGCTTTACTGATGTTTACTGCTTGGGTTTAAATGTTTTTCTTAAATAGTAGAAAATATGTTTTTATCATCTCCTTGGGCTGGAAATTGCTCCACACCATTTCATTTGGTTTGGAAATGGTCATCCCAATGCTGTTTATCAAAGTTGCTGAACAACTTAAGTTCTGAGAAAAGGTTTGTTAGATTTCCACAGGCTGGAACTGCAACTACTGGTTATTAATGTGATGCAAGTTCTTGCATCAGTCGATATTTTCAATTTTTGCAGTCATCTTTTTACATATAACAATGCTACAGGAAAGTGTTGCTACTGATTGAGTGGATGCTGCGTTATTAGTAGGAGGGTTGGAGAATGCAAGTACCCAAATGGCTGATGAAGAATAATGCTCACAGGAGACACGTTCTTTGAGTGAAGGATTCACAGAGATCCTCCTACGTTAGAGTTCCAGACAAGATGCTGCCAGGGAAGTATTTGTAAGGATGTGAGCATGCTTGAATGTGAGCATGCTCCCTGGGAAAGTCAGCAATGTAGAAGAATGAGAGATGACTTTATTGGGGCATGCATAAACCTGAGGAGATACAACTGGGTTATTGTTGAGATGTTTTCACTCATGGAAGGGTCTTGAATGAGAGGCCGTAGTTTCACAATGAGGGGCAGGTCATTTAAAACTGAGGTACTTAAAAAATATATTTTTGCAGAGGCAGGTGAATCTCTGCAATGTTCTACCCCAGAAGGCTTTTGAAGGCAATGGAAGCATTTAAAGGGGGTGGACGAATTCTTGAATGATCAGGCAGTTGAGGTCTGTGGGGATTTAGGCCAGTATCCATTAGCCATGATCATATTGAAAGGTAGGGCAGGCTTGAGAGGCCAGGAGTAAATAGGAAATGTCATTTTGCAGGCCACTTTAGATTAAAAATTACAGTCGAATTTAGTGTGTTGCACTGACTGTTGAGGTCATTTGTGGGAGCTTTGTGCTGGAAAAGAAAGGGTCTAGGGAGATTGAAAAACCCATTGCGAAAGTAGGAGATTAATTTCCTAACAAGCAGTAAGACACCCAAAATGTGATACATTTTAGAACTTTCTTGAAAAATATTTCAGGTATTTAGTCCTTGGTTGAACCCGATTGCAAATTATTACAGGAGCCTCTGATTGAATTATCAATGCAACTGGTGATTTTATCAGATAATGTCTATTTAGAGAATTAAGTAGATTAATACTAGTGGAACAAACATCATGGCATCAACATAACTTGGCTTGTATGACACAGGAAAATTACATCTAATTTTTGAGAGAGTACATGATGTTCACATAAAAACTATTTTGGTCTATTCTCTTTTAATGAACACGTATGATTTGCACAGTGGTGAGATCAAAGAGTATGAGCGGAAATAAGCACAACATTGAGAAAATGTACATCAGGGAAGGAGTGACATGTAAAGGATTAAGGTACAGGTACCTGATCTTTCTCAGTCTTGACCTTTGGCCCCCCCCCCCCCCCCCACAAATGTTTTGCAAGTGCTTTGCTGATATACTGACTAATGTTCAGTAAAGTCATTTTTGTAAACTTGCCTCTCCATGGGGTATTACTGAGGATCAGACACAATTAAAGATATGTCATTAAAACACTATCATATATAAGACCATCCCTGTGGAGGAATGAGTGATGCATTCAGTTACAACTGCGTGATAATGAATCTGGTTTGAATCTGGTCTGTTTGATAGCACAAAAGCTAACTGTGACAAACTTCAGCAGAGAAGATTTAAAAGTCTCCTATTAAGTATTCTTCCAGTGATATGTGAGATGTTTGTGTTCCACACAAAGGAATTGTGATTAAATTCTGATTAAATTATTTCTGTGCCGGTGCACATTTTCATGGAGGCTGCCAGACATGTTCTATAACACCGGACAGCATGCAACTCACCCACTGAGAACATCTAAGTAGGAGTGCAGAGGTCTCTTCATGCATTGGTTAAAGGAGGCAGGCATCATTTGTTTTGCTGCAAAATCAGAGACGTCAATATTCTGATACTATTTTACTTCGGAGTCACGTGTGTGACTACGTGAAGAACCCGCTCAACGCGCATGCGCGGCATTGCGTTCAACAGTGTAACAGCGGCCGCATCCGGGGTCAGGCGCTCCCGCTACAGATTGAAAGACGGACCATCAGGTAGGTACCCTGAGGTCGGGTTTCTTTCACAGGAGAGCCTTCTGCTTTGTTTTACAGGCAGAGAACAAAAAGGCTCTTGAACAAACCTGTCCCCCGCTCGACTCCAACGGAGGAGCGTTCCATCTGTGGGGGGCAGCAACAGGCGGTAGGACTGCTTACCGGGCGCTCCGCCATCCCCGACACCGTGCCGAGCCCAGTCCCGCTAGCGACTGAGCAGCGGGCTGGATGTAAAGCCACCCGAAAAAGCGTCCGGCCGGTGGCTTCCGACTTGTCGGACGGGGACGTCTCTCCACCCGCACGGGGGAGAGACAGCCGCCTGAGCCGCATAGAGCGGCTCCTGGAGCAGGTGCTCCAGCGAGACGCATTGCGTGAGGGGCGCTCTCGCAGGGGGAGTTCAGGCACTCCCTCCACAGTGCCTTTGTGCACTGCCCATCGCTTCATCCTTACCCGGGGGTAGCTTTGGTGACCAGGACTGGGCTGGTCAGGAAGAGGGGACGCAGGCTGAAGAAGTCGGGAGTATACCAGGGGTGCAGGACCAGGAGCTGATACTGCAGCGGATCCTCAGGCTCCTGACGTCAGCCATCACCTCATTTGCTTGTTCTGTGAACAATACGGAGATGACCACAAACCAACAAAACACTCTCGCACTGTTGTACAACACGCAGTTCGAGATAAATAACCTCTGTAAAGAAATCATAAGACCTGCCCTAAATCCAAAATTTGCGGGGTTGTGCAAGACCCCAGCCACTGAGCCAGACACACTGCTCTTTGGCAAAGACCTCACGAAAAAAGTAAAAGATATGGAAGAGGCCTCTAAAACTTTCGGTCTCATGAGGGCAGGCCCCGGGACGAGAAAACCCAAAACAACAATACCCAAGCGGCAGCACCCCATCGCATCCACCAGTCGACGTCTACCATATGGGACTGGTGAAAGCTCGGGGTCCGCATTTTATCACCGGAAGTCTTTTTTAGACCAAGGCCCAGAGTGGACCCCATGGAAAATGCGCCACCCCCCAACATCACCGCCACGTCAGACAATGCGCAAGACTCGCTGGTCTGGGAAGAGACAGAAGAAATACCCATTACCATGGAGGTAGGTGGGTCTGGTTCCTACCAGCGTATAGAAAGTAGGGGCTCAATACTAACAGGGGGGAGATTACACCTGTTTAAGGGAGCATGGGAGTCTATCACGAGTGACAAGTATATACTCAATAGCATTAGTGTATACAAAATACAATTTATACTAGAAAAATTGCCACCAGTTCAACATTCACCCCAGAGGGTCTTTTCCCTCTCAGTTAATTAAAAACGAGAGGGACGTTGAACTGGTGACACTAATCACAAAGGGTATCATCGAAAAAAACAAATCATGAACCCTTGGAATTTGTATCAAATATATTCACAAAAACCAAAAGAGATGGTGGATGTCGCATCATCATTGACTTAACTTCACTAAATATGTTTGTTAAGTACGTACATTTCAAAATGGAAACGCTTGTTACTGCCAAACAACTCATTTCCAAAGGATACTTCATGGCAAGCATTAACCTCAAAGATGCTTACTATTCAGTACCCATTCACAAGGATCATCGCAGATACCTGAAATTTACCTGGATGGAGCAACTATGGCAGTTTAAAGCGTTACCCAATGAGTTAACATCAGCCCAAGATTATTCATCAAGATACTAAAACCAGCCCTGGCAATTTTAAGAAGACAAAAACATATTGTCACGGCATATCTTGATGATATATTAATAGTAGACAAGACCATGGAATTGGCTATATCAGCTGTATCAGCTACCAAACAGTTGTTCGAAACCCTGGGATTTGTCTTACATCCAGATAAATCTAAATTGAAGCCATCCACAACCATGGACTACTTGGGCTTCACAATTAATTCAGTCCACATGTCTGTAACTTTGCCAAAAGAGAAAACAACTGAATTGGCACAATCATGCAACAATTTAATGGTCAACGAGCGACCAACTATTCGACAAGTAGCAAGTGTAATTGGGGAAATGGTAGTAGCATTTCCAGCTACACAATTTGGACCTTTGCACTATCAAAACTTACAAAGAGCAAAGGTACAGGCACTAAAACGACATGCAGATCGTTATGATCGTATCATGAAATTACCCACTGAAGCAATATCAGAACTACAGTGGTGGGCAGAAAACCTTTGGCATAGTTTCAGCCCTATCATCATCATTAACCCTACTTTAGTTATCCAAACAGATGCCAGTGCTCAAGGCTGGGGAGCGACTAACTCCATATCCAGCACAGGTGGTAGATGGACTAACCTAGAGTCATCATTACTACTTACACTGGGCATTAACTATCTAGAGATGTTGGGTGCCTTTTATGGTTTAAAAGCATATGCATCCAATATGCATCACTTGCATGTATGGTTACGAATAGACAATACTACGGTGGTGGCCTACATTAACCATATGGGCAGCATAAAATCGATATCATGCAACAAATTGGTCAACACAATTTGGCAATGGTGTGTCGAAAGACATATTTGGCTGTCAGCAACTTACCTGCCAGGTAAGCTAAATACAGTGGCAGACACCAGGTCACGCAAATTTAATGACACCGAATGGATGTTAAACCCCAAAGTGTTTGCAAAAATTATTAAGCAATATGGCACGCCAGATATCGACTTATTTGCATCAAGGCTAAATCACCAGGTACCTATGTATGTCGCTTGGGAACCAGACCCTGAGGCAGCAGCGGTAGATGCGTTCGCGCTGGATTGGGGAAATTTCTTCTTCTATGCATTTCCTCCCTTCTGCCTCATCAGCCGTGTACTACGCAAAATACAAATGGACTCTGCTTCAGGTATTTTGATAGTACCCGACTGGCCTACACAGCCATGGTTCCCATTACTCCACTACATCCCTCCGAACATCCACAAGAAAACAGTACTTGTCCAGCATCAAAAAGTGGGAGAAGTACTGCTTGGATACAGGGACCACCTACTCAACCGCTACAGTTACCAACGTACTGGAATTCCTGGCGAACCTTCACCACGATGAAGGACTCAGCTACAGTGCCATCAACACAGCTAGAAGTGCCCTGTCTGTCTATTTAAAACAAGCTCCAGGACAACAGGCCATGGGGTCCCACCCGCTGGTGGTCAAACTAATGAAGGGTATTTACAACTCTAACCCCCCTAGACCAAGGTACACCCATAGTGTGGTCACACCCTCAGTGTGGTCCTGACATACCTCAGGGGATGGCCACCAGCCAGATCCCTCAACCTGAAACAACCTATGCTCAAAACACTTATGTTGATGGCACTTGTATCTGCACAGAGGGTCCAGTCACTACACCTATTGTGACTGGACAACATGATCACAGCTCCAGACCAGATCTCTTTCATTATCCGGGGACTGATCAAACAGAGCAGACCACGAACACCTAATCCAATCGTGGAATTCCGGGCTTACCCGCCAGAACCATGGTTATGTGCCATGACCCACCTACTGTCCTACATAGACACAACCAAAAATATTCGAGGGAGTGAAAAAGCCTTATGGGTCAGTCATAAAAAACCTTATGGTCGGGTGACGAGCCAAACCATTTCGAGATGGCTCAAGCAGGTACTAAAAGCTGCCGGGATTGACACTAACATGTACAAATCTCACTCCACCAGGGCAGCATCCACATCAACGGCCGAAAGAATGGACGTGCCGATAGACCACATCCTGGCTACAGCAGGATGGTCGAGGGAAACAACGTTCAGAACTTTTTATAACAAGCCATTGGCAAAACCTGTTTTATTTGCAGAAAAGATTTTACAGACTGCAAATATTTAATTTAAGCCCAGGGGAGCAGTTTAATTCTTGTTGTTATTGTTAACAAATACCTTTGTGTTTTTCTACAAACAGATTCATTGGTTGATTACGATAACACACTTCCTCCCTCAAGGACTTCGGCAGTGAGTGAAGTAATAACTGTTACACGGTTTGAAATCACAGAGCTTTAAAATCTTCACGTAGTCACTCACGTGACTCCGAAGTAAAATAGTAAGATTAAACGAGAACTTACCAGTTTGAAGTTTGATCTGTATTTTATGAGGAGTTACGATGAGGGATTACGTGCCCTCCGCTCCCACCCTCAATAATATGGGTCAAACTGATAACTGATGTCTCCTTTTCTTTACTATGTTTATTTCAATAACTGTGTCTATCTGTGATTCCACACCGCTGCTTTGAAGTATACCGCGCATGCGCGCTGAGCGGGTTCTTCACGTAATCCCTCATCGTAACTCCTCATAAAATACAGATCAAACTTCAAACTGGTAAGTTCTCGTTTAATCTTACTATTTTGTTTCATGTTCATTCCCACCAATGTCTTGTTTGCTGATTGTTACCACAGCCTCTGATTAGCACGTCCAAGAATTCTCTGCCCTGTCCCTGTTGCCTGTTGGACCCATGTCGCCCGTCCCAGTCCCCCCACTAACTCAAGACTCAAAGTGATAGAACTGATAGCAGAAAGACCTTTGTGTGCATTTTCCTTTGCATGGCTGACTCTGTTATACAGGCTTTATGGCATGGTAGAACATAACTGTAATGGGACATGTACACAAAACTAGCATAGGTCTTCTATGTAACTCCACATGAATGTGCCATTGTAAACACTGTAGTTGTTATAATTCTTAATGTGCGAGTCCAAGGTGTGAACAAACTCATAAACTTTAGTGTTAAAGGGTTTACGGGGATGGCTATGGTCAAAATTGAAATTGGACAGTTAGAGAAAGATTTGCACACTTCATAGAGCCATACTCCACATTGGTCCATCAAGTTTGCCCCATACATCATGCACCTAGCCACACAAATTCTATTTTGTTCTCACTACATTGGCACCCAGACCCTAAGAATAACTGGGCAGCGCAATGACACAGTGGTAGAGATGCTGCCTCACAGCACCAGAGACCCAGGTTGGATCCTGACTATGGGTGTTGTCTGTGTGGAGTTTGTACATTCTCTCTGTGCCTGTGGATTTTCTCTGGGTACTCTAGTCTACATTTAGACAGGTACATGGATTGGAGTAGAAGCATAGGCCAAACACAGACAAATGAGACTAGCTTGGATATAAAACCTGCTTTTCATGGACAGGTTGGGCCAAAGGGCCCGTTTCTGTGCTGTAATACTGTATGACATTAGTACCCACTGAATAAAATTTGCAGTTGCCTATTTACTTATCAACATGCATGTCTTTAGGATGTGAGAAGAAACTAGAAGAGCAAGTGGAAATCCACACATTGACTGGGGCAATGTGTAAACTCCTCACGCAGCACTGAAAATGGGGGTGAACTCAGGTCACCAAAATTAAGGAGCGAAACTATAAAGTGGCAACTGCATTAACGGCTTCCCTAAGATTTGATGCTGGGAATTTAATAGTGATGTACATGTGGCTTTGGTAGGGCAGGAGTCAGTTCCCTGGGTTGAGGAAGCCCAAGGGCTTCTTACAAGATCTGGAATAACATTTCCACTAGGACTTTGCAAAAAAAACTTCTCAAAACTTAACTTAGACTCTCCTGCTCTTGCAAAAGCAGTTTTTAATATCAGTACAGCTGTCTATTTCCTTATTAAAAATTGCTAGAGGTGTCATAAACCCATAATGCTTGAATTTAAATCTGTAATTTCTTTTGACATAAAATGCACATCTAGAAAGCTTTATAGATTTTCAGACAGGGCTCAGCAAGGGACATGTGCTAAATGCTTCTAACGTTACTCAGTGTGGTTCCTTACTTAATCTTCCTGCATAGGGAGCAATGGAGGATGGCATCAAAGGGTCAGCACAAGCTCGAAGTGAAAATAAAATTAGCTTATTAAGAATCCCATTTCCTTTGCTTCAGCTACCAGAACTCCAAGCCCATCGATCATTTCTGCACAATCGCAGCCATGCACTCTTGCACGGGCTAGTTATTGCTATTTCTAGTGCAGATGTTCTGGTTTTTTTTTTCTCTAATGAAATATTCAGAACCATTTTTTACCAGGAGATTTTGCTTTGCTGCCTCAAGGTTCTCAAACAGGAAGGCCGAGTTATACAAGATGCAGCGGAGAACGACAGAAGGTGATGTTAATAACCTTTTTTTTTTTTTGCTTGCACAGATTAACAAAGTTCTTCCAGGCAGGGATACATGCACACCATGGTATTTCTGGAGCCACTGGTGGCCACACACAGGCAAGTGAAAACGCTGTTAGTTCCTGGAGATTTATTTTCCCTTGCTCTCGGCATCATTTTGTCACTGATGGATTGAGTTCCACTGAGGATTTATTCAGTCAATTCTGCTCTGAGCAATGACGTATTGAGTAAGGATCCATATTATGGTAAAGGAATTGCAAGTAAGGAATTTCAACATTCCACTGTTTTCCACAGAGCTTCAATTTTTTTATCTCAGATGGGTAAAGTACTTTTGATATTGCAGCTATTTCTCAGCACCATCCTGAGATCCCATCTAATACATTCAGTTCTCTGGGACCATTATCCTGGAACCTGATTTCAATCATTTTAGGTACAAATGTGTGTTGCCACAAAGCCAAGCCTGATATCTTTCAATCCAGTCCACTGAGTCTTTTCTATCTTAAAGCCCTTAGATGATTTTGAACTAATGCCACCTGATCTCTCATCGCACATGCATTAATTTCATTAAATTAAGAGCATTAGGACTGGAAGAACTTAAGTAGATTATTAAAACTAATCCAGTTTTGAACTTTCCAGATGATAGATGGTTGACAGTATGATTATGTTCGACGGCGTTGATAGGGTGTACTGGGAATACCCATTATTTGTTTAAGATCCAACTGATGGGAAAAAAAAATTCTGGTAATAGCACAGTTATTGTAGAAAACGAGGAACATGGTGTTATATGAATGGTTAACCGATTTACCTGCTGGCAAAAGCATCAGGGCTTTCATATGAGAACATAAGAATTTTCAAGAACTTGAAAAGGATAATAGGCATCAAAGAACTTCTCCCCAGATGATCTTCATCTTCACACCATTTTGCTCAGTTCTATCACAGTCTGCTAGTCTCTCTGCCTCTTTCTATTTCCTGAACTAAGTTCTGTCAATGAGCCTCATTGTTCATTTATTTCACACAGCCCTCAGGGTGAAAAAAACATTCTCGACTACACTTACTTGTAATGTCATGTATTTAATTGTGAAAACTAGTCCTCAAATAACTCCTTTGATCAGGTTGGAGGAGGCATTTTTCCTGTGTGCTGAAATATACATCACAATGCCGATGAAGGGAGACTATTCAGCCCTAATTTCCAAGGCTGTTTCACATATTTGGTAGAACATGATTTATTGGGAGAACAACTATGCTGTGTTGTATCAAAATTTGGAGTTGGACGAGCTCAACTATTCCTTTATAGCATTGATTTTATTTGATATTAAAAATGCTACTGTATAGAAATTAAATGTCATCATGCTGTTTTAATTTTATCTTCATACAATTAGTTTTTTTCCCCCAGATTGAAATGCAACAACAAACATTTCGGGGTAATTTCAGGTTGCGCTTTGAATTAGATGCGACATTTGCAGGTGTGAGTGAGTCACGGAGAATTTAAGGATCTCTCTCTCTCTCTCTCGCTTTCTCTTTCTCTCTTCCCTTACCATCTACCCCTTCCTCCCCTTCTCCTCTTTCCCTCTTAACAAAATCCCTTAATGAAACAGATGAAAATCTTACAGTGTCAGGCCAGCTAGACTTTCTTAACAACATGCAAAGTCATGTTAGCCACATGATAGAGTTCATAAAGAAGTACCAACCAATCTTACATTTGTTGGAGTAACTCAGCGGGACATGCAGCATTTCTGGATAGAATTAATGGGCGATGTTTTGGGTCGAGACCCTGCTTCAGACTAGGAATAGGAATAGGAATACTTTATTGTCATGTGTGATTAGGCACAGTGAAATTTTTTGCTTGCATACCCAATGTATACAAATAGTCACCACCTACGGCGCTGACTGAGAGTCAGGGTAGAGGGAAATACAGAGATATGGAAGGGTAAGGTGTGAAAATGAGGCATCAAAGGGGACAAAGTTCAAGGCAAATGTAGAATAGATCATTGTTAGCTAGGGGAAGGTGACAACGTAACATACAAAGATAAAATTTAATCAGGAGGACAGTCGGAATGGTAGAGAACTAGGATGGTGGGGAAGGAGAGAGGGAAAGCAAAGGTTACTTGAAGTTAGAGAAGCCAATATTCATACTGCTGGGTTGTAAGCTACAGTTCCTTTCTATTTGTGACAGATTGCATATTAATTTATAGAATGGGTGGTTTGGATGCTTCAATGTGAATAATTTCATAGCTTTTAAAGCAAAAGTACAGACGACCCCTTGGTTATAAACAAGTTTCATTTTTACAGATGGCCATAAGTCAATTTTGTCTATAAGGGCGGCACATATGCGTAGCGGTAGAAGTACTGCCTTAAAGCGCCAGAGACCTGGGTTTGATCCTGACTACAGGTGCTTGTCTGTACAGACTTTGTACATTGTCCTCGTGAACTGCATGGACTTTCTCCTAGAATCTTCAGTTTCCTCCCACACTCCAAAGACGTACAGGTTTGTAGGTTAAATGGCTTTGTATAAATGTAAAATGTAAAAAAGGATTGTCCTTAGTGTGTGTAGAATTAGTTATTGTGTGGGGGTTGCATGTCGGTGCAGACCCGGTGGGCCGAAGGGCCTGTTTCTGAGCTGTATCTCTAAACAAAAGTAGCAATGTCACAACATTTTGAGATTTTAAAAATCAAGTTTGCAATTTATCCCATCAGATAAAGCATAAAGGAAGTTTAATTTGACACCTATTTCATTTTCATATCTTCAGTATTAAATAGGTTATGTCCATTTTCATACTCGGAAATTAGCATCTTGTTCCCTATTGCTTTTCCATTGACTTAACACAAAAGCTATGATCGAGGACAGTCAAAAGCCCATAACTTTCTTAAAAATTAAGAGAACTGAATGAAATTTTCAGTTATTATAGATTGAAGCATTCTGAAACAAACATAAAACATCTTACTTGGACCTGAAATTAAAGCATATAATTAGTTAATTACCTAATTGTAGCTAATTACAAAATTGACCGTTGTGACTGAAATAGTAATAAACACCCAGACTGCCTTGAAAATTCAAAAATGTGATATTCTCAAGATTAGAACTTTAATATTATTGTATAATATGTCCTGTGGATTCCATTTCTTAAGAAAAGGATATATTTTTTAAATAGCCTAAGTATCCAAATAACAAACTAATCCCAGGAATTCACAATATAACATGATTTTTATATTCTCACGGTCATGAATGTATATGCCAGATGGAAGGAATTTAATGTTTAATTCCCATAAATTAATCCAGAAACAACCTCTCAAAATATAATCAAAAGTATTGTTTTTTGCACAATACATGTGACTCAAACTGCTGTGAATATTTAGTTTAAAAAATAATGATCATAGATAGAGAATAACATAAAATATAGACAATTTGGAGGGCCTATGACATGATTGTCCAAAAAAAAATGGTCATTTTAATCATCTTGCTTCTGGAACGCGATCGATTGGAACGTTGCATTTGCAGTGAATTTGAACTCCATATTGGCAGGAAAAACACTGCTGGTTCGTATGGGGCCCAAATAACATTTTCGCAATGTAAAATTAGATTAAAGCCATCCCAAGAAGCAAGATTATATGTAAAATATACAACTTACCATTTGTTTTGTCCCATTCTTGCGATCCGTCACGTTGTAGGCGTTGAGGGCGTTAGAAGTCGCTTTTTATTTTAATCCAAATATTAAATTGTCCAGCGAATTGTGTTTTAAATATAGCGCAAACTAAAGTCCGATCAATTTTTCATCAGCAGCTAGCAGCCCGAGGAAGTCTGCCTCAGACAGGCTGTACAAAACAGCATTTTAATCCCCCCCCCCCTCAAAGGCGCCAAAGTCACGCACACGGCCAGTGGCAGAACTGCAGCGCCGCTGAAGGTAAGTTTTGTAACAGCACTACTAAAAGGTCATAAAATGCACAAAATCAAGGGTTTAATTATAATATGCACCAGGAATGGAACAATTACATTCTTACTTGCTACAACTTTACAGATATATTAACACATCAACACAACAAATAAATATACAATAAAAATCAATAAAATAAATTATCAGTTTTACTGGGCAACCATATTATAATAGTGCAAACAAATTGTGCACACCCAATAATTTGAAGTTGTTGATTCTCTCCATTGCCATCACGCTGATAAAGCAGGTGCATGGTCCCTCTCCTTTCCTGAAGTCAACAATCAGCTCTTGGACTTGCTAATGCTGCGAGCAAGTTTGTTCAGGCACCATTCAACCAAATGTCATAAGGTGGAGCAGTGGACTGATGTGGCCAATGCTGATGGTCAGTGAGGAGGAAGTGTTCTTGATCGTTCGAAGTCGAGCGAGCAGTTGTATTGGGATGAGAAGAGACCCAGTTCCTCCAGTTTAATGACGTTTAAAGGGAATGATAGCATTGAATGCCAAGTTGCAGTCGATGATAAACTGTCTGATACACATGTTCTTGTTGTCCAAGTGGTCAAAGGTAGAGTGGAGAACCATTCCTCTGCAGTAGTGTAGTAACGGCATCAGAAGCAGATAAAGACTGATATGAAAGAACAAGAAAGAACAATTATGAAAAGTGGAGAGAGAGGACAGAAACGAGTTCTGCTGGTCGTAGGAATGAACATGTGTATGTATGTCAAAATTTGAATTTAATTACATTAGGGGAGCTTGGTCATGTGTAACAGTGTCCATATGTTGGGGATTTGTAACCAGTAATTAAATTATGGTACTGCTACTTATTCTGTTTTTATTGTAAAAGTGCCAACAATTATACATTTCCACCCATTGGGTTAAATTACAACATTTTATCATCAGAACTAATATCTTTCCAGTCCTTGGTTATAACAGCATTAGTAATTAAGATAAAGATGTATTTTTACTTATGCTGATAGGCTCCATTAACTTTAGCTTCAATTACATATTTCTTAGATTTAAACAAATATTTTTACTGACCAACAATTGAGTAAACTTTCTTAGCTCCAGTTCTCAAAACTAAGGTATAAAAATGACATTCTAGGCTATGTTTGGGTCACACGATGGAATCCAGATGAACCTGGAAATCATTGGAATCATACAGGTTATGTTGTTCCCCATTAGCCAGACTCAAAAGTAAATGGCTGTTGTTAATGAAGGTCAGGATATTACTGCATGAGGGTCTCAAAATGGTGACTGAGAGCAAATATCTGCAATTGCTTTATGAATGATCGCCTTGATAATGTCAGGAGTGGGGGGGGGGGGGGGGGGGGGGGGGTGTTCTTTGATGAATGCACAATGTTTAGTTTAATTAGTTGAACTTTTATCCAAGCAATTCATGTAAGGTACCAACACTCCAATAACCCAACAATGTGGAAAACTGCCCGGGTCTGACATGTTCACAAGAAGCAAGATAAATCCACTTTTGTCAGATAAAACTGCCCAAGCAGTCCATTCTCGATCATAGCAAAGTGGTGGAAGGTGTCTTTTTCATTGCTATCAACCGGCACTGACTCAGTAATAACTAATCCACTGATTCACATTCTGGCTCTTACTGGGACTACGCATCTCCTCACCTCATCACAACATTGCTGCAAACATGGACCTAAGAATTTAATCACAAGCATAAAGTGACACGGTTGTTGACATCAAGGCAGCATTTGACCAAATGAGGCATCAAGATGTCCCTGTAACACCGAGATCAATAAGTGTTGAATAGGAAATATTCCGCAGGTTGGATTAATACCCTGCACACAGGAATATTGTTGTAGTTATTGGGGGTCAATTCAACCAGCATCGAGGCATCACTGCAGGATTTTCTCAGGCCAGTGCCCAAGGCCCAACCATCTACATTGATTCGTGATTTTCCATCCAAAATAAAGTCAGAAATGGGTATTATTGCTGATAATTGCACCATGTTTAATTTCAATCAACGCCTCAGCAAGTGAAACAGTCCATATTAGCACGTAGCAAGATGTCAACAACATTGAGGGATAGACTGATAAATAAGTGGAATGGAGCACTCGTACTACAAAACTGCCAGGCAATAATCATATCCAACAAGAGAGCCTGACCATGTCCCTTTAACATTCAATCGCATTTGCGTCACTGAGACCCCAGTCATTAATATCTGATCCTGGGCGTCATCTTATTAATAATCCCTTGGAGGTTCCCAAAATAATTTCAAATTCCAAATTTAGCACGTCTCCAATTTCACAGCACTTTCCATCCAAATGATTGATTCAAATGGTAAACTAAACTAGTTGTTTTTTCTGAAGAACAGGAAGTTGTGTTCACAGGTAAACAAATAAGGGTATTCATGTTTGGAGAGTAAATTCCAACATGAACACCGTAAAATTCTAAAGGGGCTGTCCCACTTGGGCGACCTAATTGGTGAGTTTAAAAGAGTTTGAAAAAATGACATGTTGAAGACCTCCTTCGACTATGCAGAAGACCTCCTTCGACCTCCTTCGACTGTTGAAGACCAGCTTCAACTAGCTACGACTAGCTACGACTAACTTCGGGAAATTTGGACACTGAATAGTGGAGAGTGAAGACGACCTCCTTCGATCTCCTTTGACCTCCCTTCAACCTCCGTTCGATGATGATGAAGACTGCCTTCGACTGCCCTCGATTACCTACGACTAACATGACAACCTACTGCAACCTACTATGACTAAACCTACGAGTAAAAAAAGTATCAATATTTTTCCATGGCGACCGTTTTTTACTCGAGGGCGTTTTTAACATATTGAAGAAAAAAAGCCGTGGCCTAGCTGAGGCCTCGAGTACGCGGAGACCACTCTCGAGCATGAAGGAGAGTTACGAAGATTACGAAGTGTTACGAGGTCCTACGGCCTCGTGTCGACCATGCTGCGAGTATGAGTCGAGGGCAAACTCGCCAGAACTCGCGGATTAGGTCGCCCAAGTGGGACAGGCCCTTAAAGGGTTGAAAATACCAATAAAATTGGAAAAGATAATGACAACACTTTGTTGTAATGAAGGTGTGCTGCAGAACTGGTCATATTGTCTTATATTTACAGTTTATTTACATAAAATTATAAAATTATCATAATTATGCTGGAAAGCGAAAAATAAAAATTCTAAATAATGTGCAAATCAAGTTTTAAAACTTTTGGGGATCCTTTTGTTTATAAGCTTTGCTTAATTACAAGCTAGAAGTCAATTAGATCATAAGTCTTTCATCAATGTACTTGTTAATAAAATAACAGCACAGCACAAATCAGCTAATGAAATGTTAGGAATTAAATCTGGCCATTGTGGAATGTATTTGCACCTGATAAAATATAGATATATAGTCAAAATACAAACTTAAAGTAAATCCTATGGACATTTTATATTCCCAATTGATGTCCACATGACTGTAATGCCTGCAGGGTTTTATTTTGGTATTGCTGCTTGCTTGAGCAAATAACAGAGGTACTGTAGTCTACAATAAAACTACCTTTATTGAAAGCAAGAACTCTCAACAAACAGCAGTATCTAATGCAGAAATGTATCAAAAATCACACCATATAGTACAGTATTTAAAAATATACTTACACTTAATCCACAATACTGCTTCCACCCCTAAAATCTCTACAAACTTTTCACTGGAAGTGATATATTCAAGCAAGCACTGGTAACCCAAGAGTATTACTTTTCCTAATATGCTTCACTATTCCTATCATTTTACATTCTCTCTCTGATTGTTACTTCATCATAAATGACTTCATAACTATAAATACCCTTGAACTACATGGACTTAAGTGACTCCAATTGTAATCTATGCAGTGGCCTGGTCAAGGTCAGGAAAAGACCGGACGCCAGGCGGATTCAAAAGAAGCTTTTTAATTCCAACAGTTCGAGTACACACACCACGACACCCTTATCTCTACCCCTCGGGGCGTCGTCAGGAAACCCCGTGGCAGACCAACACCCCGTCCCTCAATCGGCGAGGGGGGTGATCCAAGGAGTGGCCTACCCCCCAGGGACCGCCACAGGACCTCCCACAAGTACCCGAGGTACGAAACGGACAGGAGGGCGTACATGTCGGCCAGCCCGGGTGCACACAATGCTCGGCCCCGGAACAGGCGCCTGGTCAACAAGTGCAGGGAACGGTGTAGCCAGAGGAGGAGGTACCCTAGACCGAGGCCGCCCTCGCTTACGGGGCAGCGTTACCAGCGCCGGCCGATCGATATCGATATGTGCTGGCTTCAACCGCGCAACTGAAACAGTCTCCCGCCGACCCCCCATGTCCAGGACCAACGTCGACGAGCCCTGGTCCAAGACCCGGAAGGGACCTTCGTACGGCCACTGTAGAGGTGTCCGATGTGCATCCCTGTGCAGAAAAACAAACTGGCAGTCCTCCAGAGCAGAGGGAACGTGCGGACGGAAGGACCCATGACGAGAAGTGGGCACCAACGCCAGCTTGCCCACCGTCTGCCGAAGACGTTGCAGAGCTTCTGAAGGCTGCTTCACCTGGCCATGTGCTGGCGGGATGAACTCCCCAGGCACCGTTAACGGAGACCCATACACCAACTCGGCGGAGGAGGAGGCCAAGTCCTCCTTAGGTGCGGTGCGTATCCCCAGCAAAACCCACGGTAGAGCGTCTACCCAGTCTGGGTCAGTGAGCCGCGCCCTCAGGGCACCCTTAAGCTGTCGGTGAAACCGCTCCACTAGGCCGTTCGACTACGGGTGGTACGCTGTCGTGTGGTGCAGACGAACACCCAGGAGGCGTGCCATGGCCGTCCACAGCTCTGACGTGAACTGAGGCCCCCGGTCGGAAGTTATGTCCAGTGGAACACCGAACCGGGCGATCCAGTGCGCCAACAATGCTCGAGCACAGGTGGTTGTTGTGGAATTCTGTAGCGGAATGGCTTCAGGCCACCGCGTGAAGCGGTCCACAGAGTTGGGAGCTTCAACGCAACAGCGTTATTATCCATCACGATGCGTGATGAACAACGCGGGGTCACCAGTGTAGTGGCCTGGTCAAGGTCAGGAAAAGACCGGACGCCAGGCGGATTCAAAAGAAGCTTTTTAATTCCAACAGTTCGAGTACACACACCACGGCACCCTTATCTCTACCCCTCGGGGCGTCGTCAGGAAACCCCGTGGCAGACCAACGCCCCGTCCCTCAATCGGCGAGGGGGATGATCCAAGGAGTGGCCTACCCCCCAGGGACCGCCACACCTGGACATATACAGGACTAGTAACTTACCAACTGTAGCATTTACAATTATACATTGAATGAAATATTTTAATAGATATCATAAACTGAGTCACAACATGTCTCATTACCTCTCATTACACACAGATTGTAATCAAACTCTCACTCAAACCTCCCTTTGACGCCAGAATTTTCATTTTCATTCTTTCCCTTTTGAAGATTTGAAGTCATCTCCTTTACCTTCCCCATCTGGATTGTCTCCAAGCTTCTCAGTTTAATATTGTGAGACCGCTCCCGTAAAATCAGTGTCAAGGCCTTGCACTATCTGCATCCACGTGAGTTGCAGCCTTTTCAACCTTTGCACTCACATGACCTGCTGATTCCCTCTGAACCTCTGTAAGGTGCCCACGTGATGATGTAAAATAGATTTCACTGCCTTTACCCTCTCGGTCGATTTGTGTCCTGCTTGCACTTCAGAATCTTGTCCTGAATGAATCCTCCTCAGATATTTGAACATGGCTTCCATGGACATGGCTATTCTACATGCTCCCTTGAATGCTAAGACACCCGGATCAAATAGTTTCACCTTCATTCTCTTATTTGCTAGTCTGTACACCAAGTGATCTCACAATGCCCATCCAAAAAGGTCTGGAAATTGTGTTTCTTTGTCAACATCTTCATTCTGAGCATGTATTCACCGATTGAAACTTATCGAACAGTGAATGGCTTGAATAGGGTGGATGTGGGGAAGAAATTTCCACTAGTGGGAGAGTCTAAGACAAGAGGTCATAGCCTTAGAATTAGAGGATGTTCCTTTAAGGAGGAGATGAGGAGGAATTTCTTCAATCAGCGGGTGGCGAATCTGTGGAATTCTTTGCCACAGGTTATGGAGGCCTACAATGGATATATTTAGGGCATAGATAGATTCTTGATTAATACAGGTCTCAGGGGTTATAAGGAGAAAGCAGGATAATGGGGTTAGGAGAGAGAGATGGATCAACCATGGTTGAATGGAAGAAGATCTGATGGGCCAAATGTCCTAATTCTGCTCCTACCACTTATAACCTTATGACCTAATTGTTTCATCCAGTTTCAGCTTGCACATGTCAAACCTGGAGCTCTCAAAAACATTTCTCTGCAAGGTTTTTATAATAGGAAGTGGCCTTCCCTAGTTCATGTCACTAGGAGACTCACCATTGCATGTCTATGCTACTCTACAGCAACAATAATTGACTTCCTATTCTAGGGTTGTTGAATTTGGCTGTTCAGCTTCCTCTCCCAGGATAAGATTGTTCAACCTCAGGAGCATTTCCACTCATTACAGATACAACCAAATACTTGTATCTGTTAAGCTCATCAACATATGTGCCATGGACACTGCATGTCATCAATACAACTGTACATGGAGAACCCTGTACTCTATTTTCAACAAATAGCATCACTGTTTGAACATTTAAACTGTTTCAAATGGGGCAGCAAAGTATGATAGCTCATGGAGATACTTCCTCACAACATCTGATACCATAAACAGTGCTGGAATTTCAATTTAGTTAATAATTTGGAATTAAAAATAAACTGATAGTTAATAATGTTGACGAAAAAAGTACTGGATTGCAGTGTTTAAAAAAAAAAAAAAAGATCTTCTGGAAGGAAATCTTCCATTGTTTAACTTTAGAGCTATCTGTGTAGTTGACTCATATGTTTTCTCTGAAGTAGCCCAGCAAGCTACTCAGTTGGATCATAACTGTTAGGTATGAATCTAGACACTTAATTATTCCATCAGAATGCCAGAAGTGGGAATACACAATGTTGAATTCCATTCACAATTTCTTGGTAAATGAAGCAATCTAAATCGCCACATGGCAAGCTCTAGACAATATGCAAGCATTGCTTGTTGTGACAAGTAACTTTGGAGCCACAATAGTGTTAGTTAATAGTGATCTCCAGCAAGAGGGGTTCAACTGCCAACCCTATGGCATTCAACATTATAGCGCCATTATTGACAACTTGGGGCTGGCGGGTGAAGAAACAAACTTGAATTGTTCACTCTGTTTCGCTTCCCACAGATAGAGCCTGACATGCTGGGTATTTCCAGCAGTTTCTGTTTTTATTTTAGATATCTAGTATCTGCAGGTTTTCTTTTCATTTTCAGCATCATAAATATCTTGGCTACAAGGGCAACTCAGAGGCGAAGTATCCTGTGGTGAATGACTCCACACGTGGCCTCATAAAGTACAGGTCAGGACTGTGATGAGACTCTCCACTATCCTGGACAAATGCATTTGGAACAACACACAAGGTTGTTGACACCATCCAGACAAAACAGCCTAATTGTTAGATATTCCATGCCCCACTTTAATTATTCAGGCCCTTCATCACTAACGTTGGCCACAGTATGTGCCATCTACAAATTGCACTGCATTTATTCATTGTGCTACTTAGCAGCATCTCCCAAAACTGCAACATCTAACATCAAGAACTTCGGATCATCAGAGGTTCCTTTCCAAAATGCTCACCATCCTGACTTTGAAATATTTCAGCATTCCTTCTTTGCTGCTACATCTAAATCATGTAACGCCCAACCCAATATCACTAAGGGAGCACTTTCACTAGAAGATGGCAGCACTTCAACATGGTGGGTCATTACGTGGTGCACAGTAAATGCTGTCCTTGCAAAATCCTCCAAAAATCCACAATGAAATAATATAGTAGAGCTATCAACAAAACTTTTCTTATTGAAGGCAATAAGTCTTAAGTAATGGCTGTGTTCATTAGAACAATTTGCCAAAACTCATTGTGCAAACCGTCCTTACTTAACACTTATTGCACAGTAGTATTAATACACGTTTTATCTCCATCATAGCCTGTTTAGTTTAATTTAGAGTTACAACGCGGCAACAGGCCTTTCGGCACACTGAGTCTGCACTGACCAGCATTCCCCATTACACTAGCACACGCTAGGAACAGTTTACAATTTTTTAAAAACTGAAGACAATTAAGCTACAAACCTGTGCATCTTTGGAGTGTGGGAGGAAACTGGAGCACCCATCGAAAACCCATGTGTTCACGGGGAGAACATAGAAACTCCGCACAGACAGTAACTGTAGTCAGGATTGAACCCAGGTTTCTGGAGCTGTAAGGCAGCAACTCTATCGCTGCACCATCTTGCCGCCTTATTATCACTTATCACTTATTAACACATTTATGAAAAGAGAATAGACACAAAATCCTGGAGTAACTCAACGGATCAGGCAGCATCTCTGGAGAAAAAGGATGGGTGACGTTTCAGGTCGGGACCCTTCTTCAGAATTTTGTGTCTATCTTTGGTATAAACCAGCATATGCAGTTCCTTGTTTCTAATTTATGAAAAGAGGATTTTCTACATAATTCCCTGTATTTATTTTCTTTAAGCAAATTGGAGAAAATTGATTGGTATTATGTACAGTGTTAACTGAATAGTCCAATTTTGATTTCCATCACTCAATGTTACAGAGAGCTCTGGAGGAAGATCTGGAGGTCTCCCAGTAACCATGGAACTTAATCTGGCAAGAAGCAGAGCCATTCACAAAAGAGGATAAATGGAAAGAGATTTCTAACACTGCAATTTGGTAATCACTGGTATTTACCTACCCAATGCAAAGTTTTGATGGCATTTTGTTAATTGGGAGTATTAAGGTATATGTGGCAAAGATGAGTACATGGATCAATCATGATCTCACTTAGTGAAAGAATATGCTAAAATTATTTTTCATTGGGAGTTCTTTCATTGGGAGTTGACCATGCAGTCAATGGGCTCTATATAATTTCAAGAACAGATGAATGCCCTGTAAGATAGATACAATATTCTGGAGAAACTCAGCGGGTTAGGCAGCATCTCTGGAGAAAAGGAATAGGTGACGTTTCGGGTCGAGACCCTTTATCAGACTGAGATTCCTATCCCAGAGGATACATTTAAATCTACCCTAAAAATATCATGTCAGGGTGGGTAAATATGTGCCTTTTGTGTCCCTTTGCATCATTATTTCAGCAGACAGCTTTGTGACTTTAGGCTATATCACACATGACTTGTAACACAGTAGTGTACCTGCAAACTCCAAAATAAAATGGACCTGAGGCTACAGGATGAATTACTGTGTGAGACCATTGAATCTTTAATGGGCTGGCTGAAACACAGCAACAAAGAATCAGTAATTTATTCTCAGGAGTGGATTTTTGCATCATTGCATTATAATTATAATTATTATTTATTTACCATACAATGAATTCAGGGATAACATGCCTGTGCTCTCTTTTGACAGCACTGGATGCAACATGAATAATTCCAGCTTTTGAAGCCCATGTAGTCTTTTGTTCCTGTGATTGTAACCTGCTGCAGAATTATCAGTTGTGACAGAGCCCCTTCCCTTGGATGCCGCTCTGATCTTCATCACCAGCAGACAGGTCAGGAGAGGCCAAACCTCAGCACCATTGAGCTGAGGACACAGCTAAATAAGTATTGCTGTGTGCAATTAGTTTATATTGGATTGGCCTACCTGGACGTCGTCAGCCTATTCCTTATAAACTGGGATGTTCCAGCAACAGGGGGAGAGGGGGAAAAAAGAGGAACAGAAAAAGAGAGAAAAAGAGAGAAAGTGGTGTGCCTCCCTGCTAGCTGTGTCCCCCTGTTGTGGGTCTGGAGGAAGACAGAGTCACTGGGACAAACCGAGGCCACCACCTTCTCATTTTGTGTTGCCGGGACAAGCCTTAGATAGTCAGTGTCTCCTCTGGGGCCAAGACTGAGTGGCCAGAGCAAGCCTGAGACCACCAGTGCCTCTTACCTGTCCACAGACAACAAGGGACTGAGCCCACATATAGAAGCAAAGGAAGTGGCGGCGCTGGGAACGGCTGCGGCTCGCCTGCAGTCCGTTTGTCTTTTACTTTTTTGTGTTGTTTTTTTTCGTTTTGTCTAGTTATGTTTTTGGTTTTTAGGCTGTGTTTATGTGGGGAGGGGGGTGGGGGGTGAAACGGGGGCTGCTGTCACTCCCTTCGGGGGAATACGACCTTTTTGTCGTATCCCCCTTCTCTCCCTCCGTCTACGCTGAGGCCTAGCGGAGCCGGCGACCTCGGGACTCTGGAGGCAGCTGACAGGACTCGTCCTGGGCTCGCTCCCGGCCCAGCCCGGGATGGAACGGTGCTCCCGTGAGAGCGGCATGGTGAGGGGCTGGAGTGGCCCAGCCCGAGGGAGGAATGGCACTCCCGCTGGAGTGGCCCAGCCCGAGGGTGGAACGGCACTCCCGTCGGAGTGGCCCAGCCCGAGGGTGGAATGGCATTCCCGCTGGAGTGGCCCAGCCCGAGGGAGGAATGGCACTCCCGTCGGAGTGGCCCAGCCCGAGGGTGGAACGGCACTCCCGCTGGAGTGGCCCATCCCGAGGGTGGAACGGTACTCACGTGAGGGCGATCCGGTCTGGGGGCTGGGACGGTGCTCCGGTGGCTGGGACGACGTTCTGGCGGCGGTGTCCAGAGTCCTGGGTTCAGCCGCGGGCCGGCGGCTGCGTGTGCTGGACTGGAGGTGCGGCGGCTTCGACCACCCCGGACTGCAGTGTTTGAACCGGCCCGTTCGCGGGGTTCGGTGAGCTGCGGGACTGTTTGTACCATCGCCCGGTGGGGAATCACCTCAGCGCAGAGGGAGAAGAGGAGGGAAGAGACTGCAGCCCTAAGATTTTTGCCTCCACCACAGTGAGGAGGTGTTTGGAGGACTCACTGTGGTGGATGTTAATTTGTGTTTATTGTTGTTTATTATTGTATCATTGTATGTATGACTGCAGGCACGAAATTTCGTTCAGACCGTAAGGTCTGAATGACAATAAAGGAAATTCAATTCAATTCAATTCAATTTGGTGGATTGAGCCCCCAGGATAAGCCTGGGAACGCCAGTGCCTCCTCTTCAAACCCAAAGCTGAGCTGCCAGGACAAGCCTGAAACCGGCAGCACCTCCTCTCGAGGGCCTGAGATTTCTGTGCCACCTCCTTGATTGCTTTCTGTCTTATTTTCAGTACTTTTGGTCAATTTTTCTAAGTTTTTCAAACTTTCTGGATATCGGAGACCATGATAACTGCCGAGAAAAGCCCGAGATTGCCAGCACCTCACAACCTGCACACTGATGATGAGGAATAGCACCCCTACGCACGCCTGGACCTTTCTGTCACTATAAGTAAACCATATCACGCAAGTTCACCTTACTGTGTGTGTTGGTGTCGTTTTTTGTTGACCGACAACTTCTCCGATATCCCACGGAGTAAACTTTGATATTTTTGTGCATGCTGTACCTGGGTTATGAAGATCTGATTATGGACACCCCTATGTACAAACAAATTCCCAAAATATTATTAAATTCAATAAAGTACAAAGTAAGCACATGCGTTCATTCCTACAAATGGCAGAAATAGTTTCCTGTCTTACACCACTGTTCATATTTGTTCTTTCTTATCAGTGTTATGTGCTTTTGATGCCTTTCATTACAATACTGGTTATGATATTGAGTGATTTCCTGGTGTATTTTTTAACTTATGAACAAAACCAACTTTTGGACATCTTACATGGAACCCATTCATTCAGGGACCAACTGTCCCAGGGACAATTTGCATCTTGGTCAATTATTTATTGGGCATTTTTTTAATTTATTAAACACCAGAACACAATAGTTTGTAGTTTTTGTCAACATTCTGCAATTCCATGTTAGTTGCAATGTAGCTAATGCAGTGAAGGGCTCTCAACATGATACCCAACTAATATCTCTCAATCCCACATTATTTCTGACTCTTTTTGAACTTAGAAGCACATTTACTGCATGTTGACTCCAAGTAAAGTGTTCTAGTTCAAGTTTGAATTTATTGTCACATGTACCAATTAAGGTCCAGTGATATTTGAGTTACCATACAGCCATACTATGTGAAAGGCAACAATACACACAGCCACATAAAATAAAATTTACCATAAACATCCACCACAGCGGAATCCACATTCCTCACTGTGATGGAAAGTAATAAATTTCAATCACCTTCCTCTTTGTTCTTTGTTCACCCGTGGTCGGGGCTGTTGAACCCTCCACAGTCACCGCTGCCGATGGTCCGATGTCCGAAGCCCTCGCGTCGGCATGATCGAAACTCCGACATTGGGACGGATTGGAACACTCCGCGGCATGGAACTCCCGAGTCGGCCTCTTCTTACTGGAGACCACGGGTTTCACGGTTGGAGCTCTTCATGGTCGATCTTCGGCAAAGGGTCGCTGGTTGGACATGTTAGAATCCGCATGCCCGCAGCTTGAAGCACTGGTCCAGTCTTCAGGAAAAGCTGCACCACTCCACGTTGTTAGGCCGCAGAGGGGACAGAGATACGATACGGAGCAAATCGCAGCTCCGTCGAGGTAAGTGATAGAAAAATAAGTTTCCCCCAATCTCCCCCCACATGAAGCAAACCAAGAAACACTAAAACATACTTTATCTTCAGCATAGGATAGTTACTTTTTAAACCAATTGTTTTTGTGGGAAACAGAGAGCATAAAATCAAAAAGCAAGATCCGTACTCCAATGCAGTATTGTAAAATAAAGCTTCAGTTTTATCCTTTCAACCAGCGCTTCAAAGGGATATTGTTAAAATATTCACTTCAAGGTTTCCCAGGCATAAAGAGTTCTCTCTAAAGGGTCAAAATCCACCAGGCAGGTTTTAGCCTTTTACAAGCCTCCAGAACAGTTCCAGTTCGGCTGGAATCAGTTTAATACATGGAATTAATAGGGGTTTCAGGCCTGGCCAAAGAAGATTATGGACCACTTTGGCCCACAGGCTTGTTTTGAACATTTTTGGCATTTGTGACTGTATCTAATATTGACAGACAACAAAAAAGGCTTTTCTGACAAACACATAATAATGGCAAATGTGTGTGTGATACTGATTACCAGCTTTGGCAGCAGGAAGGCTAAACTTTTCTTTTCAAATAGTTTGTATTGAGAATAGAGCTAATTAACATAATATTGCCTTGCAATAGTGATTTTGTATAATTTGAGTTGGAGACTATGCCAAGTGAAGGGATGGTGCTGGATATGAATGAGAGTTAGTCAAAAGTAGAGTCTAGCCCTCATTCCTCTTTTAACTTCAGGAGAAGTAAAAATTGTTCTGGTTTGTCTCCTGCAAAGCCTCCTGTAAAACATAAACATTGTGGAGAAGAAAAGATCATTCAACCCATTGAAGGCTTTGCTCGCCCACATTGACTCTACAATCACTGCATCTAATTGTAATTTAAATAACTCAAAAGCTTTATTAATTCTAAATTGTTTTCTTTAGTAATTGTTTACTCTTTTATCACTCGTCACGCTAAAATAAGTTTTTATTTCTGCCACTTGCTTCAAAATTCTGTCCCATCATTTGTTCACATCATTGGTTCTGACTCTTGATTCGATAATTCTGATATACCTTAGCTATAATAAAATTATAAAATAAATATGACAGAATATTCTTGATATACTTACTAGTCCTGCAGATAATCAAAGTGATGCAGTATATACACATCAATGCCAAGATACAAGGTTGATTAATCCTGTTTTTCTGCACAAATAATACATTAAAAATAAGTTTGCTCAAGTTAACGATCATTCGTTTGGATAAAATTGCACTGGACACACACACCATTTACATCAAAGCATCAAATATCTTCCGATATCATCTGCATATTATCAACAACAGTTCTGCCTGTGAGCACCAATTTATGATCAGTTACAAACAAGTGCAGAATCATGAATTTCCCATTGATGGGTCTGCATGAAGACTGACATATTGATCTAAACATCTGCCTGGCTCATACTCCACTTGTCAAAATATCCCCCAAATCTTTCATTAGAGCAGCCTCGTAATGTTATGGATTTCCAATTTCACTCACCAACACAGTCTGAGTTCCTTTCCCACTCCTACTGGTCCACCAAGGAATGCCCTTGTCCAGCTTTCTTCTCCACTACCCCTCCCCCCCAACACTCAGTCTGAAGAAAGGTCTTGACCCAAAACCTTATCTATCCATGTTCTCCAGAGATGCCGCCTGACCTGCTGAGCTACTCCAGCATTTTGTGTCCATCTAGGCTTTATTCACCCTTTGCTGACAGAACATACACACCTGATTATTGAAATGTGTTATCTTAATCGTCCAATCTGCCCATCACCCATACAACTGCCCAACTGGGTTTCTTCATCCTTGGTTTATCCTTGCTATACCCTCCCTCATATGGTTCCACCTGCTCCTTTCCCTGGTTCCACTTATCCCTTCCACATCCCCTCAAATTTGTCTTCATTTGCCAAATTTGTTTTTCGCATTTGTTTCCAACTATCCTCCACCAAACTGTCTCAAAACTGTCCCTTTGGTTCCTCCACATGGCACAATCTTCCAATACTTCCCCTATCTGCCACCTCTCACCTACTAGTGCCTGCTTCTCCCCTGCCCAACTTGATTCTCTTCCCTCTGTTCTTAGTCTTGATGCAGGGTCTCAATCTAAAATGTCGACCACCCCTTTGCTTCAGTAGATGCTGAGTTGGCTATACTTTGAATGTAATGTGTTATGTGACCATTGGGTCAGATGACTCTGTTCTGCAGCAACTGGCAGTTATTGTAAATGTAGAAGTGAGCAAACGTAATGTCTGAGACATTGCAAAAAATATAATGTTAAGCAAGAGAGCGCAGAATCAGGGTGTTAAAGGGTTCCGTTTGTGGAACTTTGTTCTTGGCAAAAAAAACCTTACAAAATATGATTCACTGGTTCTGAAGCACTCTGTCCATGAGAAATGGCACATACATGCAAGTTATTGCTATTGAGAGAAGTTTAAGTGCAATTGTAAGCATCATACACTTAGGTTTCTAGCTCTTGATGATGATACCACCTCTCTTTTCAGCTTCCTCCCCATTCTAACATCTTGAAAACTAGCATTGAAAAATTGTCAATATTTGCTGGCATTACATTGACATTATAGTTTCAATGCCTATTATATCCCCCCTCAGTTTCATTGAAAGAAATATGAAAGAAAGGTGGGTGCAGAGGACTGTTGATAGCGACCAATGTCAAATTCCTACTCCCTTTGACTTGAATGGTTTGATTTTGGCACCTATGTCTCCCAACATGTAGGGATTCCTTTAGTACATAAATATGCAATATTATCCTTGATTCACCATTTATTTTTTCCCTTGGTAAATGCTGAGCTTCACAAAGGGTTGCCCAGAAATAGCAGCCAAATCCAACAGCTGAAGAAAGGAATGGGTTTTCCCTTTGAACAATAGTTAAAAAATAATGGGAATCGTGTTTTTTTGTAATTATTTTGCCCATAGCAGAACTAAGCAAATAACGGAGCCTGGGAAGATGTTACAGGCTCAATCTTCCCCACAGCAAGCAGTTCAAAGTGCAGGTACTAATGAGTAAATGATAAAAACTAAAACAATACTTCAAAGACAAAGAAATAGCTGACTCTGGGTTTTGTTTAAGTTTAATTTTCACAAATTTGCATGTTGACTTACTGAAGGACCATGTCAAAAAAAAGACATAAAGATTAATACCATAAAGTAATTTGACACAAGGGAAATTGTCTGTTTGACAGATGTCATGTGTTGAGAAGGGAATTCCAATCGTGGCAGGATCAACATGGGGTTGAAGGGAAAATGAAAGGGGAGTTAACCTTGGTACTGTGCTGCATGTTCTGGTGTCTGGTTACAGAGCAGATTAGCACAAGCTGATGTGTGACATGGGCAGATGGGAAGAGAGAGGGAGGTAAAAGTCAACAATAGTGCTGGGGAAAAATTAAAGCTGTATCATGAAGTGGCCTGTAAAGCACATTTTCTAAAAGCTGGTACTGAAGTTGAGGCCTGGTGTTCACACTCCAGTAAGCAGCCTATTTTAAGCTGGAAGACCCGAGTTCAAATCGTGATGTTGACTCGCATTTGCAATTAGGTTTCCTGAAGAGAACTACATTGAGTGTTCTCAGTATGATATCTGCACAAGCCTAATAGCCCTGTCCCACGGTACGAGTTCATTCCAAGAATTCTCCCGAGTTTGCCCTGATTCGAACTCAGAGATTTATGGTAATGGCCATTTGTCGGTACTCGGGGCTCTCGTGGACATTTTTCATCATGTTGAAAAATCTTCACAAGTTTTCCCGTGCTTGCCTGCCGTTGGCAAGTCTTCCCGAGTACGTGCCGTTAGCGCTAAGAGACATCCCCAAGCTCCGACGTACCCGCTACGTTCATTCTCCGAGTTTACCACGAGTTTGATTTTTTTAAACTCGGGAGAGCTCTTGGAATGAACTCGTACCGTGGGACAGGGGTTTAAACCAGTATGAGACTTCATCATGATTGCAGCAAAATCTTTATTCTCAAACATGGAATGGAACAATTTTATATCAATACAAATCCTTTCCTTGCTGGCTTTGAAGGTTAACCATGGAAGTCCATAAAGATATAAAAAGACTAAATTACTGTGAATTCTGGCTTGGTAATCTCTATAAAAATTCTCAATGTGCATTTATATATTTAAGAGCAGTTATTCTCCATATACAGTCGCGGTGGCGCAGCGGTAGAGTTGCTGCCTTACAGAAAAATGCAGCACTGGAGACCCGGGTTCGATCCCGACTATGGCCGCTGTCTGTACGGAGTTTGTACGTTCTCCCCGTGGCCTGCATGGATTTTCACCGAGATCTTCGGTTTCCTCCCACATTCCAAAGACGTACAGGTTTGTAGGTTAATTGGCTTGGTTAATTGGCTTAATAAAGGGGCTGTCCCACTGTACGAGCTAATTCAAGAGTTCTCGCGAGTTTCCCCTGATTCAAACTCGGAGAATTACGGTAATAGCTGCTCGTAGGTATTCGGGGCTCTCGTGGACATTTTTTAACATGTTGAAAAATCTTCACGAGTCTTCACGAGCTTACTGCGTTTCCCGAGTACCCACCGTTAGCGTTACAAGCCGCTAAGAGGCGTCCCTAGCTCCGACGTAGCTGCTACATACATTCTACGTGCTCACCGTGAGTTTGATTTTTTTTTAACTCGGGAGATCTCTTGAATTAGCACGTACAGTGGGACAGCCCCTTAAATGTGAAAATTATCCAGTATAAAATTGTCCAACTTCCAGTATTGTCCCTGGTGGACATAGTGCTGAATGATGCTCTACCTAGAGCTTTTCAGCATACTACATCCAGATCCAGTATGCCCAGAATTTTGGACCTGAAATATGAGCAAATCTATAGTAGGTCCCAACTGTACAGGAAGCTGGTGATTTTAAGTTAGGAACTGCAGCAGTGGAGTAAATCCATTGATGACTTCTGGGTCTTTTTAAATGAAAGGAACCATTTTCAAGAGAGAGTTAGATTTAGCTCTTAGTGCTAAAGGAATCAAGGGATATGGGGGAAAAGCCGGAACGGGGTACTGATTTTGGATGATCAGCTATGATCATATTGAATGGCGGTGCTGGCTCGAAGGGCCGAATGGCCTACTCCTGCACCTATTTTCTATTTTTCTATGTTTCTATTTCCAATGCTGTTGTGCCGCTTCCCCGAGTGCAGAAATTCTGCTGCAGTCCCAAAATTCCCCAGGCAGCGGAGCCACCCCGATTCTTGTGAAAACTCTGCAATCTCATGTCGAAGCTGTTGCAGTCAGAGTCACTTCATTTAAGGGATGCCTTCCAAAAGATTCAGTGTTGTCAGTGCTGTCAATTCTTATCTGTAGATTCCTGCCACAGTGTCATTGTTTTATTGCCGAACTAAATGTTTTTACAAGTCAACTGACTTGTTTGTAAATGACCGACGTATCATTTTCACACCTACCATGCATTTAGCCGGTCTCTTCCTTGCAACGTCTTACTCTCCAGTTTACTATCATTTAGCGTTTGCAATTGCTAAATCATTGGCACACTGCTCTTTGCAAAGGAAGAGGAGAAATGTATTCAATGCATTTTTTCTTTCTGCAAACATTTTTTGATTTGTGGAAGTGTGACTGGAAATGTAACCACATTTTATATCAATATTCAAGCAGCAAAATTTTATTATTCCCATTTCTATAACCCTGCGTTTGGTTGTGCCCCATCCCTACAACACGCGGAACAGTTTATTTGATAGGTAAACAATAAAAGAATGGCACTTAGATGTATTCAAAATACTTGATATTTAAATGGAGCCACAATAAGGTGACAACATGGATATTCCAATGGAACTCAGGGCATAGAAAACAAAAAGATAAGATAGCTTAAATTCTTTATTCAATCTGATATATTTTGAGCGTCCTCATTCGTTTTATCGTTCAGGTGTTGAACTGAATATCAAAATATAGCTCGGCGATGCCTTGCAAAAAATGCTGCCTCCTAAAACCTTTACAGTCACCTCGGCAGTATTATATTAACCCAATTATGCATGTTATGTACGGACCTGTAACCTCGGTGTTATTGAAAGCACAGCAGGTTAGTAAAGGGAGCGGGCAGGTCAGTGATTTCTATTGAAATCCTTTATTTCATTGGAGAGGGGGTACATTCAACTGTATCAATTCAACTGTATCAATTTTTCTTCGGGATTTTGGTGAAAAGCTATGCATTTCCAGCATTTCTTGCTCATATTTGAAATATCCCGAATTCACAACATTTCTGACAACTTCACCACAGTACTTATTTTCTCTGAAGGTAGCCTTGAATCTACGCTGATAAGAGGCAGCACGGTATCACGTCGGGTTTTCATCGGAAAGTATCCAGGAAAAAAAATCCTCCCAAAGAAAATAAAAAATCCAAGATTATATTTGGGGTCAAGCAGCTGCGCAGGAAACCGAACAAACGCACGAGTTAATGACTTCCCTCAAACATGCAGGAAATCCGGCACTACGAGGGTTAATGACTTCCACCTCAAACTTGGCAGGATCCCAGGCTGAGAGCGTTTGTTTGACTGTATAGTTATAATAACCTTTGGATTGTCCTAGAGGGCAGGCCGGCGGTTTCCTAGTGTGGGGTGGAGCAGAGAGAAGCTGGCCCCTCCCGCACGACCTACGGAGTGCTGAGGTATGAGACGTGAGCCACATGATCGGTTGAGCTCCTATGCATTTAAGACACAGCTTCCCACAAAGACTCCCAGCTACTGAGACCCGAACAGCCATTCAGCAAGCACTGGAGCACACACACGCCTCCTCTCGCAGCGACTGATCACTCTACAGCAATTACAAGTTCACACTGTAGACACAGCAGAAAGAATATGAACGTCAAGTTCCACACACTCGCCCTCTTGGTCCTCTTTGTGACTCTGACCCTTGTATCTGGAGGTAAGTCGCTTATTTGAACTTTTTCCTATTAAATCTTTCCGGGAAGAAACTGAAGTAAAGTTGATCAGTTGACATTGTCGATGAACTGAATTTATTGTAGAAACACCTGTTAATGATTATAAGATGAAAATTACTATTATTAAACAGTCAATGACAATAGAGATTGTAAGATATAACGGGATTCAGCCAATAATGCATAACTTTTAAATCAACATTGTCTTTGATACACAGAACGTCTACGTGCATTTACCTAAGCTTACCTTAGAAATGCGTGCAAGTGAAAGGAAATTATGCTGTGCATATACCTGTTATTGGGCCACAGTGGCGTTTCAGAGAATATAAAATCATCGTACAAACACCATGTTGATTGATGGCGTGATACTTAAATCATAGACTTCGTTGAGCTGTTTATCTGCATCTTGCCCCATGGGAGAAGCCACTATTCAATTTAATTGTAAAAAATTGAATTATTATTTTAAATGTCCATAAATCAGAAAATACTGTCATTTAAACCAATTCCAACTGATACCATATTATAATATTCTCCTCTGCCATTGCCTTATTTTTTTATGTTAAGCCTAATGTTTTTTATATGAAAAAGAAGCCATGTTTATCCTGTGAAGAAAAAAAACTTGCTTTTTTAAATCCATTCAGTAGACCCTGACATCCTCTAGCTGCGAAATGGAACACCACGTGAGATTGCATCTGCATGAAATGTCAACATTTTACATTTTCTCTCACTGTAATAGAATTTTGAAAAAAAAACCTCAAAGCCACAAAAAGCGATTCTTATGTCAGTTTTTTGTATCGAGACAAAAGCAAAATATAATTTTAATCAGTGTGTTTATTCATTAGAGTATTATAAAACAAGGCAACAGCTTGAGAGTAGACAGCTTATAATATCAATATACTAACATAATGGCACAAATACCTTCTTTGGTACTGATGTTATTATGGTTCTGTATGGTTCTATGATGGAATACTCAATGCCATTCAGTGAGGGTATTTATGCCAAACCCAGCCACGACCTACACCTGGTTGACCAGCCTTCATGGGGTATGCAGTCTTTTACATTTGGTCTGCCAGCTGACATGTTTTCAATGGCATTGATAAATGCCAACACCTCCAAATGGAATCACAACATTTGCCAGTTTAAACAGCAACAGTTTAAACAGACGTCCTGGGCATCTTCTGCAAGTGAAGGAAGAGGGATGGCACTGCAGGTGTCAATATGTTCTGGGACCGGACTCCATGTGGCCATGGAGTTGGGTGGCAGAAAATATGAATTTAGCAAAAGGTGAATTGCCTCTCTGAACCTGTGGTATAAACGAAGAAATGGATTTCAATGGGGATTGTAAAAGTGTAGGTAGAAATCAGAAACATAGATCATGGAAACGGGGCCCTCAACTCTAATCGCCCATATTAACCAAGATGCCAACTGGAGGTAACTTGTAGGCTGGTGGTGGAGCCTTGACGGCTGTCAAAATGTCTGACAGAATGGCCGTGGTGTCCTGGTGGATGTCTTTTCACTACATAGGCTGCTCTGTTGGAGATTGTGATGCTTCGCGTCAGCAAGAAAGGCTCTCTACAACTGGTCCAGGTAAGGATGTGTGTGGGTAAACAATGATGCTGATCTGAATGGTGTAATTGGGCTGCAAGAGCCGTGCCCAAACTAAAACAAGCTTCTTGTTGGGGTTGTTGAGGGACGAGCTTTGGCACGCTTACTGAATGTTGAGTACATATGCAGACAATGTTTCATTCCTAGGATGGGTCATATGGGGCAAATTGGATTCTGGTCTCTGACTTCTGAGCTGTGTGGAATATTTTCCCTCGGTTACTCATGAGGATCAGAATAATAGTCCAAAGTCAAACGTGGCCAATTCAAAAAATGACCATAGATCCAAGTACCCCAATGCAGTTTAGTTTGGACACATTCATGTTCCTCATGAATGATTGGATTGTAAGTCAATTGCTAGCTGTACCTTAACCAAATTGAACCCTGATTCTGGAAGTCTGAAATATAACCAGGGAATGCTTGAATGTGATTGGGCTGCATTTATAGAGAGAGAAAAAGAGTTATTGCTCTCGATTGATGACAGTTCAATAACGATGCATGAACTCTGTTTCTCTTTCCACAGGTGGTACCCAACCTGCTAAGTACACCCAGTGTTCTGTTTTAACTCTAGTTATCCTTCTGTGTTGTATCCTTAGTAATTTGGTGATAACAGGTTGATGCTTTCTACTCTAAACTTGAGTGATATGAAATAATGTTCTTTGCTTTTATTGTGTAAGTTGATTTAAATCCATGTCACGTACTTTAAAATCGAAACTTAAGACAATTGGATAGGACTTGATAGAGTTGAAATACGTGCTCACTCAAGCAACATCTATTGTTTATCAGGAGTGCTATGGTCAGAGTACTCTGATCTAAACCATTAAGACTTTGTGCCACTCCCACCGGTAATGAATGCACCTGTGGCTTTTCAACAGATTGTACAACAATGCTTGAAACGGTTTTCATATTTCTTTTGCGTCCCCATTTTTCTCCTCTCTCCTCCATTGCTAACTATGCTTACCGGCTGTCCACTATCATAGAAGTGGCGATTAAAATACCAGCCCAACTGACTATTTCAGCAGCTCATTCAAGATTCGAGGCAGAGCTTGCTCATTTTCATGAAATAAATCTGTACATGCTCGTTTTCCAGCAGAAGTCACTGAAAAGCAATTGGAATTCATGTGTAATCTCCCGTCCTGTATCTTGTGGAGGTACCAAAGCCAATTACATCCACAACTTCCAATTCATAAGAAATTAGCAGAAACCTACAACCTTCTTGGCTCGAGTAGCAAGAACCATGTTAGATTGTTAGTTTCGTTGCTTAATCCACATGCAAGCTACAACTTTTGCAATTTATGATCACAATTAGAACATAGAACAATGCACCACAGGGATGGGCCCTTTGGCCCACAATGGTTATGCCAAACATGTTGCCAGGTTAAACTGACATTTGCCCTTACATGATCCATATCCCCTTATTCCTTGCACTTCCATGTGTTTATCTTATTGCTTCTTAATACCTGCATCGTATCTGCCTCCACGACCACTCGCAGCAAAGCAGTCCAGGCCCCGCCACTCTGTGTGACAAAAAACATTTCCTGCACATCTCCATTAAACTATCCCCCCCCCTCTCACCTTGTAGCTATGCCCTTTAGTGTTGGGCATTTCCACCCTGGGAGAAAGGTTCTGACTATCTATCCTATCTGTGCCTCTCATAATGTTACAGATGTCTATAAAGTCTCTCATTGACCTTTGATATTCCAGAGAAAATAATCCAAGTTCATCCAACCACCCCTTGTAGCTGAAACCCTCTAATTCAGGCAGCATTCTGGTAAAAAATGATCTTTTTCAATTAAAATTACTTGTGTCTTTATTCTTTGATTTCACTATGAAAAGGAAGCAAGCTCCTCCAATCACTAATTTGGGGAAACAAAATCCAGAATCTTTTGTTTTAAGGCTACCAGGTGAAAATAAGAGACCATTGGTAAGGAACAGTAGGTTGGATTGTTTGAACTGATCAATATGGAAATGTTATTATTATGATGGAGCAGACACACGTTAACAAAGCTTTAAAGTATTGAGAGCAACCCAGTCTGTTTAACTGGCTGGGCCCTCCTAAATATTCACTATTCAGCCTGTTATGTTTCATGGTGAAATTCGATAGGGTTTTTGCATCCAGATATTGAACCTCGTGCCTAGATCTACAAGGCCAAAGTTTCCCATAACTGGGTCCAAACATGCATTCCCTTTCTTCCTGGGTGTGAAATATTTGTAGCTGTCTTTGGGACCCTCCACTGCTGTTCCAGCAGATATTCTTGTTAGAAAGAATACTCCAAACACAAGATGGTTAAATAATTTCAGGATTCAAATTGGGATAGAAATGTGATTCGTACATGCTGGAGGTACATTGGCATTAAAAGGTTTGAAGATCGTCCTCCGGGGCATTGTACACTACTTGCTTTCAAATTATTTTCCACCCAATTGCAGACATAATTACGCACACCTATTCTTTGTTTTGTTTTGGATTGACAATTTGATAACCAGGAAGTGATTGAGCCTGTAAATCAACATTACAGCTGCTGGCATCTGATTAGGTCGATATAACTCAACTGCTGTAATAAAAGCACCAAACATCACGGTCCTTGGAACCCATAAATTGTTCATACAATCAACTGAGGAGCACCCCCGAGTATCAAGAAAACCATAATGATTGTTTATGTGGGATTTGTCGAATAGATTTATGCATCCTGCAAGTTAAATCATTCCTATTGTAGATTATCTAAATAATCATAAACTCTTAATGCAATTTACCGTTTAACTCCTTACACTTAACGCAGAGATGCAAATGACATTGCATTGAATGCACAATGCACCCCCTCCAGTTGTAATATTGTTTGTTTTCTGGCCCTGTGCTCCAGATATTTATGGATATGCTTACATTTCAATTCTTAACAAAGATGATGATCTGCAGAAGACAACATTTCAAGGAATATTGAAACATTCTCTGAATTTTAGCAATATCATATATTTTTCACTAGTAATCAACGAGGATTAGCTGGTCTATACTTAGATTTTTGTTTCACTAATATTTAGCATATTTTGACTCCCAATTTCCTCGGAGGATATTGCTTGTATTATTCGTATCCTTTACAAGAATTCACTAATTATAGGAAGCGGTTCATTAGGTCTAAACATTGAACCAGTGGGTGTGGTTTTGTTACCAAAGTTGTAGGATCATTCATTTATTTCTAAATTATTTTTGTCATTACTTTTAAACAAGGGGTGCAAGCAGTTCATGTAGTCAATGATTGGTTAACAAAAGATATAACCTTTGTGGTTGTATTTATTTTATCAGGCCTTATCACACTGGTACCAGCCAAATAAAACACTAGAATTTATTGATCAAAGCGTGGATGACAGAAACATAATATATGGAAATTAAACCAGCTCTGTGGCACGTCCCCATGGCTCAATATGTTTGTACAGGGAGTAACTCAGCCATCTAGTTCAAGATCTTTAGGTCAGCTTGCTGAATGTTGTTAAGTTAACAATTGAAACCAGCTTCAGAACGAGTGAAAATCAACCATTCCCATTTCTTGCTCAGTCTGAGGAAGGGTCTCGACCTGAAACTTGAACTAATACTTTTTCTCCACAGATGCTGCAGGTCAGGCGGCATCTGTGGAGAAAAGTAATACTCTGGCTTTTTTTGTCCATCTTCTGATCGTGTCTTTATGGATGCCATTTAAGAATGGGATTGGTCCTTAATTATGGCCTTTAAAATTAAATGTTCTGCAAATATTGTACAGGGTATAAATGAGATGGGATGTACCATCAGAATGTATTGTTTAAGTGCATGTAGTCAATGCATTGACAATTGTATTTGAGATAACTCTGTTCCCAAAGCCCAAATAAAAGATGTAGTGGTAAAACAATACTTGAAGGAAGTTTCCCAAGAAAACGTCTACATGGTTAGATCCTGCATTAACGGCTCTTTATATCAGGCTAAAGGAATGGTCATCAGCATGTGTTTAAATCATGAGAAGAGGACTTGCAAAGGGCCTTGTGTTTAGGGGGTTGTGGAACCTGGAACAGGTGTGTCTTTCTTGTGGCGTCCAGATGACTACACCTGGAGCTCCTGGAATTTCGAGGGAGGTAGAATAAACATACTGTTTGTTTTTTGTCTTCCTTTTATTTGCATCTGGTAGGAATAGGACAAGAGGTTCTTATCTCAGATCATTAGCTAAAGTATCAGCCAGTGTTTGATGCGTGATTGAATCCTACATCATCAAAGAAACCTTTAAGTGAACATTTTATCCACATTCCCCAAAAAAAAGTAAAAGAGAAGACATTAAGGACAGAAAGCGATGAGTGGTTTACGCATCAGGTCAATTTGAAGTCTCTAACTGGCTTGTTTCTGCTTCGTGCTTGAGGGGGGATATTCTGATAGGTCAGGAGAGGTGGGAGACTGGCTGGGTAAGGGATAGGGTAAGGGATTTCAAAAAAAATCATGTCTGTCTACATGACTGAGTTCATGCAGTGCAGGTTTATTTTAAAATTCACGGTGTTTCTTTTTCAGATACTAGATAAAAACAGATTTTTCCTTCATGGATAGACACAAAATGCTGGAGTAACTCAGCGGGACAGGCAGCATCTATGGATAGAAGGAATGGGTGACGTTTTAAGTCGAGACCCTTTTTCAGACCCTCCACTTCATGGAATTTGATTACCAATTGAGCAGTTAGCTCTTCCTTTCACAATAAAGCTCGCTGCTTTAAAACTGTAGTGGTTATATTAAACAGTGCTGACCAGGGGGATCTGTCGGGGAGCTTGGTTTAGTTCAGTTTAGTGATACAGCATGGAAACAGGCCCTTCTGCCCATCGAGTCCATGCCGACCAATGTACACTAATTCTTTCCTACACCGTACGCACAATTTAGCTAATTAACCTACAAACCTGCATGTCTTTGGAATGTAGGAGGAAGCCGGAGCACCTGGAGGCAACCCACGCAGTCACAGGGAGAACATGGAAACTCTGTACAAACAGCCCCCATGGTCAGGATCGAAGCCGGGTCTCTGGCACTGTCAGTCAGGCAGCAACACTATTGCTGTGCCACTGTGCCATCCACCTGTGAGCTAAGGAGGAGGGAGATGGAGAGAGAGGGATGTTGCAGCTTCTTTATCAAGGTGTTATGGATTGGGACTCCAGAATCAATGGATACATACAGTACCAGCTCGCTCTACTGGGTAGCTCGTCCTAACGTAGGAAATGTGTTTAATGAGAAAGGCAAAGTGCAAGAGTTGCCGCTGCTCTTTCAGAAACAGTTTCAGTCAGGTAGCAACAAAGCAGCAAATGTCCCATGTTTTATTAATGAATATTCTGACTTACAATTAGAGAAATGAATAGAACTGAAATAGCTATAAATAATTATTAATTTATAATCTCATTCTTATGCAGACATGTTGCTGCAGTCCACCAAGAATTATGCACATACTTGAAGCATTTACCCTGCAGAAGTAGTTCACTCTATTTTCAGTATTTTTTTTTTCAAAATGTGCAGTTGATGGATTAACAATGCTCATGACTTGAATTAAGTGCAGGTATTTTCTGCCTGCCTAGAAAAGGCTGAATTCAGTGTTATTTTTACACAACTGATGAATAAGAGGGTCTTTGCTCGGGTAAGGGAGAGCATTGTTTTTCGAAGGAACTGGCCCACGTTACCACAGCACTGAGCAGGTGAGACTAGTGTAGACGGGGCATCTTGGTCTACATGGGCAAGTTGGGCTGAAGGGCCTGTTTCCGTGCTGTACCACTCTATGGCCTGAGCCTGTAAAGAGGTTCAACATTGCACTCACACTGTTGTTGTCACGGAGATCATGGTAGGTAGTTAAGGACATTGGAGAGTCTTAGCATCATTGAAAATTTTACAACACAGAATGAGACCATTTGTGGTCTTTTTTTCTTTTTCATTTTAATATGTTTTATTTATTTATTTATTATGATACTTGACTGTAAGGAAAATTCATTTTGTTGTCTCTAATATGAGATAATGACAATAAATTGAATACAATACAATGATCCTGTCCATTCTGGTCAAGAAAGAACTGCACAGCCCAACCCCATCCTCTAGCACTCTGTCCACAGGCATCCAAGTCACGATTCTTTAGGTATATATATCCAGGAATTCTTTGTGCTTACTGAGGGTGTCTCCCTCTGCCCTCTTTAAGACCTTAACTTTCTTTGAGGTGAAACATTTTTCTTTGTGCTTCCTCTAATCATTCCACCTGTTACTTTAAATCTTGCTCCTTAATCTCTGACCCTTCTGGTAAAGGCATTGTGTCCTTCCTATTTATTATAGGTAGGCCCCTCATAATTTCATACCTCTTTAATTAAGTCAGCCCTCCACCTCCTCTGTTCTAAAGAGGACAACATCTACATATGCAATCTTTCAGCATAGCTTCAGATTCCAGACTGGGCAATGCTGGAGAAGAGACTTTTTTTTACCAGCAGTTGTTTTGTTTAACAGAAGCACAACATGGTCACAGTCAATATTAAAATAGAAAGGGACAATGAAAAGTCAAAGGGCTTTGGAGCAATGTTCAGTTGAGATAAGCGATCTGGCCTCAATTGCAAGGGCAGAAGAGGTAGTAAACAGATCAATAAACTGATACTGGGAAATCTTCAATTACAAATTAAATATTTCTGCAAGGGAAAATATTAGCAGCATTGAAGATTTCCTTGGATGACTGAAAGGAAAACTAAAGAGTAAGATTTAGTAAACATTTAGATACTGAGATGTTGGACTGCTGAAGTTTGGGCCTTTTTGCCTATTTGAAAATGTTGGAAATGCCATCCAGAAGTGAAACGCTTTAAAGAACTTGGAAGAAAATCACAGACTTTACAATCTGGGCATGAATCACCAATCTTCAAGGAATTATAAGCAGATAATTCATTATGGTTGGATGTATGTATGTATGTATGAGCATTATATCAGATTTGGGATCTACGTTTCCTGTCATGAGCTCTCGAACAATATTTCTCTTGGGGCGCACCAATTACCATATTGGATGTTGATGTTGGTGTGCAGTCACCCAACTGAAACTAATGTTGGGTCTTTCCCCTTTACCCCATACCCCCCCCCCCCGCCCCCCCCCCCCCCCCCCCCCCTCTTCACCTCTTCAAGCCAACATCTCAATTTAAAGTGGTTTGCAAATGTGTAGAATTAGTGGTTCTACACATAGAATTTCACTTGTGAAATCATAAATATACCTGATGTTGCTCAAAAAAGTGATAAAGCCATTTTAATAGTTTTATATCTGGAGCGTGTATTGACAACATTGAGTTGAAAGCAAGATGGGACATGAAGAGCATGTGGAATGATACAGGAAATTGTGTGACAAATGGAGTCGGCTTAGAAAACAAAATCAGTTCAAAGAAAAGAGAAGGGGAAGGAGTACAATTGAACCAAGAAAGTTTTTTCCTTGTTCTTCTTCTTTTACAAGATGTAGGTGAGACCACATTTGTAGTATTGTGTTCAGTTTTGGTCACCCGGCTGCAGGGAAGATGACATTAAGCTGGAAAGAGTGCAGAAAATATTCACACGGATGTTGCCAGGACATGAGGATCTGAGTTTAAGGAGAGGTTGTGATGCTTTGGACATTATTCCTTGGAGCAGAGGAGACGGTGGTGATTGTGCAGAGGCGTATAAAGCTATGAGGGGAATGCACCCATTTTTTCCTCTCCTGAGCAGGGGAATGAAGAACTAGATGGCGTAGGTTTAGAGTGAGAGGGGAAAGATTTTACAAACATAAGGTATACTTTTGCACACAGAGGGTAATATAGTTTGGAACGAGCTGCCAGAGGAAGTGGGTATAATAAAATCACAATGTCCATTAGGATAGGAAAAGGTTCAGAAGGATATGGACCAAACAGCCTAGTGCACACTGGGGCGATGGGGACAGTGCTCGGGGGTGTATTCCTTTAAATTGGAAAATTTAATGTTGATACCATTGTGTTGTAGGCTCCCCATGCAGAATACAAGATGCTGTTCTTCCATTTGGTGTGTGGCCTCACTCTGACAATCGAGGAGACCAAGGACAGAAACGTTGTATGGGAATGCGAAAGGGAGCTAAAATGGTTTGCCACCAAGAGCTCCAACAAATTTTGGTGGACAGAGTGCAAGCCTTGGGTGAAATAGTTGGCTAGTCTGTGCTTGCTTTTGCCGTTGAAGGAGCCATATCAGAGGCACCAAGTGCAATAGATGAAGTTGGAAAGGGTTTAGGAGGTGTAGAGATTACATCTCCTGTGGTTATTGGGAAAAGTGCCTGAATCGGGGGCAAGCTGGATGGAAGGGATGAGCAAACCAAGAAATTTAGAGGGAGTACTCTCTATGGAAAGCAGAAAGGGGTGTGGACAGGAAGAAGTGGTGGTGGGATGATGTTGAAGGTTGCAGAAATGTTGCGCAATGATGTGTTGAATGCAGAGGATGAAAGTTAAGGACCAGGGGAACTCTATACTTGTTCCCATCTGGAGCAGAGGAGGGAGAGCAGAACTGCAGGCAACAGAGGAGATTCTGGTGAGGAATCCATCCGCCAGGTTGGGGAGAAACCCCCAGGTTTGCTGAAGAAAGAGGATGCCAGTGATGTCTTGGAGTGCTTCATCTTGGAGACTGAGAAATGGAGTGTGAGGTGATGTCATCAATGCAGGAGGTACGGTGGGACAATGTGTGGTCAAGATAGCTGTGTGAATCAGTGGGTTTGGAATAGCCACAGTCCAGATTTTATACATTTAAAGTAAAACTCGCACTTGGATGCCAAGTATATTAAATGCGTCAGAGGTAGGCGTGACATCAAAATGATGCAAAGTGCTTTTTAATATGGAGAAAGAAAGATAGTGAGCTAAAAACAAGTACACTGTGAATGTGTTATCTGGGCAGGCGTTGACCTGAAATTAACATATGATCATTCCTGACTGAGCAAGACATTCATTTTAGATGTTGTTTATAAAAATTAGCAAGCAAACTGCAAGTTTTAATATCTTAGCATGAATATTAATGTTTAATAGGGAGCAGGCAGACAGCTGTAGCAAAGAACATTACTCAATGGAAAATAAATATTTAATGTCAACTGGGAAATTAACACCTAATAAAAAGTTTACGGCTCTTGTATGATTTAAGGAGCCAAATATTATTTTTACATGGAAAACAAACTTTGTGCTTCATTCAACAAATACATATTTAAAAGCAAATCTAATTTCAACTAAATATGGTTCATTATATCTAAACATTCACTTTACTCTCACCACTAATGAGACAGACCTTCCAATGTGAAATGTGGATGATTTAGCTGGAGGCTGCTGGCATTTGAAAATGCTGATTTCCAGTCAATGTTCACTACTTGTTTTTTTTTGGAGAATCATTATTAGTCCTTGAATGCAGCCAGACTGTGGTTAAAAAAGCCTGCGGTTTTGCGAGATTGTGGTTTACAACTTAAAAATGCGGTTCTACCTAAAAAATTGGTTAATAATCTATTTTCAATTGCTGGCTGGATTCATTTGTTTTGCTGCATGTATGTTTGGATGGAATGAACAGCAGTATTACTTCACTATGATCTCCACTAACCAGTCTTTATTCCAAACCCATTCTGGCTGTTAGAGTTTGCATTGGAATTTATTGTGATCTTCCACACTCACATTTTGCCATAAATGTATCCTCATCCTTGACTAATCTTGCTTATTCCATTCCCAGGGCCAATTGCCATCCTGTCAGAAGGGTCAGCACTGGATGAGAGCAGCATCAGGATGTATGTACAAAAAGGAGGCAGAAGGCCAAACCAAAGGCATGTTCCACTGAAGAAATACAGGAGACTGAGACCCCGACTTTCCCACAAAGGACCCATGCCCTTCTGAGTCCGGTAAGGATAGAAGCACTGCAACAAATGTATAGGCACCATTTTGCAAGAGTTGCATTTATTGATTCAAATGAAATTCAAGCGGCACAGTGGCACAGCGGGTAGAGCTGCTACCTCACAGTGCCAGAGATCCAGGTTCAATCCTAACATGTACTGTCTGTGAGGAGTTTGCACGTTCTCACGGTAGATGCGTGGCTTTCCTGCGGGTGCTTTGGTTTATTCCCACATCCCAAGGATGTGCGAGTTTGTAGGTTCATTTGCTTCTGTAAAATGGCCCTAGGGTGTTGGATAAATGGGATAATATAGGACTAATGGGCGATCAGTGGTCTGCATGGGCCGATGGGCCTGTTTCCATGTGTAGGTGGGAAGTACAGATGCTGGTTTACACCGATAATAGACACAAACTGCTGGAGTACCTCAGCCCATCGGGCAACATCTCTGGAGAAAAGGAATAGGTGACATTTAGTGTTGAGGTCCTTTCTCAGTCTCGGCCTATTTCCTTGCTGTACAATATCTCTAAGCTAAACAATTAATTCATAAATTTATTGCAAACCTTTGCAAATGGTTGTATTATTTAAATCCCTTGTCACAGGTCCTTTGTATCTTGGAGTATTATTTTTAGTGGCCACACTGCTTTCTTGCATGGCTGCAGTGCAATAAATGCCTTGAGGTATGGGTGGTCCTTAGCACAGTGCAGTCCTTTACCTCCCCAGGCAAAAAGTCTAGCGTGCTGTTTTACAAATGTGGTTGTTTAAACTTTGAACTCGCCCACAATAGTGTTGAAATAATTTAAAACAAAATGTTTCCACATTAATTGGAATGCATTATACGAGAGCCAACTCTTGTGTCTTTTATCAAGCAATGAATCTAACAGTAACTGTCTAAAATGTTACATTCAATGTTTAGAACCACTGCCCCATTGACCACATTGCATAGCATACATTGACTAAAACACTGAATTAAATTTTCTATACCCCATCTTTTACTATCCTTCTTTCAAGTATAACTTTGAAAAATATTGCGGCAGTCTCTGGAATACTTAATAATTTATGTAATGTTTCACAGACAAACTTGAAGACCGCTAAATCCTTAATTGAACTAATCCAATTTCCAATATGAAGTGTTTATCACTGGTTGAGAGTTAGCATGGCCTGCCATGCATCAAGGCTACTAAAGATTTAGCTGTAATGTCTCGCATTCCATCCCCTGATAATCTCAAAAGGCTGATGTTATTCTAAACCTTTAGCCCTGTCCGAGGAAAGTGCTTTTTGTGGAAAAAATTTAAATAAGTGATTTTTCTTTCTCCCCAGTAAGTAGGCTTAGTTTGTTTCCTTTTGTTAATTGAAAAGACACACAGACTTGCAATTATTTAGTGCCTTACATAACTTGGAACATTCCACTGTGGTTTATAGGCATTGAATACTGTTGTAGGAAATGCGAAAATCAATTTGTGCGCTGCAGTGCAATCATGACCAAATCATTATTTCTAGGTGTTGGTTGAGGAATTAACATTGGCTAGAACAATAAAGATAACTCCAATGTTTTTCTTTCAAATAGTGCCAGGGGATGTGTGACTCAAGAAAACAGCCTGAGCTGTAGTTTAATGCCTCATTCATAGGTAGCACGCGTGTCAGTACAGAACACTCTGTAGTAGACTGAACATAGTTTTTGTTTTACATTTAATCCAGACAATTGTGAGGAAATGAATTTTGGGAAGTGCAACATAAAGGCAAAATTGACACTGTAAATGGCTATGAACTCAGCAGAGTTCATGTGCAGAGCAACCTTGAGGGCAAATTAGTTGCACCATTGTGCAATTCATTGGTGTCACAGGTGGATAGGGTAACAAAGAAGACATTCTACATGCTTGCCTTCACAGGGGGTTGGGAGAGGGTGGGGGGGGGGGGGGGGGGGGGGGGGGGGGGGTGGGGGGGGGGGGGGGGGGGGGGGGGGGGGGGGGGGGGGGGGGGGAGGAGAGGTGGCAGCGACCCGAAGAAAGCTCTGTCCCCAGAGGCTAAACATGAGCTTAACAACAGCTGTGTCACTGGAATGTGGGGCGGGTGAAGAAGGGCTCGCGGGTGCACTTTGCAAGTCGGGATTCGAGTCGGAAGCCCTAAACGGCGAGAGACGGTTGGAGCCGGGAATGGGTCGACAGGTCATTCGATTCACATTCGATTTACATTTTATATTTGTTTTATTTTAGTTTCTGGCACTCCATGTGCTTTGGAGAAACTAGAGGGTCTAGCAGTCCAGGCAGGCAGTGCATTGTCATTTCATTATTACGTGATCTCTGTTCGTCTGCAAATCTGGATAATCCAGAAAGGCTCTGGATCCGAGGGCGCTGGAAAATCAGTGTTCAACCTGTATTGCTTTTGCAGGCTATATGTATCTTAAAGACTAGGAAAATATTCTTGTGCGACCTAATTAGATTTCTTTGAACATGTTAGTTCAATTCCTTTCTTTTGAAAAGATAGTGCCAGATCTAATCCATTAAGTCAATATGTTACAGGTGTTATCAGACTGTCAAAGTGAAGTAGCCAATATGTTAAGATATCACTAAAAGGTAAAAGTTAGTCCTTTAGTTGTTAATGTATTAAGCACATTGTGTCTAACTTCGTTATCTCAAAGTGGTACAGACGTTTGTTTGCTAAACTAACATAATGATTTCCATGATACTGAGCTTGAATGAATTCTAATCCAAAAATATTGGAGATGAACTACTCAAAGTGTGAACTCCTGTAACACAAGCTTTTAGTTTAGTTTATTGATACAGCAAGGAAATAAGCCCTTCGGCCCACCAAGTCAGCACTGACCTGCGATCCCCAAACATTAGCACTACCCTACACACACTAGAAAAATGTTTATATTTATATCAAGCCAATTAACCTACAAACCTGTTCGTCTTTGGAGTGTGGGAGGAAACTGAAGATCTCGGAGAAAACCCACGCAGGTCACAGGGAGAACATACAAACATCCAGACAAATGTACAGACAAGCACCTGTAGTCATTATCGAACACGGGTCTCTGGCGCTGTAAGGCAGTAGCTCTACTCCTGTGCCACTCCAACTCTGGAAGAAATAAGCAAATCCTTAGTTTTGTGGACCAAATTTTAGTGTGTTTTTTTTTTCTCTTTTAAAATCCAATGAGTGAAGGCCCAGGGGTGTCAAAAGCTCATCATACATTAACCCACTTTTTCCTGGGATCATTCCTGTAAACCTCCTCTAGACCATCTCCAGACCCAGCACATCCTTCCTCAGATATGGTGCTCGAAATTGTTCACAATACTCCTAACGTGGCCTGATCAGCTCCTTATAGAGCCTCAGCAGTACATCTCTGTTTTTGTTTTCCAGCCCTCTTAAAATAAATGCTAGCATTGCGTTTGCTTTCTTTACTACTGATTCGACTTGCAGATTAACTTTTTGGGAATCCTGTAACAGCCCTCCCAAGTTCCTTTGCACCTCTGATTTTTGGATTCTCTCCCCATTTAGAAAACGCATTTATTCCTAAGAAAATAGTCTACGCCTTTATTCCTATGTCTTCCGCATCACCTTAAAATTCCCACAGACCCAAGTTGTTCAGGTTTTGTATACATTGCCGCCAGACTTCTGACTGCCCTGTGAACTCTATTCCTGGAAACTGCTATCATTTCAAATTCTCCTTCCTCATCCCACAGATGGCCAAAGAGTAATTTGTATCATATGAAACAATATGCAATGAAGTAAGCCTTCATGTGAGCAAGCTTTGATTTAGCAGATATTCTGAAATGATTGAAAGGATAAAAGATATTAAAGCATAGAAAATATCTCCAAGTGAGTCCTTTTAGTCCTCAAAAGTTTCATCCAGGGAAACACATCACTCGTGCAGGACATAGTGTGACTCGTCTTGACTCCGTTCCATTAGTGCTTCTTGTCTCCACAGCAACTATAATGGCATCAATCTGCCTGCTTGGAGTAATTAAATACTAGAGTTGAAATCCACTGTTGCAGATCTTTGCAATGCCCACATTTATTAGTTGGTTAGGAAAGCCTGAAATTATATAATACTGCAATGGCTAGTTGGGGAAAAAAAGCACCCTCTCCAGGAAATTAAATCCTGGAAAGTAAATCCAATCCATGAAGTCTGAAATGTTACAGATAATTGTTCTGAGTTTTTATGTTCTATTTTAATTCTCCCCCAGGTGCACCAGTCTAACTCCCCCCCCAAAACACAAGGTTATTAAAGTACACGTTTGACATTATCTAATAATTACTGCCTCATTTAGCACCTCCTTATTCTTAGATCTTTGCTGTTGGCTATTCACCAAACCTGTCAATAATGGCAATTGGGAGATGTCCAGAAAGGAAATTGAACACCTGTTGAGAATGCCACCTGGAATGGCGATACAGCTCGGCCAGAGTTTAATTTAGTTCATTGCTATCTAACTGTTCAGATATTTTGAATATTTCTCTTCCATCACAAGTTCCAACATAACTCGCATTTAGCATTTTGGCTTCCCAGTAAATTGTGCTTTTTCAATACAAAGATTTTCTGATATGCAGCCAATAACTTTAGACACTGGAAACATTCTGCAATTAATCTCTTCTTTCAAGCTGGTTATGCTGTATCATGTGCTGTTTTCTGGAAGATGTTCTTTGGATTTAGTTTTAAGGACTAAAAGATTTGGCCGATGCTCTGCTTAGCAAGACAGGCATTGATCTTCATGTTAAAACATCATTCCCACCACCGTCCCTCTATCTCAAATGGGGGGGGATCAAATGTCCGATCAAGGTCACCACCCTACCCCACATGTGAATTTGTAGCGCAGTGCGGTGGAGAGCCAATTGTGAGAGAGATAAGAGAAGCAATGTACAAACATTGGAGTGCCCACTGTACAGTTGGAAAACAAAGTTAACATTCACTGCTGCTTTGGTTGTCCAGATGTGCAGCAGTGGTATTGAAAATAAAACATTCACAAAAACACACAGTGAATTATGTTTAAGTGCCAACAACTGTTGTGGGGAAAACATAGAATATGTTTGGCACTGACAAGTGGCAGCAAGATGAATGAGTGATTGTTTATGTTATTTTTTAGTTGAGTAAGAGATATTGCCTGGAAGAAATGGTATACTTTTTTTTTGTGTAGCACAGTGTGTTTATTCACATTCACTTGAACAAGCCTCCTTTTTTCAGTACACTCAACATATTTAGATCCTTGGATGTAGCCATTTTAAAAAAAAAGGTTTAATATTCCAATATTTATCAATGCATTATGAAACACAGATTTGTTAATATCTCTGCTTCTGTTTTGTACCACTACAGCCCAGAACTACACTACATTATTAAGACCTATAACTTCAAATTCCATTCAGATATTGCATTAATTCGGGAGGCATTTTGTGAGTTTGCAATAGACATTAAAATGACGGACATGTAAATAAGATGTACATATTATGGAAGTCAGGACCTTGTGAGACTACGAGTGGAATATGTATCTGCACATGTGCCTGCAATTGAGAATGATGGGGACAATATCTCACGTACACAGAAGAATTTCAATTAAGTATATATAAAAATAAAACCTGAATGTCAAAGAGCCTGGACTTTGTCAGCAGTCCAAGTGAGATACTTCAGTTTTTTTCAGATAATCATTTTGGCACAAGATACAATGCGTCTCTGACAAGTCTAAACTCATTTCAAATTTATAGAAAGTGAGCCTGCCGAATGCTCGCTGTGTGACAGGTAACTGCCCATTGTTAGATCAACAGCAGGCCCACTCTGAATTGGTCCGATTCCAGTTTGCTTTGTTGCAACAATGATGAAATCCTGTTAATTATTATCTGCATGTTTTAACAAAATGAAGAAACTAATGGAACTTTTTACTCAGTTGCCAGGACCCTGTATATCTTTGTGGGATAATTCAAAATCAAACTCAAATGAGAATGACATGCTTTCCACACTGGTGGAAAATATTTCCAGATCCATGGCTAGGCGGGATATGCTTCGAACAACACGTCTTCAACACTGGCAACTTGTTAACAGAATGATTCACAAACAGCTGTTCCGTCCATCATTCTTTCTTTTCTACAAGGGCATTTTGAAAAGGCTGAACTGTTCTGTGCAACAGAAGCCTGTGAAAGCTGTAACATTATTCATGTCTAGCTCTCTTGCATGCACACACACTCACACTGGCATAAACACCCCCAGCGCTGTTGGAGCCCAGTTGGTTCAAGTCATTTAAGGTTGTTTTATTGGCAGAATATTCTTTTAATAACGTGCCCTTTTTAAAAAATTATTTCAAACCATCCTGACAATCTGTCCGAATAGATATTACATTGGGCTGCTTCAGGTTTTAGTTTTAGTTTTAGAGATACAGCATGGAAGCAGGCCCGTTGCCGCACTGAGTCCGTGCCGACCAGCAGTCCCCCACACATTAACGCTATCCTACACACATGAGGGACAATTTCCAATCTTTACCAAAGCCAATTAACCAACAAACCTGTTCGTCTTTGGACTATGGGAGGAACCCAGAGCTCCCGGGTTAAACCCACCCAGGTCACAAGGAGAATGTACAAACTCCGTACAGGTAGCATCTGTAGTCAGGATTGAACCTGGGTCTCTGGCGCTGTAAGGCAGCAACTCTACTGGTGCGCCACCGGGCTGCCCTGCGCCACCGTAGTGTCCCGACATGAGCCAACATCTATTAACTTTTGCTTCTGCGGTAAAGATAGAGGGAAAGAACATAACCAGAAATCTTATTTTTGATTTCTATTCAGGAACTAGAACAGATTTAGGCAGGGGCACACTTTAAGCTTGGCAAGTGATCTGCTGACACTTATTTTCTGTGCTCACATGTGAAGAATGGGCCCTTGGATGAAAGTTGAGGGTAACCAGCACCAGTGAAACAGATTCCAAGTGGGAGACGGGATTCTCATGAAAGGATGATGAATATTAAGTAATATTGGAAAGGGAACTAAGATGGGAAAACATTTCATAGAATTACACAGCATGGAAACAGGCACTTTGTCCACTATGACTATATCAACATTTTTGCCAATCTATGCTAATCTTGTTTGCCTGCATTAGGATCAAATCCTTGTGTTTCTTAGATGGTTCTTGTTGGAAATACTTAACGGAGGCACTGTGGATGCCTAGCTGCTGAGAACATCTGAGGCCCAGTTGATTGGTTGTTTGGTCATGAAGGGAAATACAGGTGCACAACCTTTTATCCGGTGTTCCGGAAACCGAAAAACTCCGAAAACCGGCCATTTATTCCAGGTTGTCGTCTGAACACCTAAGCTCGCGTTTGGCGCCAAACTTGACCCGAAACGACCCACGGTCAACCCAGGTCTGTACTACTGTAGCGGCTGCCTCGTCCCCGGAGACCGGGGAGACACTTAAACATCTGTAAATCATTGCTTAAATGTTAGTTTGGAGGACTTTTATGTGAAGGGGGGGGGGGGGTGAAGGGGTAAACTTTAATTCTTAGTCCCCTACCTGGTCGGAGAGGCGGGGAGCGGTCAATGCCTTACCGGGTCGCCGTGCAGTAAGCTCCGCAGAGCTGTGGCCGCCAACTCCCAGCTGGAGCTGCGGCCGCCGCCGGTTGTAGCTCCGACCCCGGCAACTCTACCCCTGGCTGCGAGGCGCTCCAAATCCAGCGCCGCCCGCAGCCCCAGCTCCGCTAACGTTGGGAGAAGGCGGCCTCAGCGCCCTGGAGCTTACCGCACAGCGACCCGGTAAGGCATTGCTCGCTTCCCGCTGGTATCCCAGCGCTGCTGGGGCTGCGGGCGGCGCTGGATTTGGAGCGCCTCGCAGCCAGGGGTCGAGTTGCCGGGGTCGGAGCTCCAACCGGCGCCGCCCGCGGCCGGACGGAGCCCCCAGCTCCGCGATGTTGGGAGTCGCCGACCAGGTAGGGGACTAAGAATTAATGTTTACCCCTTCACCCACCCACCCCACCACCACCACCACCACATAAAATCCATTCAAACTAACTGACTAACATTTATGCAATGATCTACAATGATTCCCCGGTCTCCGAGGAGGAGGCAGCAGCTCCAGACTTTTCAAGCCGCCCGCGCTACCTACCTAATCTACGCTAAAAATCTTCCATTCGGAAATCCGAAAATGTCCGAAATCCGACAAGTGTCTGGTCCCAAGGCTTTCGGATAAAAGGTTGTGCACCTGTAGAGGGCTCTGGAATTGAATGTGAAACTAAATGTCCAGCATGGGTTCTATTGAAAACCTGTGGAAGGGCATAGTGGCCTCAAAAGGTATTTTCCTACTTCTGCTTCTTATATACTCTGGAAAGCATATTTAATCCATAATTGCAGACTCAGACACCCAAATACACTCATCGAAAAAGCTTGAATTAAGTTCAAATGAAAGAAACATTTTTTGCATGCTGATGAAATCTTAAAGAAAAAACATTAATCTTCCCATATTTTGGTACAATTTAGTATCTACATTATATATTAATTCTTTAATGTGTATCAGTTGATCTATTTTTGTACTTGTAATTCATAGTCAAAGTCTTATGTCAGTTACTGTCACTAATATTTCAACAATATGGCAATAAATTACTTTATAATTAATACTACCAAGTAGTATTAAATGACTCAAATATGACGAGAAAGAGGAGGATTACTTTGTGGCAAAGTGGCGGAGACGAGTGGATGGGTTACTGTATCCAAACAAGCACCGCTGAAACACAGTCATCTCTTCACATAAAATTTTCAATTGCTAATCTAACAAACTCAAATTATTTGTAGAGCCGTTTCAGTTTCATAATGCTGTAATTAAAATTGATTATTATGAAATTTGAAAGCAACAGGTTATTTCTGTTGAGCATTTTAGAAGCCAGCAAATTCAAGAATGGCTTGAAAATATTAGCTTTGTGCATGATTTGGACAGGCATTTTTTACATAACTACATACTTATAGCTATTTCATTTGATGCCCACATAGTATTTGGATTCTCTTTTTCAAAAGCTCATGGGTGGCACAGCGGTAGGGTTGCTGCCTTACAGCGCGAGAGACCCGGGTTCGATCCTGACTACGGGTGCTATCTGTACAGTGTATTTGTTCACCATGTTGGGTTTTCTCCGGTGCTCTGGTTTCCTCCCACACTCCAAAGATGTACCAGTTTGTAGGTTAATTGGCTTCAGCAAGTTGGTCAGCACGGACTCGGTGGGCCGAATGGCCTGTTCCCACGCTGTATCTCTAAAGTTCAAAGTTTCTGCTTTCACATTTAATGCAACAAATCTGCCGAGAATGGACCGGATCTGCTGGCAGATAAGTCCGTATCTGGGTTATTACAAAGTGTCGGCTGGAGTGCAGCATTCCACTCAATGGGCAGGTTTCCCAGCCTGCTGTGGGACACCTGCTCTCAGGCTGGGAAATCTGCCCACTGGGCCTGCACAGGATTAAACCTCATGCAAGTACAGAAGTCCCATTAAAACGAATGGGAAAAATTGGCAGCTGCTGTCAGAAAGGTAAGTAGACCTTTTTAGCAATTAGGAACATGGACCTAAGTGTTGTTTAATAGCTGGAGTTGCTACCAACTCTACTTCCCATGCACAAGGATGGCCATCCCTTGTGGCTTGGACAGTGATTAAACACAAAGATGTCAATGCCAGCAATCACAACATTTCCAGAACTAAAACAAATTGCCCAAATCAAAGATCAACTTCTGCCATCTGCCAATTTGGCACGATTAATAAATAGGCTGGCATGCTAAATGAAAAGTCTGATGATAGTTACTCGATAGAATCCTGAGATTAATTCCAACTGTTGTTTTAAAAAAAGGACGTAAAAATTATATTATGGCCATCTGACAAATCTTAAAGCGAATGGTCCTGTATGATTCTTTCTTCCCAGAACTAATTAACATTGAGAAGCAGAAGGCAGAGGAAACTGTCACATATTATTGCCCTTTCAAATAAAATACTGTGGTTCAAATAAAACTTGGGTAGATTCGTGAAAGTCTCTTCTGATATAAGATTGGGACCATTGTTATTTCACCCTTGTAAACCTAATTAACAATGGAGATACAATTCTGTTCTTCGTGAGCTCCTAATAGTTTATAATGCAAGCTGTAATGTGTGATAATGTAATAATTTTGTAGGATAAGCTCCACTTTCATACAAGCTACTGCATACAAATATTAGCTGCAGACCACTATTGAAAATAAACATTGTCAATATTTTCCAGGTTACTTAATCACCAACGTCCAAATAAAATTTGGATTTAGTTTCTCATCTTTAAAACAGTCATTGAAGTAAATGTGAAGTGTGATGTCGCATAATGTATAAACAAATAGGTCTAGGGACTCTTTCCTTCAGCAATTGAATTGTTTAAAGGAAACCAAACAACAGAATTGGATTCATGACCTTTTTGCCCACCTCTTATGATATTTTGCAATACACCAGTTATCATTCTGTCTGTCATTTTTGTCCCTCCATTGTTACATAGAACATAGAATAGTACAACACAGGAACAGGCCCTTCAGCCTACAATGTTTGTGGCTACATAATGCCAAGATAAACTGATCTCATCTGTCTGTACATGATCCATATCCCTCTACTCCTTGTACTTCCACATGCCTATCTAAAAGCCTCTGAAACGCCACTACCGTATGCCTCCAGCATTGCTACTGGCAATGTGTTCCAGGCCCCCATTACTCTGTGTGTGTGTAAAAAACTTTTCCCGCAAATCCCCATTAAACTTTCCTCCTCTCCCCTTCCTCTTATGCTCTAGTGTTGGACCTTTCCACCCTGGGAAAAAAGTTCTGACTGTCTACCTTATCTATGCCTCTCATAATTTTACATACTTCTACCAAGTCTTCCCTCAATGTCCAACATTGACATAATCATTCTCAAATTAATTGACGATCTTTGATCAGGTAAAAGGCCCGATCCAAAATGTCAGACAATCTTAATTCATAACTGCAGCACCTTACCTGGCAAGCTGATTGAGAGCTGGTTACATTTAGTAAGACGAACTGGACAGGATTATCACAGGCAGGCTTGAGACTTCAACATCAGCTGTTTGAATGAGAGTCAAGATTCTGACTACACGAGTTGCCAGATCAAAGACTGATTTTATTTAATGTGAATCAATCCTAATCTGTTAACAGCTCTTTCCCTTTCATGTTAATTTTCTTTTTGCATCAGAAATTGCTCACAACTTTCATGATATCTATTCTGTTTGTATATTGCCAGTGGTTAAAAACGGTTATACAATGAGGAATTCCTTACCCAAATGTGGATCAGCATCAGTCATGAGAGATAATGGAGTATCTATCCTTGAACATACTATTAAAATGAATGTCTATGCTTTTTGCTTGGCTAGTATTTTAGGCAAATTATGGTAGGTTTTCTAAGCAGTCAAGTTGAATGTTCTTCAAACTAATCAATTAAGGTCAATGGGATAAAATCAGGCAGATTATATGCAGTGGGAAATCCACTGCCTAAATGGTGCAAATCAAAATCTGCCTCAACCTTTATTGTCAAAAAGATGTTATAATCAAAACTTTAAACCTTCCATTTGTCCCTTATTTTCATCTTTTAGGGACTTCAACAGTAGAAGATACTATCTCTATCCTTGGACCTGAGGATATGCATTCTTTTTATCAGAGAATTAAAATTTATATTCATCGGAAAGATGCTCTGCGGCTTTATGGGACTCAGTCAATGGGGAATGGTGTGTTGCATTTCCATGTAGTTACACCCACAACTCCATACCTTAGTGTTGTTTGGGTAAAGCTACACGGCCGCTGCATGGTGGTATATGGAATGGTTTATAGCCTGCAATGTGGCTGAAAGCAATGCAAAGCCCAAGATATTCCTTTGTATAGTGGAACACTTTGAGAAAGACTGCTATCAGAAATGAAATTACAATTCTGTTATAGTACTTTTATGAGAGTGATGTTAGAATCTTGAAGTGGACTTGCCTGGTGTTCATGTACCAAACTCTATGGTCACATGTATATTGCCCCTAATTAAATTACTTAAAGCAAATGTTTTTGAACAAGAGAATTTCAAATGCCACTTAATGCCCCAATACATATCTGGGAATCTTTATGTGTAAATATAAATTGGAGCGTCAAAAGACATTTGAAATTCTCTTGCTTGAGTAATTTTAATGAGGGGCTGATTTACCTGGTCTGTGGCTATCAAGTTTTGTATATGAACACTCTTGCAGGCAAGTCCACTTTAAGATTCGAACATTGCTCTCATTGACATCATTTCCTTCCTGGAGTCGCATTTCTTTCCTCACTGCAGGTCTCCTTCTGTCCCTCATCACCACATCCTGGCTGATTGTGTCTGTGACCATTCAATCCAGCAACATATTGTGACCTCAATCACCTCTTCCAGTGAAGTATGAAGATCCTCCCCCCGATACTCAACTCTATTCTTGCAGTTTCTCTGTGATCGCCTTCCACTATAATTTCCCCTCACCCCCTTGAATTCTAGTACTAATGCAACAATGGCAGAGGGAAGGCTTTGTGTGCATGCCATTTGCCAGGTTGGTATTGTTCGCAAGTTTGTTTGCCATATGCGCAATAAAGTATTGTGGCTGGGTGCCCAGACATAAATCACACTGTCCCATTGCACATTGCTAGTTTTACGTGTCTTTTGAGGCACAGAACAATTTCTCGCCCCAGATATTTGACAAGTTGGATGGTGTGCAAGAGGAGCCGCAGCAGCATGGTTAGCTTTGGCATCATGACAGCCAGCTGTGTGAAAGCAATATCTTTAGTCATAGTGGTTAGAAGCTGGAACACATCACCTGGAGTCTTCCCAAGTTTCATCTGAAGACTTGGGTAACTCTGAGCTTCTATAACTCTGAGCAGTTCAGTTCAGTTCTTTCAAGAAAGTTGGAGTCATAACTCAAATGCCTTGAGGCGATCTCACTAGTAAAGTTCCTGGTGCTACCACATGCAATGGTCGAGTGCACCAACACAAACCACTTCTTAAAAGTACTTTACACATCTACGGTAGTGGAATAAGGTTCAATTCAAGTGAACATGTCAATGTACACTTGTCAAACTGAATGGTTTTTATGCTGCTAAATTCCATGTGATTCTGTGTAGATTTGCAAAAGAAAGGGTAACTGGATAGAAAATTAAACTGAGGAGCCCTCGAGGGACAATGGGAAGCCGGACATCTCGTCAGATAGAAAATGCAACCGAGCATGAGGAAACCAGAAATAAAAGGCGGAAATAATTTTCAATGGGGAAATGCAGTTTTATTCTCTTCGTGCATGAGATGGTATTGGCTAGAAGAAAGGATGGCTTTCATTATTCATATCTACTTTGCAATCTCAGGACAAAGTTTATACATTTATGTTCATAACATTCAAGCCAAAAACACAATTTGTAAAATTTACCCCAAGGTCACAAAACAAAAATAGATAATAAAGACCATTTGGCTCACCTTAATTCACAATGAATTGAAAAGCATATGGGGCCTACTGACCTCTTCATTCACATTCCCAACATATGCTCCAAGCAAACAAAGATGTGCATTCAGAATCCTAACGTTTATCCTGTTGTTTTAATGAACAGACTTTCTCTATCATATAAGATACACATTTACTTAATGTAACAAAATCAATCTTGAGAAAACGAAATCTCCACATTCTTACAAAATGAAAAAATCTTCAAAGGTTTTATTTATTATGAAGTGGTCTGATTATAATGGAATCGTTCCAGGTGCGACAGGATTATAATGGAAAGTCAATTAGCTATTGTAAGGAACTTCTGGTTAGGTGAGTGGCAGGAAAAGTTGTGGATATTGATTGGTTTGAGAGAGAGAATGGTTTACAGGAAAATAAAGTGGGTAAATAGGACTGAATGGAATTCTCTTGACTGTTGGCATAAACCTGATGGGCCAATTGGCCTCTTCCCATGTGTATCAAATTATAATTGGAAATGTTGTCACATTCAGCATATATAAATTGAAGGGGAAATTGAAATAACCCCATGTAGTTTTGTGTAGTTTTTTTCACTGCAATGAAATTGGTATCCTTCAACACGTTTAACATTTTTTTACCTTCTCTCTCTTTTTTTCCAGGAATCCCCTAAATTCTCTTTCCTTTGAATCTCATCACTACCTTTTGAAACCTCCATGGAACCCAGGCCATCCCTAGAAGTGGAGCACCCAAGCCTCACCATAGCAACGTGTCCATTTACGAGCATCTTAGTGTCGGCAATTAAAGGCAAAGGAAGAGGCCCTCATTCACATCGCTGACCTGTGACCTTGTCAGGCATTTTGCACTGTGCAACATCTGATTTGAGGGACTGTCCATGTCGGTTTTATCTTAACAGAACACAACTGTCTCCTTTGCGAGAACTCAACTATCTCAGGGTGTTTAACATTAAAAAAAACATGCAAAAATTAATGCTGATTCTTATTTATTAAATTTGGAAAATGTATTATTGTTCTGTAGGGCCAAGGAAGATTCTAATTCTTCATAAGATATTCTGTAAATACTTTAATTTTTTGTTACTAAATTATAAATATATGCTTAGCTCTTTGGAGCACTGCTTTTCTTCTGTAGCTTGAGGCGTTAAAATGTTCTGTCTTATAAAGAATGTGTTGTGCAAATTAATCCTAATTATTGTAAAAAAAAGCATAGAAATAATTATTAAAATAAAATGCTTCACTTTATTATATTAAAGAGTCGTGCAGCTAATATATTGTCAATGAAGAGGCTCCCAAGTTCTGTGAAAATAAAACAAAAATATAATTATTTAAGAAAAAACAAAAGAGCCTCAGTGCCTGATTGCAAGTATCTGACTTTTTATTAACACATTAGAAAAAAAACATCCCTCAAAAGTTAGATGTGCTCACATTGCAATGTGTTTCGAAGGCTTTGAACTTCATTGAGGAGAACTGCTGTTAAGTGCTGGCAAGAGTTCAGGGATTTTTTTAAAGTACATATGTGCATGGAACAGTGAACCACATAAATTGCATACAGATCAACTTGCCAGTTTCCATTAGCTTATACCTGTTAACCACTGTCAGAGGCCTTGGACTACAGCTAATCGCAGTTCACCAAGGTAAAAAGATAGCGATCGTGAAATTCGCTTGTGTAGCACATGACTTCTAAGTGCATTGCTATCGATTATGCGGCATGTTACTTTGGAGAAAGAGCTTCCTTGTGCTTGACATGCACCAGGCACTGAAAGTACAAGCCTGCTCCCTCGGCCACGTGTCTGGAAAGCAGTTCCTCATCACTCTTCCTCCTGAAAGATAGGACAAATAGATGCTGAACTTTCAATTGGCTCCATTGCCCAAACATTATAATGCATAGCGCCACGTTGTGATTCCTCTACTACTGATTTTCCGTTTCTGCACAAGCTAGAGAAACTAGAAACAATCAATTCAAAATACCAAAGCTATTTATACTTGTATTCGAGAATAAAACCATAAGGTCACCGAGTTTTCAGTCAGTTTTCCACAAGCATTTGCATTGACCCTTTGTATGTGAGGTCAAGCTAGTGCATGGTTGCTCATTTAGAGTGGAGGAGGTAACAAGGTAACTGTGATGGATGACCATGAGCGTATCTGCCCAATGGGCAGCTACAAAGAACCATTGGAATAGTGGTGGGACCCGAATGGTGTTATCCCGAGAGAGATTAGCAGCTTCACAATTAGTGAAGCAATGACCACATATCAGGGTAGACCATCGGCCGAACTCAAAGCCTGCTTGCGGCTTGATCACTGGAATTCCAACACAAGCTCTCAGGCAGACAAATTATAGCCAGGTTTCTCTGTGTGTGTTGTAATTAATGTTAATCTATGGATTGCATGATAGATAGGGTGATCTGAGAATTCAGGGGGGAATGGGTGCAGCCACACTATTTAGTGAGATGGCATATGAGCTACCTTCTCCCCCAGCCACAATGCAGTCAACGTGGTTGGCGATTGAACAGGTGTAGAATCTGCCTCTGAAACCTTTCCCACTGCGCCTGGCAATTTGCTGTCAGCCAGCGGCTCTAAGTGTCGGAGGCAGTGATGTGGTGTCTGCCTTCTTACTGTTCTGAGTACTGAGCCCTGCTGCCTGGTCCTGGATGAGTGGCTGGTATTGCCCAGTGCAGCATTGTGATCGTCGTGAGGAGAGGGACAGGAAAAGCGACGCACTTGGAACATCTGCATGGCGTAAAGCAGATGTGTTTACAGAATGAAGGGGAGATGAAACACAAGGAGTAGGATTGGTTAAGAGCAAAACATTACCTTCAGTAATCTGCTGTGTGGCAACCAAGCCATTGTCGATCTTCCATAAGATAGTTAATACACAAAAGGACATAAAGTGCTGGAGTAACTCTTAACGGGTCAGGCAACATTGCCATAGAACACAAATAGGTGACATGCAGTCTGAAGAAGGCTTCCATCCTGTCACCTATCCATGTTCACCAGAGATGCTGTCTAACCTGCTGGGTTACTCCAGCTCTTTGGATCCTTGTCAATACAATACAATGATACAATTTATTTGTTGTCATTTGAACCTCATTGAGGTTCACAAGAAAAAGAACCAAGACACAACACAATTTACACAAACATCCATCACAGTGAATCTCCTCCGCACTGTGATGGAAGGCAAAGTCTTATCTCTTGTCTTGTCTTGTCAGCCTCTATTGTTCAAATAAGGGTCTGTAGGCACAGTCTTGCCAGTTGCTGGTTCAGTCTCTCTTTGCGTGCATCCTTTTATTACATGGGAGAGGAAAGAGCATTAACATTTTACAATGTGCATATATGATATGCCTAGGGTGACTGGATCGCTGAAGGTGTGAGATGTATGCATGAGTGATGGTATTTGACTGTGCATGTTGCGTGCATGTCCGCAGAGGGGATTTGTTGCATTTCTACTGGCCTTTATCTTGTGGAATTGGTACCAAGTTCTAAGTGCTTTACTGTGGCCATTTATCTCCAACGGCCATTTATTTCTCTTTGCTTATCCTTTGTATCAATGGGAACTTCTCTACCAATGTCCAACCTTTTCACCAAGATTTCCAGTTCTGCTTCGATGAAAGGATTGTCCATCCATGCCCATGCTCTGCTGGTTTGGTTGCCCTGAGCTTCCTTTGTGGTGCACAACCAGCAGTTGTCTTCCCTCTTGAGGCATTAGAATTGATATCAATCAACACGAGATGGCTTCAGCAACTATGCGTGACTTCCAAAATCATTTATGCTTTACATATGGCATTATTATGTTAATCGGCAAAACATAGCAATTGGCAACAGCAAAGTAAACACAAGTTTGAAAGATATGCAAACGTGAAAATTCAGGCACTACCAAGATCAAGAATAAAAGGGCATGTGTCTCTGTACAGGACTATTTTAATTCTGGCCCATCAGATTCCATGACAAAGCTACAGTTCAGTCCACAGTACAAGCGTCAGGGAAAGACAAGAGACCATTCACCACTAGGCTAAACATCATCCCAAATGACTGTGTCCACAGTTCGTCACTTCACACAATCAAAGGACTAGTGTGAAAGAACCTTTCATTAGCTCTGTGAATTTGATCCCCCGTCACAAAGTTGAAAGGCCAGTGTTTGTTACTGCCTCTACAAAAAAACCAGCTACTATGCCGATTCAGGCAGATGGAATTATTAAACAGACAATGTGAGCAAGATAGCAGTTAAATGGATGGGAGATTTAACCATCAACTTAAAGTCTCTGAGGTATAGAAATTCATATGTGATTGAACGTGGTAACAATATAAACAGTGTGCATTGTACCCCATTTCTGAAATTCACTTTCATTGAAGTCAAGCGACCAAGGAAGGACATTACCTCCATAGATGCTGCTGCACCCGCTGAGTTTCTCCAGCTTTTTTGTGTAACCTTCGCTACTTTATTTACAGGTAAATTTTGCCTGCAAGTTGCAGCCCTCCATCGTACCACGCCCACCTTGGTCTCAAACATAGAATACAAGGTGATAACTTCCAAATTAGTGAATGCAACAATGTAATGTGATGTAGGGTGAAGTCAAACTCTGGACACATCCGAAACAGGAAATGTTGCAAAGGGAAAATGGAAGAATATACATTCAAAGTGCCAATAAGTTTCATAATTTAAAGATCATTTCTCTTCATTCTCTCACTTTAAATGGCAGGAAATAGCAGAATGGATTAGCGTGTTCACCTTCAATGAGAATACAATAATTTTATGTCACAAAACAAGCAATTGAAAAGAGTTAATGAGATAGAAATGATATAAATCAAAACTTTCAAATTCAAATTTGTGGGTCTCTACAGCGCAGTATTTGGCACATTTACTTAAGATTTGTAAACTAGGCTTTGACATCATTTTACTATAAAGTTACTTTTAGTTGTGGGTTAACTGGGCTCCTTGATAGATGTGGAGATGATATTGGAGCAGTGAGACATGCCAAGAAAGGATGGCTACTTGCTCCAGAGCTCTGATCCAAATTTGACATTTCTATTGAACTGGTAAATCCTGGCTGCTAAATGGTGGTTCTGGTGCACCCAGTAAGTCATAAATATGAAATTAATTTGTGGTGGCTCTGGTGCTAAATAATAGAACTGCAAGACACAGCAAAGTCGAATGGGGTGAATCCGGAGTGATTATCATTCAATGTACTTTTCTTGAATGGGAGCTTTGGGTGGTGGGGAAAAGACTATTGGTGGCAAGACTCCAGTTTAATCAAGTACATACTAAACCCACTATAAAGCAAAGAAACAAGAATAATGGCTAGAGAGGTAATCAAGTCAGGGTTAGAAACCACAAGTAAGTTTGGGGTTTTGTGAAATTAAGCCATGGCATAGGAATGTGGAAGGCCACAGAGGCTGATTAATGAGAATTGTTTGAGTTCTCATGGAAATTATGCTTTCTTAAACAAAAAGAGTTTATTATTTTATAGATATTATTTTTATAGTCATGCCTTCAGCTGGGTCAGATATATAATCAAGATACAAGAGACTTTTGTAGCGGAGCGGTAAAATGGAGTCACAAGAGACTTTCAGTCTGAAGAAGGGTCCCGACCTAAAACTTCACCTGTCCATTCCCTCCCCAAACGCCGAGTTCTTCCAGCAGTTTACATTGTGCTCAGATATATAATTGCTGGCTAGAATCATGGAAAATTTTAATTCATTGCTTGATTGAATAAAACCACAGCTTTTCCATTGATTGCCTCCTCTGTGGAATCTTTATTTGGATCCATATTTCTTCAAATCTGTTTACAGTTAAATTGTTTAAATGACAAGATGAAAAATAAGAGTCGAGTGTTAAACAGATCTCAGGAAAGTAGATTCCCATTTAGGTGAGTAACCTAAAGTTGAGGTCATATTCCACGACACTAAAGGATTGAAAACAATAGAAGCAAAGCTCAGTGATTTCACCCATGTCACAATGGCCTGCCAATACTACAGGGCACCAATCTTGTGTGAAGTATAATACGTCTGCTATATTTCGTATGGCTGTTTGGTTCCTTCAAGCTTGGCACGAATACTTCGAAAACTCTGAAGCGGTGTTTAAAATTCTTAATGTGCATCTGCTAATGTTTCTTCATTCATCTCCTTAGATGCATTCAATTTAATAATAAAACTCCCATCCCAGAATGGAGGTAAGGAAGAATTAGACCAGATGCCAGTGAACCTGTGGAATTCATTACCGCAGATAGGTGTGGAAGTCAGAGACATTGGGTATTTTAAAAACTGAGATTGATAGGTTCTTGATTAGGAAGGGCATCAAAGGTTACGGGGAGAAGGCAGGAGATTGGGGTTGAGGGGGGAAAATAGATCAGCCATGATTGAATGATGGAGTAGACTCGATGGGCTGAATGGCCTAAATCTGCTCCGGTCTTATGGCCCTATCTCGTCTTTCTGTTGTACATTATTCATAAACTGTGGGTGGGATGTTAAAAATTGGGAAGTAAAAGAAATGGAGTTATTGGTTGAGAGTTTCAGATGGGAGAAGTAATTCAGCACTGAAGACTACATCTCAGATTTCATTATACCTACATCTTACTTGTAAAAACTATGCTCCTGTTCAGAAAATATGCACCCATGATAGAGCAGCATTTTAAGGCCACATACAATCTTTCTTATAAATATGCCCTTGACCCAGTACATAGATGCAATCACAAAAACATTATCACCAATCCTCAGAATTTTGAGGAGATTAGACATGTTGGCAATTACACAATCAACCTTCTACAGGTGTACATATAGTGACTATATGTCTGTTGTGAGAATATACTGACTGTTTGCAGCATGTACTGGTTTGGAAATTTAAATGCTCAAGAACAAAGGAGGCTACAAGATTGTGGTGTTTGCCCAGTCCATAATAGGCCCTGACCACAAACAAAGGGATGTATGGGAAGTGCAACCTCAAGAATGTAACTAATACCATCAAACACCCACACCATCTGGCCATGCTCTCTATTTGCTGCTACCATTGGGAAGCCTATTGCAAGTTACTTGAGAACAATTTGCTCCAAATTCAAGAATAGCTTCTCCCCATCAATCTTCAGGTTCTTGAAACACCCTGCGTAACTCTAACTAAACTCTTGCAAACCACTACAGACTGTACATTACTGTGATTACTCTGCATAGGTTGGTTTCACGGTCTAGTTACTTAGAATAACTGATCATTTATTGTTGTTGTTGTGGCGTCTAATAACGGGCTTGCAAAGCCGCAGAAAGTAAGAATATAATTGTTCCGGTTCCTATCTGGTGCATCTAACAAATAAGCATTCTTGACTTTAATAACATTAGCTTTGTTAGATGTTGTCAAGTAAAATAATTCAGTTTATTTGAATTATGAGTTTCTGTGGAAAAGTTGAAAAGGGTCAGATTGACAATAGATAAAAATTATGATGGTAATGACAAGTGATTCAACCTGTGGGTCTTAACATGTCTAGTAACTAATAAAAATTGTCTCAAGACTTGGATGAAATTGTTCCAAATATAGCAAAAAAATAGAGCAACCCTGAATTTATAAATATCTCACAGGTCAGCCTGACGCCTACTGAGTGGTGAACTACTGAAAATTGGTTCAATGTGGTTTTCATACCATTTTGTGAAAGGTATTATGTTACCTTTCCTTGAGACAAATGTAATGGAAAATCAACCAACAGTTTTCCAACCCATGGATTTCAAAGTTATTGGCTATATTTCCCCCCCAAAATAGTGAAGCTAATCTAATAAGTAAGGTCTGACTCCACAAAGTGAAAGATGTAGCTAAACTGCAAAAGGAAGGTCTCCTTGAAATGGCTTTGCTCGATGACCATGTCAATTTCATTGAACTAATGAGACAATGGTGATGAACAGATAGGAAAATAGAGATTACCAGTCAGATAATGAAGCCAGATAACCTTGGATCCAGGTTAAGAATGCAAGCAAGCTCAAAGGACCAAATTACCTACCCCTACTTATTTTCTAAAATGCTGGGAAAAGGTTTCATAGAGAAGTTCATGGTGTTACTCATGGCTGTAGAGTAATCAGGTTATACTCACTATTTAGATTATCAGGAATAATACACAGCCACTTTAATGATCAGCATTGTAGCATCCCTAATCTATGTCTCATATTTAAATATTCACTAGCCATCGATTCATGTGGTTGAGTTAGTGTGGTGCAGCAACATTAGTGGTCACTGGATACACTAACGTTGTTACTGTGCTGACTTCATGTGTAAGTAGCAGGCTCTGTACATCCCTGCTCAGGTAATTACAGATGGCATTATCAGTGAGTTCAGTTAGAGTTTCAGATGACAAGCCCACAAACAGAAATGAAAATACCATAGAAAGCACTTAACTGTTTCTGACTTTAGTGGCCCAGCCCCATCAGTAACAAGAAATATTGTATGTCTACATTGATAGTATCTGTCCTTCATTTCTCAGAACTTTACAATAATCTTTCCATTTTGAACTCCAGAGTCAGGAATACGTTTGTCCAGAATTTGCTTAATTTAGTGAAATAACAAAGTCGAGTGTTCACATTGATAAAATCTTTTTAACATGTTCAACATGATAAAACGCACTTCAAACATCTGGCACAGTTTCAGCGGCAAAAGGCTACACAGCCTAATTTAGTGATTTAATTAGCATATTTGTATCCCTGTTGGTAAACTTTAATTTTGCTCAAGTAAAATCACGCTGCTCTTTTGTGATTAAAACATAGATTTGCTTTCAAGGATCAATCTAATATCCAGTTCACTGCCTCCAAATGTCCACATAAGCTTTCACAGGAGTGACAGTGTCAAATTTCCTGATACTTATGTTTCCTTATAATCTATTACAGAGTTCCTGTAATTGCTCTCAGACACGGTCCAAAGATAATGTGTAATTTATGTTTTCAAATACCCTAAAGAGAAAAAAGTCAGAAAATATATTTGTCTGAAAAACCTCTGCTTAAAATTGTAATGCCTGGTGCATCCTCTCCAGTCTTGTACGATTGAAAATTGATATGTAACCATGCATTAGGAAACTAAGAAGGTAGTTTGGGAAATTAGGCCCCACTCTCTGCAGCAACGTGCACTAGAACACATCAGACATTTGATGCGCAGAACACACACGGAGTGATCACTCCTTATACAATACCATTCACTGCAGCTGTGAGACTTAAAGGGACACTCACACAATTGGCATTTGCTAGCACAGCCTGCACCAGATTTTTTTGGAAACTATTTATTGAATTAGGGATCTTCTGCTATTTGCGGTGACTATGGGTGGGGTGTTCTGCCATTTATCCACTGCACATCTTTGCCCTCTCAGTGGGGGTAAGGTTGAGGGTGCTGCAAAAGGTGTAGCTATGGACTGGCATTGGCAGTAAGCAGGGACCAAAGGAGGAAGTAGTCTGAATGTATTTGGAAGTTAAAGCAGTACCTTCAATGAGGACCTTGCAACAGCAGAACCAATGAGAAGGCCGGCCCTACAGGGCTTAGTAATGTGTAGTGAGCCAGATTTAGTTAGTAATGTTTTAGTAAGGGAAATACATGTAAAAGTTTTCTTCAAAATAAACTTTAATGTGATTGTGACCTTTCAGATTTTTGAAAGAGGTTGCTGTTGTGGATAGGGACATTTTCCATTGGTAGGCAAGTATGGGGCAGAAGGACGTAACTAGAACATCACCAGGTCAATCAGGAGAGTAACTGGGGAATGTACCTTCACACTAACCCTCCTCCGCAAATATATCACCATTCCTTCATTGCTGACGAGACTGAATTCTGCAACTTTCTACCAGACAGAATGCATCAACACCTTCTCACAGGCAGCCAAAGCTAACCTTGCCTGTACCGCCACATCCTTAAAATGAATAGAAAACTTGACAGATGTTTGAGCATATAAAGCATTAAATATTGTGAACACATTTATCATTGTTGTCAATATTACAAAATGTTATTGTTAACTTTCAATCTGATTATGGAGGGTGCAGAGTGTGGAAATGGAAGGTTGTATTTTAGTGTCAAGGGATGCCCACTTTATTTTGACTGTGGAAAATTACTCCCACTGTGCCAGAACTGTCTGGTCATCAGCCACCATCATATGAGACACTGGATTTGACTAATGATGATCCAAAGGATCAAACTGATTCATCCTGCCTTGCCATTGACCTACCATCTACCTCATTGGAGACCCTCAGACTATATATAATCAGACTTTATGGACTTTATTTGGCACTCAACATTATTTCTTTTATCATGTATCTGTACACTGTGAAAGGCTTCATTGGAATCATGCATAATCTTTCCATTGACTGGCTAGCACACAACAAAAACACTTTTTTTGCTATACTTAGTTAAACATGGCAATAAAGTAAACAAAACAATTTTGTTTAGTAGTAAGTTCCAGAATTCAGTCTCATCAGCAATAAAGGAACGGTGATTATATTTACTGGCCAGGATGTTATGCGCGTTGGAGGGAATCCTGCAGATAATGGTTATCCTATGTGTCCACAGCCCTCATCTTCCTTGATGGAAGAGGAAAGTTGATGTGAAGACATTCACCACTGTCTTTCTTGAGCCAGGCAGCAGGTAATTATTTGAGACCAGTCACTGGCTAAGCATGTCTTTAAAGATGAAACTATTTGAATGCGAGCCACAGTTTTTACAACAGAGATAGAAACAACCTTACTGTTGCAGAAACATAGAAACAGAAACTTTGAGCCAGCACCGCCATTCATTGTGATCATGGCTGATCGTCCCCTATCAATAACCCTGCCTGCCTTCTCCTCATTTCCCTTGACTCCACTGGCCCCTAGAGCTCTATCTAACTCTCTCTTAAATCCATCCAGTGATTTGGCCTCCACTGCCCTCTGGCAGGGAATTCCATAAATTCACAACTCTCTGGGTGAAAACGTTTTTTTCTCACCTCAGTCTTAAATGACCTCCCCTTTATTCTAAGACTGTGGCCCTTAGTTCTGGACTCGCCCAACATTGGGAACATTTTTCCTGCATCTAGCTTGTCCAGTCCTTTTATAATTTTATATGTTTCTATAAGATATCCCCTCATCCTTCTAAACTTCAGTGAATACAAGCCTAGTCTTTTCAATCTTTCCTCATATGACAGTCCCGCCATCCCAGGGATCAATCTCATGAACCTACGCTGCACTGCCTCAATCACAAGGATTTTAATTTGTGTTTTTAATTACTGGGATTGTCAATTATTAAACCTTTCTCATGTTCTTCTTCTTGCGTATGCCGTGCACAGCCTAAAGTTGGAGGTCAACGTGTTCTATTTGATCTTGTTTGTGCACGTCGGGTTGATAGTATTAGTCAAATCAGGGTGCACCACGTGAAGGTCGCAATCTCCCACCCCTTTCTCATATTACCACATAGACATCCCAAATAGATTAAGAAAGTAATCGTGAATTAACTGTGTTGGACAGTAGAGAGCATACTGACTGGTTGTATCGTGGCCTGGTTTGGCAACTTGAACATCCAGGAGCGGAAAAGACTGCAAAAAGTTGTAAACACTGCTCAAGCCACCACCGGTTCTGACCTCCCCACTATCGAAGGGATCTATCATAGTCGCTGCTTCAAAAAGGCAGCCAACATCATCAAAGACCCACACCATCCTGGCCACACACTCATCTCACCACTGCCATCGAGAAGAAGGTACAGGAGCCTGAGAACTGTAATGTCCAGTTTCAGGAACAGCTTCTTATCTACAACTATTAAGCACTACAACCTCATAAGCTATGAATGACAATAAACTATTATTATTATTATTGCACTATTATTATTTGTTCTTTTTTTCTGAGTTTTTGTTATATTATTTATTATGATTACATATTCTGTTGTGCTGCAGCAAGTAAGAATTTCATTGTTCTATCTGGGACCCATAACAATAAAACATTCTTGACTTGACTAGGAAATTTACCTCTTTAAACCAGGCAATCATAAACAAATTGTTACATCTTTATTGGGATCATTTCAAGTCAAGTCAAGATCAAGAGAGTTTATTGTCATGTGTCCCAGATAGGACAATGGAATTCTTGCTTTGCTGCAGCACAACAGAATATTGTAGGCATAAATACAGAACAGATCAGTGTGTCCATATACCATAATATATATATATATACACACACATAAATAATCAGATAAAGTGCAATAGGCTGTTATAGTTCAGAGTTTGTTTGAAGTTGTGTTTAATAGCCTGATGGCTGTGGGGAAGCAGCTGTTCCTGAACCTGGATGTTGCAGATTTCAGGCTCCTGTACATTCTACCTGTTAGAAGCGGAGAGCTGAGTGTGGTGGCCAGGATGGTGTGGGTCCTTGATGATGGTGGCAGCCTTTTTGAGGCAGCGACTGCAATAAATCCCTGCAATGGTAGGGAGGTCAGAGCCAATGATGGACTGGGCAGTGTTTACAACTTTTTGCAGCCTTTTCTGTTCCTGGACGCTCAGGTTGCCGAACCAAGCCATGATGCAACCGGTCAGCATGCTCCCTACTGTGCACCTGTAGAAGTTCGAGAGAGTCCTCCTTAACATACTGACTCTCCGTAATCTTCTCAGGAAGTAGAGGCGCTGATGTGCTTTCTTTATGATTGCATCAGTGTTCTGGGACCAGGAGAGATCTTCGGAAATATGCAGCCCAGGAATTTGAAGTTCTTGACCCTTTCCACCATCGACCTGTTGATATAAGCGTGACTGTGGGTCCCCATCCTACCCCTTCCAAAGTCCACAATCAGTTCCTTGGCTTTGCTGGTGTTGACAGCCAAGTTATTGTGCTGGCACCATTTGGTCAATTAATCGATCTCACTTCTATACTCTGACTCTTCCCCATCAGCGATACGTCCCACAACAGTGAACTTGATGATGGAGTTCACACTATGTCCGGCTACGCAGTCATGAGTATAGAGTGAGTACAGCAGGGGGGCTGAGCACGCAGCCTTGAGGTGCTCCCGTGCTGATTGTTATCGAGGATGACACATTTCCACCAATACGGTTAGACTGTGGTCTGTGAATGAGGGGGTCGAGGATCCAATTGCAGAGGGATGCGCAGAGACCCAGATCTGAGAGCTTGGTAACCAGCTTGGAGGGAATGATGGTATTAAATGCCGAGCTGTAGTCAATGAATAACAGCCTGACATATGAGTTTTTGTTGTCCAAGTGGTCCAGAGCGGAGTGGAGAGCCAGTGAGATCGCATCCACCGTTTCTGCAACTGCAAGATAAATTGCGAAGAAAGAATAACATAAAGGTCTAACTGTTTGTTATTTTTATATTCGGATATATTTGGAGTTATAAATATACATTTGCAAACATTTAACCAAATCACTGTTTCCAGAAATCTAATCTTTCACAGGGATATGAATGTGCAAAAGAATTACCACAACTAGTTGCTCCAGATCAAACCATGGCATGAAGTGGTCTGTTTTCAATTACACTGATTGACTGGGTGATGAATGTGTAAGATTTGCCAAGTGCCACAATCAATTGTGTGAAGGGGTCACATCCTTATAAAATCTATCAGTCTTTCCTACAATCCAACTACACTTGGTTCGAACCCCCATCATTCAATTAGGGTTGTAGAACTGGTTTTAAAAGTTTGTTATAAGTAACACTTATTTGATAAAATGCAAATCTAGAAATTCTATTGCATTTGAAGGATGTAATTGTGGTCAAACAATACCCACATGAGCAGAGCTATATTTTACAAGCTTCGCATTGAACGTGGTGGAATTATGACTAAAAGTGGCCAAATTAATAAAAAACAGAGCACAAACATGATAGTCTCTGGATTACTAGCTGAAGCATACATAAATTAGCATCTGGTTATTGATATTAGAGAGTTGACTGTGAGGCCGAGAAACAAGTTACAATTCATTGGACAACCATTATTTTACTGAGGACGGAGGAAGCTGTTATGTTGGAATGCACAACTTGAAACAGACTAGGACTGATTTTATGCCTGTGAATTGTTGGCTTTATGTAAGAACATTTGAGGATGATCCGATTCCAAATATATAGAGCCCTGTAGAGATCACACCTGGAAAATTGTGTGCAGGTCTACCCAAAGCAGGGTACGTTTGTGATAAAGGGACTGCAAACAGAACAAAATCCATGTTGATTCCAAGCATTGGGCAAAATTTGCCTAATGGGGAAATTTTTAACAAATAGAGGCAAGAAAGCCTACACTGTGGCTATACTCTCTAAGCCTAATAGAGCAAACGCTGATCCCCTTGAAACTCACAACATTCTTACAGCATCCAACAAGATAAATGTAGGAATGATGGTTCGTGTGGTTGGAATCAAAATATAGAGTCAGACATTTAGGGCTGAGATGAGAATAAATCCCTTCATCCATAGAGCAGTGAATCCTTGGACTTTTCTACTCAAGAGTGTACTGATGACGATGGACCTCAGTTTCAAACCACTTCTTCAAACCCCTTTCTATCCTAGAGGTAAACTGGATACTACTGTAGGTGCAGTTAAAATAGACTATTGGCCCATGCAGGCTAATCACAACTGCTCGATAACTTCTGTCTGACATGCCTGTAGATTTCCTGATGCATAAATAAATATTTTTAAATCCCTCTTGAGCATTGAGCCAATTAAAGTAATTTAAGAAAATAGTTGTTGAAAGATTTCTTTGCTTTTAGATTGTGTTTATTGCATTAATGCCTTTGGGATGGTTTGCTTTCAAAATGTATATGGTGTATGTATGGGTCCATGGTGGCTGCCCATAGTTATAAAGAAGTGACCTAACCCAGCCTAAACAAATGGTCAGCTTAGGGGCAGTTGGAAGGGTCAGCTTTGGATGGTATGATGAAGACTTTTTCATGGGACTGAGTGGGCAGCGGAAAGCTGCTTAGGAAGCAACTCTCCGAAGGAGGTACCCTGTTAAAACAAGAATGACACTCGTGTACTCATGAAATGCACAATCTGAAAAGAAACTAATGTCCCATTTTAAATTAAAAGGCAGACAAAACACAGGGGGGTCAATTTACTACCCAAGTGGTGAAGAAGAAAATTATGCATCCTTTCTACCTGCCTCCACCATGAGATATCACCAGCCACAATAACTCCAGTCTTAAGATAGTGTGAAGTTAGTATATTCACAGTGCTTCTGACAAAATGTATCCATGGAATGATCATGTTCACGTTATAGGAGTAGAATTAGGCCATTCGGCCCATCGAGTCTACTCCGCAATTGAATCATGGCTGATCCCATTTTCCTGCCTTCTCCCCATAACCCTTGACAGCCATTCTAATCAAGAATTTATCTATCTCTGCCTTAAAAATATCCACTGACTTGGCCTCCACAGCCCTCTGTGACAATGAGTTCCACAGATGAACTAAATGAACTCTGACTAAATTATAACACAATGTTTATTCCATGTGTTAAGATATGGCAGCATAAAATCTACTCCTTTTACTTATGTTTTTAATAGACATTTCAAACTAAATTTTCAATATGCGAGTAATGCCAGCTCAATTACATGAAACATGATACACAATGACTCTTCCATTATGAGATTGTCACAGAAACAATTTGTTTTGAAGAATTCTCTTTCTCTTCTAAGGTAATTTTAAATGACTTCTAAACATCTTTCTGAAGACAGTGGTTTAGAACAGAGAGGAGAAATGACCAAGAAATGTGTGCCTACAATTTGTTCATGTTAAAGGCTGTCATTTAGCACTCATAGGCACCTGTCAGTGTAGACACTTATAACATTTACTGAAAGATAACTTTTATTAAAAGATGCCAACAATATCTTGAGGGAGAACAAGGGAACTTCATTCTGAAATAAAAAATGAAATATAAAATGTCAACAATCATTTCACCTCTACTTTGTCAATAGTTCATAAAGACATTTGCCTTGCTCTTTCCCCTGTGCTATGGAGATAACAACGTCACACATTTCCATGGAATCTTTAATAGTAAGATTAAACGAGAACTTACCAGTTTGAAGTTTGATCTTTATTTTATGAGGAGTTACGATGAGGGACTACGTGAATATTGTCAAACGCATAGCACAGCGACCGGTTGTAGAGGGGCAGAGCTCCTCCAAGCAGTCACGGCGCTATGCGTCTGACGATATTCACGTAGTCACTCACGTGACTCCGAAGTAAAATCTTATACACATCCCTGGGAACTTCAATTGTATGCTGTCCAAGCCACATGAAGAGCTATTAATAAATGAGGTGGCATTTAAATGGTATTGTAAGAGTCGAATGGGAAGCACATAGTTGAAGACATTTAGGAAATAGTTTAGAGTTAGGCGAAAAAAGTGTTCCTCAGGGAGGAACTCAATGGATGTCAGCATCTGTGGAGGGAAGTGGAGATAAAAGCGACTGCAGATGCTGGAATCTAGAGCAAAAAGAGGAGACCAGCTGGAGGTAATTAGCTGTTCAGGCGTGGTACCAAGATCTTGGCAACTGAAGACATTGTTGCAAATAACCGAGTGCTTAAAAATGGTAAAGCGCAAGAGGAACATGAAAATTAGTGTCATTTGGCCCCTTAAGCTTGTTCTACAATTTAGTATGAATTGTGACCCAACACCATATGATATCCCTTTTAGATAACGGAAATCTTTACCACCAACCTGATTATTAATCTCACATTAATTGACATTTGGAATAGGGTATTTCAAACTTCTACTTTTGTATGTGGGAGTGTTTCTTAATATTGCCATAGAAACATATGACTTACATTTGGACCATGTCTATGTTTTGCCAGAAGTGACTTTTTTTTCTACCCACCACATCATTTCCCGTAACATTTTGAAAACCATTAAAATTGCCTCATGCTTAATCTTTCAGATTCCTGGAAATACAACTCAAGTTTCTGTTATTACAGCATATAATGTCGTCCTTATCATCCACGTTTAACTTGCACTCAGTACAACAGTCATCCTTACCCTGACCTTTGATGGTTGTTTTACACCATTTACCTACAATAGCATAGTATGATCACAATTAGTTAAATGCCTAGTGGCCGTGAGAGTGGTAACTCAATCCATTGGAGTTGCTCCAACCCTCTGTAACATTTGTGCAAAATTGGTGGAGTTGCTCGAGAAAATGCAGTTATTTAAAAATAAGAAGCTACACTATTTCTTAAAGGGTTATACCAGGTTCTTATTAAAGACATCACATTTCCACTAGCAGCAATTCAAGGTCAGATATCCCAAATATGAGCTTAAAACAATTGTTTCTCCGACTGACGTAATTCTGTGAATCTGCATCCAAAGTCATTGACCTGTCTGACTGCTCATCTTCCTCTCTCTGGAATCTTGAACCTCTGCTCCCTTTTCATAACTCACATTAGCTCCCATACACCCATTAATCCTGAGGGAAATCCATCTCTTTGACAGGGTCTTTCCTAATATCTTCCTCAACTTTGGGCTGTTTAGATTTTAACCCTTTCATTGGCTAAACAATTTATACTCTAAATAAATGCTGTCCGTTGTAAGAAATCAATCGTTCAAAGGTTTATTTATTATCACGTGTACTGGGCTACAGTGAAGTACTTGTTGCATACAACAAGACTATCATCATACATAAGCACATTCCCCCCGTTAGTACAGAATGTACAGAACAGCCCACTCAGTCTATATGCAGGAGGTGCCATTTTATAGTCCCAGCAACAGATGGCTGCAAAAGCCCATAGAAACATAGAAACACAGAAAATAGGTGCAGGAGTAGGCCATTCGGCCCTTCGAGCCTGCACCGCCATTCAATATGATCATGGCTGATCATCCAACTCAGTATCCCGTACCTGCCTTCTCTCCATACCCCCTGATCCCTTTAGCCACAAGGGCCACATCTAACCCCCTCTTAAATATAGCCAATGAACTGGCCTCAACTACCTTCTGTGGCAGAAAATTCCACAGATTCACCACTCTCTGTGTAAAAAATGATTTTCTCATCTCAGTCCTAAAAGATTTCCCCCTTATCCTTAAACTGTGACCCCTTGTTCTGGACTTCCCCAACATCGGGAATAATCTTCCTGCATCTAGCCTTTCCAACCACTTAAGAATTTTGTAAGTTTCTATAAGATCCCCCCTCAATCTTCCAAATTCTAGCGAGTACAAGCCGAGTCTATCCAGTCTTTCTTCATATGAAAGTCCAGCCGTCGCCTCCATTCCAGTCGTCCGACAAACCGTCATCCCTCTTCTTGCACGGCCCTCTTCATAACTTGCTCCCCAGGGGACATCTCTCGCACACAACGTTGAGGACATGGAAGGTAAGACTCCCTGGTTCTTCTTTTCTCGGGTCTATTGTCCATCGTCCGTCGCGAACGCCGAGTCCCTCCATCGTCCTCTCCGATTGTCGTTTTCCTGTGGCTCGCTGTGACTGGGCTCGCAGTACTTCCCTCTCTGGGCAGATATACTTGGATCATACACACCACATTTCAGCCACAATTGGAAAGACATCACACATATGGGTATCGCCATACAATTGGCTAAACTAAATGGTCACATAAAAACTGCTAAAGATATATCACAGCCTGATTTTTGTAGGCATTAGAATGCTCCTCCCTGTCCCACAAGAATACTCTGTCTATTATTGGCCTTTGTAGTTCTTCCTTACCCGAGCCCCAACCCTTAATTCCACAGATCTCTTCTCCCCAATTGTTCACTCCCCAATTCCGGAAGTGGCGGCGCTGGTCACGAATTTCCATACTTCCCATAATTTGTTGTCCAGGTAATTCTATGTTCTGTAAATGTCCCGGAGGTGGTGGAAGTGCTGGTTGCTCAGTGGATCTGAACAATAATGAACCATTTACTGCAATAGATCATAGGCTGTAATGATACTGTGCGTTAATTTGTGCTTGAAAGCTCCATTCTGCAATCAAGCAACATCACCAGTCCATAAAGCTGGATGTGATTATCTTTTGACAATTTGCCCATAATGAATCACCAGGAACAGGTGCACAATGAATGTGAGTTATAGATTCACTCTGAAACTGCAGGTCTGAAATAAAAACGTAAGGTTTATTTTCTAATCACATTAATCAGATTAACAGGTGGAACTCATAGAAACATAGACACATAGAAATTAGGTGCAGGAGGAGGCCATTTGGCCCTTCAAGCCACCACCGCCATTCATTGTGATCATGGTTGATCATCCACAATCAGTAACCCATGCCTGCCTTCTCCCCATACCCCTTATTCTGCTAGCGCCAAGAGCTCTATCGTACTCTACTGCCTTCTGTGGCAGAGAATTGCACAAATTCACAACTCTTTGGGTGAAAATGTTTTTTTCTCATCTCAGTTTTAAATCGCCTCCCCCTTTATTCTTAGACTGTGGCCCCTGGTTCTGCACTCCTCCAACATTGGGAATTTTTTTTCCTGTATCTAGCTTGTCCAGTCCTTTTATAATTTTATATGTTTCTATAAGATGCCCTCTCATCCTTCTAAATTCCAGTGAATACAAGCCCAGTCTTTCCAATCTTTCCTCATATGACAGTCCCGCCATCCCGGGGATTAAACTTGTGAACCTACGCTGCACTGCCTCAATAACAAGGATGTCCTTCCTCAAATTAGGAGACTGCACACAATACTCCAGATGTGGTCTCACCAGGGCCCTGTACAACTGCAGAAGGACCTCTTTAGTCCTGTACTCAAATCCTCTTGTTATGAAGGCCAACATGCCATTAGCTTTCTTCACTGCCTGCTGTACCTACATGTTTACTTTCAGTGACTGGTGTACAAGGACACCCAGGTCTCATTGCACTTCCCTTTTTCCTAAACTGACACCATTCAGATAATAATCTGCCTCCTTGATCTTGCCGCCAAAGTGGATAACTTGGGCAGACACCATTAAAACATTCAGCACATTCATCAGTTAGATTCTTCCTTATTTATACATCACATACAAAACAATGAAATGCAACATTCTTCAGACTCTGAAAACTTGAATTCAAAGCAGAAAATGCTGGAACTACTCAGTAGGTCAGGCAGCTTATATGGAAAGAGAAACAGTGTATTGTAATAAACAAAAATGCTGGAGAAGCTCAGCGGGTGAGGCAGCATATATAAAGCGAAGGAAATAGGCAAAGTTTAATGATGATACCCTTCTTCAGACAGGTCTTCGCTCCATAGATGCTGCCTCAGCCGCTGAGTTTCTCCAGCATTTATGTCTACTTTCGATTTTCCGGCATCTGCAGTTCCTTCTTAAACAGTTCATTGTAATGATATTTTTAGGTTCTGAGGAAAAGTCTCATATCTAAACTGTTTACTGGGCCTCGCTCCACAGATGGGGTGGGAAGCGAGGTAGAATCATCCCATAACCTGCCCTGCCAATGGATGTCCTGGTCGCATCTGTATCCATCCCTATCAATGGGCAGGCCTACATTATTTGCCGGAGGAAGACCAACTAATTCATGGTCAATGTAAAGTAATGGAGAATTGATGCAAGTGGTGTCAGCCACTCTTTTACTGTTTTACTTTTATGGGACTTTTATTTACTGTGCATTTCAGGAAAAGCAATGCAAGTGAGAAACCACAATGGCAGAGTTAATGAATGGCTCAGTTTGTATTTACTTCAGGAATGCAAACAAGCTTCATACTGAAACACTGCACATTTTGTTTTATTTACAGGCTGCGCATTCCCTGTTGCTTGTGTACTCCTGAGACAGGATGTATCAATGGAGTCTAGCCAGCTTGTTGATCATAAAAACCTTTTACTGTACATCAGTGATAGTTGGAAGTTTGAAATTATATATGTGTATATCTCTAGGTGAGAATTAGTTAATTATGTAAAATAGAGTTGCAATAAATCACCATTTCTAAAATAAATTGTTTTTTGGAATTCACCTATTAAACCTTGTCAGAGTTGTTTATTGAACAGGTGAATGTGTTGGAATGCAACAGAAATCATGGCCCAACTGGAAATTGTGTATACATGGTGCGAGTTGATTTTATTTCTTTAAGTAAAGAAATGGTGCCAAAATAAGAAATGAGTTACGGCGAGCAAGCAGACTTAGAATTAACTAATCCATCAACCTGGTCTTCATGAAGTGTTTTCATTAAAAGCAATGTGAGGGCTTTCAGTCTTGGCTAAAGCTACGCAGGAACTCTGGAGAAATAGTGTCAACAGTGTTGATGATGTTTCTTTGGCATTTCTGTGTGATTTTGTCAAAGTTAAAGTGGACAATCCCTGTAATTTAACCCACATGTGGTTAATCCTGGAGTGAAGCTTAAGTACACAACTTTCTGCCATAGATTTGAGAAATTCACCAGTTCAGCTGTACAGATACTTAAAATTAATTTTGTTTCAGTGATGAGAAGGATGCATGTAAAAATATTCATATGTATATTTTACCCACATAATCAATTTTATGACAGTAGTAAGTTTATGGTTTCATGAAAACATGCATCAAAGCCGAGCACTGTTACAACATCTTGTCTGTTAGGGAAGCATTAAGTAATATAGTGACAGATTTGCTTATCTTGGTTGTACAAGCCCTTGTGCAATCAATATAACTCCACACTATCTCGAATGTGTCTGGAGTCAGAGAGTGATGAAGCTGGTACATGGACAGGAATACCATCTTGTTTTTCCGTAGCATTGTAAGTTCCACAGGAGACACTTGTCCTACCCATCACAAGGAAGATATATTAGTTCACCAGTTTCCCCCCACAAATACACAGTTTGTGTTTTTCGAGAGTCTTGCAGATTCCTTTTGTCGAATTTTCAGAAGTTCCAAACATTCACTCGTCAATGGATCGGTTTAGTCTATTAAGGCTATTGCAAGGAGAAAATTAAAGCCCTGCAAGCCCTCACAAACTACACGTTCACTTTCCCCATTACTGTCCATCTGTACAAAGGGCCAAACCAAGGGAAAATGCATTCTGATAGAGTACTTTCTGTGGCACATCTGTATAAATTGGTAAGTCATTGGACATATCGAATTTCCCTAGTTTTCCAAGGGAGACATCTTTGTGTACTTTCTTAGCATCAATTGTTTATAAAAGGTACACTAATGGGCCTGTCCCACTTAGGCGATTTTCCAGGCAACTGCCAGCGACTGTCAAGTCACTGGCGACTGGAACGGTGACTGTCAGAGTGGAGCTCACACACATCGTTTCCTTCACCAACCCGTTACGCAGGCGGGGGACAGGGCAAGTGGGGGGAGCACTGTCTGAGTGAAATTCACACGGTGCAAACACGCACCGCGATGAACAGGAAGGTTGGCGCTGTAATTAAGATGGTGAAAGCAGTGTACGAAAAGGGTCACATAAGTCGTTTAAAAGAGGAGGGGAAGAGGGGGGAGTGGGGGGAGAAAGAATAGAGGCTACTTTTAAGAAGCCAGAGATACACGACTGTGAAGCTCGGCGGACATCAACATTACCGGTGGGTATCCTTGGTTCTGAAAACTACTGCTTATGTTTTTTTCCCAATGAGCCAATGAAATTCACTGGTCAGCACCAGCTACAACCTACGAGAACCTACGACAACCTTCAACCTCCTAGCAATTTATCAACATGTTGAAAATTTTTCGGCGACCATAATGAGGCCACAACTAGTTCCCAGAATGCGGGAACTCCACACAACCATGAAGGCGACTACCCGGCAACCACCCGCAAACATGTGGCGACCGCATTGTCTCCTGCAGTCGCCTAAAAAGTCGCCTAAGTGGGACAAGCCCATTAGGAACTTTTAGCTGTTGACCATCTCCACTTTACCACTATACATGCAGGCTAACCAAAAGTCACCATCCCACTGCAAACACGCCATCATTGCATATCCTTTATGGTGTAAAATAATTTTACACATATATTTTAGTCAACCATGCTGTAAAAGACACTATCCAAGGATTAACACAAAAAATTGAACATCAGAAATGATCTAGCAAATACTTCCAAAAAAGACTTTAACCGTCTTGTGATGACCTAAACAAAATGATCGTGACATTGTAAGTATGGAGAGATAAACTTTATTTTTTCGATTCTGAGACCACCCAGGAAGTTCTCGTGCAGAATGTGATTCTGATTGGAAACAGTAAACTCTTGCAATAAACTCTGATAAAGGTTGTAGGAACCAGCTAGTACTGGCTGATTTCCTATACCCTGTAATCAGTTTTTTTTTAAAGAGGAATAACTACTGGAATTTTAGAGATTTCCGAAACCATATTCAAAAACCATGGCTGTTGCTGAACTCATAATTGCGCTCTAGGTGACCTTTCTAGTTCCATCAATCACTGGCTCTATCAATGCCAAACAGTTCTGGGAGTCAGGAGCTGAATGAAAACCATTTGCTTCAATTCAGCCCATCTTATTTAAGATTTATGGATCTTACCCACACTCCCTCTTTTGGGGGTCTCTTTAACAATATTTATTTGTACTGCTCAGCTTGTGGTTTTAAAGAAAAGAGCTATTTACTCACCTCAAGAACTAGCTGTGGCATTTGTCTTTTGCATGTAATTACTGCGACAGCAAACGTGTATTTAAGTTCATTTAAGATTTGCGAACATTTTAGCCCAGATATTTCTGTTGGCACAGCTGCAGGGCATTAAAACTTTAAAACAAATAACTATTTTAAAATGACGAAGGGCTATCACATGCATGCATCATGCATCTTTTAGCAGCAATTTTTAAGCCGTTAAAAGACTTAACAAAAATAAAAGATAACCGAAGCACAAATTAGTTCAGCAACAGACTTGGTTTTTGAAAATTGTTTTGGAAATCTGTTAAGTTCTACCAGTTACTTTGATTTGATTACAGACTATAGGAACGTGACTAGTATTAACTGGTATAACAATTATTCATCTCATTATGGAATCTGAATTTTGCACAACCCAATACTATTGAGCTCTTCTTTCCCAAATATCAAGAATGTAAGGAGAAACTATTTGAATGTTGAACGAAATTTCTTTCTGACCGAAAGGTCTGAATGACAATAAAGGAATCCAATCTAATGTGTAGTTAACAGCATGTAAATTGCATAGCATTTCATTTGACTACCTAGAATAAAATCATTCTCGCCCATTCCCTTCGGTATCAGTTGAAAGTGGTTAATGGTTGTAATTTTTCATTTTGTGGCATGTCAGAATTTCTAACAATTACATGCCCACAAACAAATTATTAAAGATTAATTTATAAATAATTTTCTATGCACTACTGGTCTTATGCAGATACATGTTCTTGCAATAAGAATAATAAACGTTCATGGATTTTTTTAACCAAGATCTTTTGAGGCATGAAGTCTCATGGAGTAATAGCTAAACATGAATAACCCTTGGTCTACAGTCTTAATCATGTAAATGAATCAAGCTCATCATTAATGGTCTTAAAACAGACATTTTTCGAGCAAAACTAGAAATGTTATTGATGGCTTTTGAATCTGACACCCATTGTTCCAAAAAGGTGATCTGGAAGAACCATTTAAAAATAAATGCATAAAGAGATTAGAACATTACCTTTAAACTATATAGTCTGGACTTTCTCTTCATTATGACTAATGTTGGGTTAACAAGTGGTGGACGTATAAAAATGGGGAAAAAATCGTTTTAATTGCTCGATTCTCTGGAATCACTTCCAGCTGACACCACACCAGCAAGAGAGGTAGGTCGTTTAAATACTAAGGTGATAATGTGATGACATCACCATTACCTTGGTAAAACAAGCTGTAAATCATGTCCGCATTAGACTAAGGCCAAGATGCTGATGTAACAGCTGAAGTGCATGTACAAGGTTGGCCATTCTCAACTAACAGCTATGTCACTGCCATAGACCTTTGCTGTGGATCCATTGATCGCCGCTCCAACTCAGTATAAAGAGGAATAGCAAAGTTAGTTTATTGTCACGTGCACCAAGGAACATTGAAAAATGTTTCATTGCATGCTATCCAGTCAGCAGAAAGACCATACAGGATTACAATCAAGCCATCCACAGTGTACAGATACAGGATAATGGGAATGAATGACATTTAATACAGAATAAAATCCAGTAATGTCCGATTAAAAATAACATAAAAGAGGTATGCTTCTGGCATACTATAAGGAGGAAAGCCACAGAGACCAAAGAAACGTGATCGAAAGGAGAACCATTATTGAAGAGGATGCAGAAGATACGATTTACCAAACTGCACAGATACTCCTGTTGGTCTGAAACTGAAGTCCCTTGACTATTCTGTCCACTAAGTGATAAATCCTTACTAGACCTTCTCTAATATACGACACAGAAAATGTCAGGTGAGCCTCCCTTGGGTCCCATGTATCTCATTGTTGTGATCTTGACAAAATCACTTCCAAACCTGGCCAAAAATCTTTGTTGCATAATTTCAACGCACTGATTATTTTAGCATAAACAAGCAATTTTGCTGCATGTATCCTCTATTGTCAATGTTTATCCTTAATTCTAATTGAGTGCTACTCCAACTTCTCACTTCTGTGTTGGGAGGTACAAAATGGCTGGCTTCAGCTATATTACCTGGCAAGTTTCTACGATATAACATCACGTCCTTTAGCATCATAACCATAAGACAACTTTAGCTTGCTGCTTACATTCTTTTTCTTATATTCTCCTGTGCAGCTCATGATAACTTCATGATATTTCAACTAATGTCATTTTAACTGTAGCAAGGTTGTTTTTATTTTATTGATCACTAAAGAAGTAATCAATTCTTGCATTGCTAGCAAAAAGAAAAACAACACAGAACCAAATTGAGCATAGTTTTGAACATCATTCAAAAACACCTTTGACCAAAATCACAATCTGAGCAGTCAGTCCCAACATGTACAAATTAATGCATGATTTGCAGACACTTACAATACCATGCCTTTACTTGCAGTCCTCCAGGTGCATTTACTTTTACTTACAAAGCTCCAAGGTGGCCTATATAGCGAATGAGCATATAATCATAGATGTATTTGTAGGATCATAACTTAACAAAATATTGCTAAAAATAGAGATCTTTCTCTGATAGAAAGACTTATAAATGCATTTATATTATGATTACCAGGTAAAGTGAAAGTTAGGCATTTTCTAAACTGGGTGATTTGTTTAATTCTTTATTCATCAGCCCACACACTACTTTATGCTGGTTTAAAAACTGGCTGAAATCCACAAGCACAACAAAACACTCATTTAATAATGCATTGTTAAAATGCCTACCGAACAAGAAAAGAAAAATACACAAATGTAATTGATGAAGGATGGGATTAATAGAACGTCCTTGAATTGACAACATAAGAGCACACAAAATGATGAACAATTAGGTGGTCTGTATTAAAACCTGGAGCTCATGGCCATTAAATGTATATTAAATTTATAATGATAATAACCTAATCTTTACCATGTGGTTTACCCCTTTATACTTTCTGGTACAAATAATCTCACATGGAGGTCACCCGATTGGCCTCTGAATATAATGAGACCTGGAAGCATGTTTGTAAATGTATAGGGTTCAAAGCAGTGCAAGATGAATTAAGCTCCAGCTTGTGACATTAATTAACCTTTGGTCATCCTAAACGTCTCTCTTTGCTCATTCAGCTCTCAATGACCCATGTCCCAAGGTCTGTTTTAACTGATAGCAACTTACATTCTTAAGAACCTCCAAATTTTCACAGGAGAGTAAGCCACCACAAATTAGACAATTATTAATAACAATAACAGCTAATCCCTCTGTTAATCAGGCCATGAAGTAAATTTAACATGTGTGTTAACAATTCTTAAACCAACATTGCTGAGATTTGTTTACATTCTGCATGAAGGTTGGTTTCCTCAATTTAATTGCTCAAAGTATTTTTAACTGACACCTCGTGTTTAATACGAGGATTATGTTCCTGAAAAGCAGTGTGTGATTCAAAAACGCATATATTAAACAAATAAATTTAAACGTTAAAACATGCGTAAATTTGAGCACGTTATTTCAAAAATACCAAGCATAATTTAGGTTTTGGTATTAATTAAACAAACACTTTAGTTTAGAAAACGCATGAAATGTGACATGTTTGTACTGGCGAGACCAGAATACTAATTGTAAATGACTATATTAAAACCAATACAGAATTGGCTTTAAAGTGCAAAGCTCTTTTCTTCCCTCCCCATCTGTTATCTGACATCCTTTTGTCTCATTTCCACCTTTTGCCATTTACTCCATCCATCTGCCAACCATTCCCTCTCACTAGTGTCAGCTTATCACTTGTATAGGAAGGAACTGTAGATGCTGGTTTAAACCGAAGATAGATACAAAATGCTGTAGTAACACAGCAGGACAGGCAGCGTCTCAGGAGAGAATGAATGGGTGACGTTTCGGGTCAAGACCTTGCTTCAGACTGAGTCAGGGGAGAGGGAGATATAGAAATCTCTGTATCCCCCCCTCCCCTGACTCTCAGTCTGAAGAAGTGTCTCGACCCGAAACGTCACCCATTCATTCTCTCCAGAGACGCTGCCTGTCCTGCTGTGTTACTACAGCATTTTGTGTCTATTTCCCACATCACTTGCCAGGCTTTGCCTCACCCCAACCTCTCTATTCCAGTTTTCACCCCCACAACTCCATCAGTCTGAAGAAGGGCCCTCAACTAAAGCACCTCTGTCCATTCCCTTCACAAATGCAGCCTGGCCCAGCTGAGCTGTACCAGCAGTTTGTTTTTCTGTTCAAAATCCAGCATCTGCGGTTGCTAACTATGCACAACCTTCCTTAATGGGTTTAATATTAGGATATTTAAAGGCCTGCGGTTATCCAAATCTCACAAATGACTGAGGGCATTTCATGCAAATTCCCTTAAAGAATGCAATTTATCAATCAGAAATAAAATAGGAAGTTGCAGATTCAGGTCGTGGATTTGGGTGAGGGTGCAGGGGAGATTGGACAGGGGGGAAGACAATTTTTGGGGGGTAAAATCAAGATAACCTGGTTCAATGTGCAGCACAAGAGTGAGGAGACTATTAGCTGTTGATATACTGGGTTGCAGTCAAGTTGGGAGGTAGGGGTTGTGATTCAGGTGAGATTGCTGAGGGAAACCAAGAAAGAGATGGCACCAAGGCTAAGCTTTCAAATTAAAGTGGCCTCAAGAGGAGCCATTTCCCAAAGCCTCCAAAGGCTGGAACTTGCTCAGATTACTTTACACATACGATGGCACAACTGCCTAGTGAAGGTCTGCTTCTGCATGAATAAACAGTCACACAGGTGGCCCCCAGGCATACTTTACATGCCGGGCATACTTTGCATTGGGACTTTCCCCATTTCACTTACTGATTGAAATTCTTGGAAAAGAAATTGCATTTATTTTAGTTTAGTTTAGTTCAGTTTAGAGATACAGTACGGAAAAAGGCCTTTTGGCCCACCGGGTCTGCGCCGACCAGCGATCCCCGCACATTAACACTATCCAGCCCACACTAGAGATGATTTACACATACACCAAGCCAATTAACCTACATACCTGTACGTCTTTGGAGTGTGGGAGCAAACTGAAGATCTCAGAGAAATCCCACACGGTCATGGGGACAACGTACAAACTCCGTACAGACAGCACCTGTAGTCGGGATCGAACCTGGGTCTCTGGCACTGCAAGCACTGTAAGGTAGCAAATTTTTAATTTCCGGGCTATGGTCACGCTTCGTTTTGTAAATACAAATTAATTTTGCCGCCACACATCTTGTTTTAGAACTTTTACACATAGTAGTAAGGATGGGTGGAGATTACAATCTGATCTGCATGACAGCTGCTGATGTAATTTACCTGGGCTTTTGCTGCAAGATTGATACTGGTTTCTCTAATACAGAATAAGAACATCTCCTCTCCCTAATGGCTCATCTGTTTCAAAATATTTGGAAATAAATTTAAATTCCCATTGTTCCTTTCGGTGCAACATCCTCCTTGCCTTCCACCCAATTTTAGAATCATCGAACATAGAAACATAGAAAAATAGGCGCAGGAGTAGGCCATTCGGCCCTTCGAGACAGCACCGCCATTCAATATGATCATGGCTGATAATCTAAAATCAGTACACCGTTCCTGCTTTTTCCTCATGTCCCTTGATTCCTTCAGCCCTAAGAGCTAAATCTAACTCACTCTTGAAAACATCCAGTGAATTGGCCTCCACTGCCTTTTGTGGCTGAGAATTCCACAGATTCACAACTCTCTGGGTGAAGACGTTTTTCCTCATCTCAGTCCTTAAACTGTGATCCCTTTTGGTTTTCCTCAATTTATTGTATGACTTATGCCCCTGTCCCACTTAGCAAACCTGAACGGAAACCTCTGGAGACTTTGCGCCCCACCCAATGTTTCCGTGCAGTTCTCGGAGGTTCCCGGAGGTTTCTGCTTCCACTACCTGCAACCTCCGGCAACCACCTGCAACCTCTGGGAACTGCACGGAAACCTTGGGTGGGGCGCAAAGTCTCCAGAGGTTTCCGTTCAGGTTTCCTAAGTGGGACAGGGGCATTATGGGCCTGTCCCACGATATTTTCGGCGATTGCCGACGACTGTCATTGTCGTAGCAGGTCACCGAAAAACCTACGACTGGACCGCCCCTATGATAAAGTCTACGATAATGTCTACACCAACATACCTCCTAGTCGACGTCAAGCTACGGCAAGCTACCGTCAACTGGCGACCCATTAGGACATCCACCTGCGACCACACCTGCGACCGCACCTACGTCCACCCTCAACAAGCTACGACAAGGTAAGACAATTCAATCGCCAGTACCTGTCGCCGGTTGACAAAGGTTGAAGTAGGTAGTTGCCAATGGAATTCACCAAAGTCATCCTGGCGCCAACCTACGTCATCCTGGTGACAGCACCTACGTCAGGCTACGATCGTTGACGTCAAGCTCACGGACGCCGACTGCCGCCAAAAAGTTTTGAACATTTCAAAATCCAGCAGCTATCAGAAAACATGTATGACTCTTTATGTGACTGAGGGGACCATACAGGCAACACCACAGCCTAATCGCCTGTAGTCACCTAAAAAATTGCCTAAGTGGGACAGGCCCATTAATAACTTCGCCAAATTAGTGGAGCATCCAACACAAATGATAGGTTGGTGATTGCGGGCTTCTGTCATCCCAGCCATTACAAAATGACAATTAACCTTCAGTAGGAAACCATGCATTAATAAAAATAGTAGGTTTATCTGGAATCTGTGCAATAAATCACTTCCCGGACGTGTGTTTTATTAATGTTTTAAGACTTTTTGTACATGCACCGTAACATTTACAAAATGAATCCCATTCTCTCTCCTGAATTATCACTGGGGTACAAATACACCTCTAAACCGGTCTGAAGAAGCGTCTCAACCCGAAGAGTCGCCTATTTCCTTCGCTCCGTAGATGCTGCCTCACCCGCTGAGTTTCTCCAGCATTTTTGTCTGCCTTCTAAAATCTTACCAGTACTCAGTACAAATCCAATTGAAATCTAATCTGTTTATCACTGCACAGCCTGTAAACATGAGTCAATGTGGTCGCTGCAAAAAATTTTCCTCTCCCTTAAAAATCCTTGAAAGTAAAGCTTACCGGCATGTTATAATTATTATTAAAATCAGTAAAGATAAGAAGTTTATTGATAAATTTAGATATTCAGAAGTTAAAATGATCCTGTTTTTTGGTCATTTTAAATGTCTGCCTCATATAGGAGAGAAGGGAATTGAATGGAAAATAACCAAGTTGGTGATTATTATGTAACAAAGTAATTTTGAGGTTAGTATTCAGTTATTAATGGGCAATAAATTGTATGTTTTATGCCTGGAATTTCACACTTTAAATAGAAAAGATAAAGGCCTGAGCCAGTCTCGGTGTTTGGATGAAGTCAGCTCTTCACTAGTTTTAGGGATTGTAAGAAGGATGCCTTAGACTACTTTACCGTATTTTGGGCTCTATTGTTTGTATAATTTGTACCATCACTGGTATTGAGCTCCCCACCATCGAAGAGATCTGTAAGAGGTGCTGTCTCACAAAGGCAACAAGCATCGTCAAGGACCCATACCATAGCGGCAACAGTCTTTCACTCCATTTCACTCCTGCCATCAGAAAGGAGGTACGGGCTCAAAAGACAGCAAAGTCCTGGTTCAGGAACAGCTTCTTCGCAACAACCATCAACATATTGTACACTATGAACTCCAACAAATCTCCAACCTACAAACTGCCTTGGTTGCAGTCGGGACTTTGGGAGTTGTTGTGTTTTTTGCACTATATTGAGTTCTATATTTATTGAACTTTTGTTTTGCTTGTTATTAAATTATCTATTGAGTACTGTGTTTACAAACCTAGAGTGCTGCTGCTGTAAGTAATGGGCCTGTCCCACTTAGGCAATTTTTGCAGGCGTCTGCCAGCGACTGTCAAGTTGTTGGCAGTCGCGTGAAAAACCGGCAACTGGAACGGCGACTGTCAGAGTGGAACACACACACAAACATATCGCAAAGGCGGGGAAAGGGCAAGCGGGGGGAGCGCTGCCTGAAATTGGTGCAAAACCAATGTGATATAGACACACACCGCGATGAACAGGAAGGTTGGCGCTGTAATTAAGACGGCTAAAGAGTGGGGGGGGGGGGGGAGGAGGAGGAGGGAGGAGGAGGGAGGAGGAGTGAGGACAACTTTTAAGAAGCCAGACAACATTTACAAAGCCAGAGATACACGGCTGTGAAGCTCGGCAGGCATTTAACATTACTGGTCGATTATCCTTGGTTCTGAAAACTACTGTTTACGTTTTTTTTCCCCAATGAGCCAATGAAATTCACCAGTCAGCACCGGCTACAACCTACGAGAACTTAAGAGAACCTTCGACCTCCTGGCAACCCACTAGGACCTCCTTGCGACCCACCTACGGCACGAGAATTCTCGCTACTCTCCATGGCGGCTTCATTTTGGTCGCCGCTAATTTTTCAACATGTTGAAAAATTTGCGGAGACTATAATGAGGCCGCGACTAGTTCCCAGAATGCGGGAGCTCCTCATGACCATGAAGGCGACTCCCCGGCAACCACCCGCGAACATGTGGTGACCATGTGGCGACTTCATGGTCTTCTGCAGTCACCTAAGAAGTCGCCTAAGTGGGACAGGCCCATAAGAGTTTCATTGTTCATTTCTGGTACATATGACAATATAACACTATTGACTCTTGATTCTTCTGGATGCAATGATCGAAGAATACAAATGCGGATATAAATAGTTTGCCAAAAATATTCTATGGTTGGTTTAATTGGAACAATCTGGTTTTTTTTTAAATCTGTTCAAAAGATTCTGAGCTATCATATGATAATATTAACTTCTACAGCTTTAGCAGACTGCTGTGCTTTTGTCAATGGTGCCCTTCCCCCTCTTTAAGGAGGATGTCTCTTGCGGTAGCTGTACACCTTTGTAAACATGCCAATTACTTTTCCCTCAAAATATTCAGCTGGCTCTTTTTAGATTGAAACAAAAATCACAGTGCGACAATAAGACTGAAGTAATTTACAAGATAGATTTATAAACAGATATGAAAGAGCAGAGACCATTTTTGTTGTGATGTACATGTTGTAGGTGAAGAGAGGGAGATTGTTATTCCGACCTACTTTCAATTATGAACACTGGACATTGTTTAAGCAAGTGATGGGTGAGAAAACGGGACAAACAGTGGTGGGTGTGAAAAGTAGAGGTTGCAGAATTGAAAGCAGATGTATATCCTGATAAGAAGACTTTTTATTTGTACGCAACATAAAAGAGAGTTAAACAAAAAGTGGTCAGCTTTAATTAAATGTCATTTAGTATCTAAAAATTAGATTCAAAGAGGATTTAAGATTTTAGATTAGTTTAGTGGAAACAGACCCTTCGGTTCACTGAGTCCACACCGACCAGCGATCCCCACACATTAACACTACCCTACTCACACTAGGGACGTTTTAACATTTATACCAAGCCAATCAACCTACAAACCTGTATGTTTTTGGAATGTGGAAGGAAACCGAAGATCTTGGAGAAAACCCACGCAGGTCACGGGGAGAACGTACAAACTCCATACAGACAGCACCCATAGACGGGATAGAACCCAGTCTCTGGCATTGCAAGTGCTGAAAGGCAGCAACTCTACCGCTGTGCCACCGTGCCGCCCTTAGTTGTGTGGGAATGAATTGCAGATGCTAGTTTAAATCGAAGATAGACACAAAAAGCTGGAGTAACTTAATGGGTCAGACAGCATCTCCAGAGGGAATCGCGAAACGTTGCCTATTCCTTCTCTCCAGAGATGCTGTCTGACCCGCAGAGTTAATCTAGCCTTTTGTGTCTATTTATTTTAGTTGTTTACTTAGACAATTTGCTAGCCTACAGTTAGGAAAATATCCTAGGTTTGGATGTGGAGTGTTTAATATGAATCAAAAACATGACATTGATGAAGAATACTCTAAGGGAAAGCTTCATGCGGGAGACAGTTGATAATCTAATTGTTGACATTTCCAAATAACCTAATATTATTCTTAAAACCTAATAAGCAGCAATTGTGGTTTGTATCTCTGTATATGTGTCTATAGCTGAACTATAAAAACATATATGACGTTGTTCACACACCAATTGGTCTCCTGGACCAATTATAAAGTGACGGACAGATTAAATAAGGCAGATGTAAAAGCTTTAGGAGAGAAACTTGCTATAATTGATGGTTTCAGAACACTATTGTTGGGAGTTAGTGGCCAAAGGTGCATCATCAATGGTGAAGCAGATGGCATGAGGATAATTAAGTGAATCAGTGGATGGTACATCCAGAAATGTCATGGGATGTCCACATACTTAGAGAATGAGGCAAGGAGCCTTTGGAAATGAAGACAGAGATTTTGATGTAATGAGAAAAGAGCCAGGAAGTACCGGCCCTAATGAAATTACAGGATCTGTTGTAAATGGTATTAGACAAATTAGCAGTTGGAGCAAGTTAGTTGGTCCCAAAAGACTGATCCACCATTTAATAAAATTAACGCTGCAGAGATTTGCATTAATTGGTTTGTTTGCTTAAGAAATGGAAACATTTTAAGTCGACATCCAGAAGTTTGTCCAGACTTTAATTATGGCGAAGTGGGTTAGGATGGGGGCAGAGGTGGGAGTGGGGCGTGGCTGGTGGAGAAATTGTTATGCCCATATTGCAGGAAATTTAGATTAATTTAGAAACTAAGACTGAAAAACGTTTGATTATGGCTGAAAGGTCAGCAAGAACAATTGATTTTTTTTTTAACTTCCAGAAGGACTGTGATGCTGATCAGTGCTAATAGCTTCTAATTTGCTGATGTGAGCAAAAGTTAAATTTATTTCATCCAAGATCGTGAGTCAGTGGTACCATGATAACCTTTGAATCCAGGGGAGAGAGCTTAATAATTACTAAATCGATCAGAATGCCTGTGAACCATCTGTGGTTTTTTTTATACAGTTGTCGTCAATGAGGAGTAGCATGTGAGTGCACGTGGGGGTGGGGGGGCACAGGTGACCAGTTTACGCAATGCAATCTGATGTTCCTGCTTTAAATGCACGGGATCGAAGCTGGCACTTTGTAGCGGACGCGGAGTTGTCCGTTAAAGAACAAGGCAGACACGAAGTTTGTCCGAAATACTGGTTCTTTATTCTACACTAACTCTCCTCACTCACCAACCCTGTGTGCGTGCGATTTACCCTTAAATACTCCCCAGGGGCAACCAAACCGTGACCCCTATCCCTCGTCATCGGGACACGTGACCCCCCCCCAAGAGCCGAAGGTTATGTACAGTGCGTGGCCCATCACCCAGTGCCGCCACATTACACGCCCCCCCCCCCCCCCCCCACCACCAGAACCCGAGGCACAAAAACGGACGGGCAGCCGAACGAGGCGGCCGAACCTCTCACGTACGTCCCCACGCAAAGGATTATTTTCTGGTAAGGACGAACTAGGTGGGACCCGAGATGGCGTACACCCTCGACGGCGAGGCTGGGCTACCTGGACTAGCTCACTCAGGTCAAAATGGGCCGGCTTCAAATGAGCCACCGACACGTGTCCCCCCGACCCCCCTTGTCCAATTCAAAAGTCGTGGGCCCGTGCTGTACCACCCGAAAAGGGCCTTCGTAAGGGCGCTGCAATGTCGACCTGTGGGCGTCACGACGGAGGAAGACATACTGGCAGTCCGCAAGAGCCGGCAGCATGTGAGATGGAGGGACACCATACCGAGATGTTGGGACAAGAGACAGGGCGCTGACCGTCTCCCGCAGTCGGACCAACATGGATGACGGCGACTGCTGGGGGCCGCCAGCAGTTGGGATAAACTCCCCGGGCACGGTCAGTGGAACGCCGTAAACCAACTCGGCTGATGAAGCCTGCAAGTCCTCCTTTGGGGTGTTGCGAATTCAGAGCAGGACCCACGGCAACTCGTCCATCCAACCGGGACCGGTGAGGTGAGTCTTCAAAGCGTCCTTAAGCCGGCGGTGGAAACGTTCCACCAACCCATTCACCTGGGGGTGATAGGCCATTCAGTGGTGGAGCTGAGCCCCCAACAGGTGAGTCATTCCTGACCACAGCTCCGGCGTGAATTGGGAACCCCAGTTGGGCGAGATGTCCAGCGGTATCCTGAAGCGTGCAACCCAATAGGCTACCAGGGCACGCGTGCATGACATGGTCGAGGTATCGACAAGCGGGATGGTCTCCGGCCACTGGATGAAACGGTGCACCGCCGTAAGCTAGTGTGAAATTCCTTTGGATGGAGGCAGTGGCCCCACGATATCCACGTGGACGTGGTCGAAACTTCGACGAGGCACCGCAAAGTCTTGAACTGGCGCTGAACCTTCGATGTTTGACAGGGAATGCACGTCCGGGCCCAATGACCGATCTGCTTCCACAATCCGTGTCATACGAGTCTTGCAGCAACCAATGCCACCGTCGCCCAGATGGGTGGGTGGGCCAAACCATGAATGGCGTCAAAAACCCGACGACGCCAGGCCGCTGGAACAATCGGCCGCGGCTGCCCCGTGAAGACGTCACACAGGACGGTGATGCCAGCGGAACCCAAAGGCACGTCCTCGAGCACTAGCCCTGTGATGGCAGTTCGGTTGCCCTCATCTCCTCGTCCGCTAGCTGTGCCGTTGCCAAAACCGAGTAATCGATTCCTGGGGACGCGTCGACATGGCCATAGCAGCCATGCGGGACAAGGCGTCCGCGACCAGGTTATTTTTTCCAGCAATGTCCGTGGTGAACTCGGAAATAGAGGTGAGGTGGTGCTGCTGCCGAGCGGACCAAGGGTCAGCTTTTTTTTCTCCCCACATTCCCTATAACCCCCACATATTCTACCACTCACCTGCACACCAGGAGCAATTTATAATGGCCAATCAACCCACATGCCTTTACGATGTGGGTAGGAACCAGAGCACCTAGAGGAGGCACATGCAGAAACTCCACAACTACATCACCCGAGGTGGGGATTGAACCTGGGCTGCTGGCACTGTGAGCCAGTGGCTCTACTACAGTAGTTGCATCACACAGAGTCATTGTGCACAGGCTTGTTGTATACACAACGACCAGTGATTCCATTTTTATATTGGACAGGGGGGACATCATAAGTTATACATCAAGCCAGATTTCAGCATATAAAAACAAGCACACTGCAGTTTAATGCCAATAACATGAAATCTGGCTTTGTTATACTGAAAATTCATAGTATTTATATTATTAGAATAATTAATTTTCAAGTTTAGAGAAGGATCTCTACATGCTAGCACTTGAACTAAACCATTAGAGAATTAACTCCCAGTCTGGACACCAACTCTTTTGTTCAATGTCTGGTTAATAGGTTGCAAACAAACAGATCTGAAGTCAAATCACAAACTGCAATTCATTGAGGCCTCATTTAAAATGAGTTCACATTGCATTAAAATAGCACAAACACAGAAAATAATTTGATGTTGACTCTTTTGAAGTTGCCTGCTTATGCATGTAAGTTACTTCAATTAACCTCACATTTGTAAACTGCTCTGAAATGCATATCAATTCAGTACAAATATTATTTTGCAAACTGCCATTATTAGTCCATTTTAATTTGTGCCAGTATTTGAGTTTAACCATCCAGATCAAAGTATTCTAGATAATGACCATTAGAAATCATTTGAAAACAATGTGCGTTTGTTTTTATAGAACTAAAGTTTTCAGATGTCTTTGGCTACTGAATTGCCATAAAAGTTAACCTTTTCGGAAGGTTGATTATGAAGCCGACAGGAAAGATTGGCACTCTAGCACAAGAAATTGGATCATGATAAGATTAAGTATGTTTTGTAAACTCTGGAGGAAACGATGGTATGTTTTGTTTATTCAAGTTCCTTCAGATTGTTATTTTGAGTCTTATTCTTGCAAATTTGAACAGGCTACTTGCTCTAAGTCATCCTCATTTGGTTCAAATCCTAGATATAAATATAACTTCCGATGTGAGATTATTGAATTGAAATGTTAAATCTGATTCTGCCACTATGGATATTGATCTACTAAGTATTTCTAAGAATGTAGTTTATACAACATTACTTGTAACATACAGCCCAGTTTGTCTGTCGTACAGTTTACAGTCCATTCAAGTCTCCTGCCATTCCATTACCTTATCCCAGTCTTAGCATGTTTTCTTTTCCTTCTCTACTCACCTTGTTTCTTTTCTGAGAGCATTTGAGCTATTTGTCTCCAACACTTCCTGTGGAGGAATATTCAACATTTAAAATTACTCCGAGTCAAGAAATGCTTCCTTTTTTCCTTATTTTGTTTATTTGCAAATATATTGTGATTTTGGCCGCTTTCTTGGATTCTCCCCTAAAAGGAGACATTTTCTCCTGAGCTACCCTGTCATATTGGAAAAAGCCAATGCTGGAGATCATAGCTATATGGTGAGAAAGGCAAAGTTTGATGTGTGGGGCAATACCAAACAGGGCAGCAATGTACAGGGACTCCGACACTAAATGACATGTCTTACAAAAATAGGACTTTACACAAACTCTGTCATACATTTTCAAAATGTTTCTCAAGTTAATAATAACAATAATAAAATGTTTATAGTAGTCATTAATGGCTGAATATATATCATATTCCATTAGATTCTGGGTAAGATTAGGAATGAATTGAAAATGTGTAGATATAGGAAATTGATGTATCTGACGCAGAAAAAATGGCTTATTGACTGGAATCCATATGTTACCCATTGACTGCATGTAGAGACAGCAGGCCACAGCTGTGAACACTGCATTAGGTGCAGCCGGACTAAAGACTTACCTTCACAAATTTTGAATTACACACCCCTTAGAAATAAATCTCAGTGATTTGTTAGCATTTAACTTTTTTTTTCTGAGCTGCAATATTGTCTTTGCTGATTCATTCACCTGTATCTCTTGATTACCATCTGTTCTGTCCAGTTCAGCTTCTTGTATTCTTGGATTCCCATGACAATCTCTGCATCATGAGTTTCACTTTCATAATTTTAGCTGCTGCTGTTGTCATCTCAAAGGGATCTGTGGAATCCAGCAAGACAGACTTCATCAACAAACTCCATAGGTAACACTACTGAATAATTTTCACAGACAGCAACCGACCTTAAATAGCACAATTTTACTAAACATTTTACAGAGCAGAACTTACATACACATATGTGATGATGGTAGAAGTTGAACCATAATTAAAATGTTGAAAATATGAATAATATTATTGTATAATTAATTATATATTGAAAAAGATATATATGAGAAATGACAATTCACTGATACAAATTAGTTGTCTGAAGCATAAAAAGTGTTGTGTAAAATTAAGATGCATGGGATTCGCAGTGACTTAGTCGTATGGATTCAGAGTTGGCTTCTTCATATAAAACAGAGGGTTGTTTTGGAAGGAAGAATTTCTGGCTGGCGGGTGTGACCAGTGGATTTCCGCAGGTAATTGTGCTAGAACCTCTGCTATTTAGTTTAGGCTAGTGTGGTTTAGTTTAGGTTAGTTTAGTTTAGAGATATAGTACGGAAACAGGCCCTTCGGCCCACCGTGTCTGTGCCGACCTGCTATCCCCACACGCTAACATATCCTACACGTGCTAGGGACGATTTACAATTTTACAAAGGAAATGGCAAGACCCTTAACTGCATTAATGGGCAGAGGGATCTTGGACTCCAAGTTCATAGGACAAAGGACAAAGGACATTTATTGTCACATACACCATTTCTGGTGTAGTGAAATTTGAGTTGCCACTTGCAGCACACCACATTAAAGAAGAATTTAACATAAAACATAAAAGCATCCCCCCACAATAGTTCCCACTGTGAGGGAAGGCAGCAAAGTCCAGTCCTTTTCCTCTTGTTCAGCCCGTAGTCGGGGCCTATTTGAGGCCTATGTTTCAGGCCCTCCCGCCGGATGATGGAACTCCAACGTCGGGAGAACACTCCTCAGCGGCCTGGAGCATCTGGAATGGCTGCCTCCCCCACCGGAGACTGCGGCTCCCGACGTCCACAGGCCGCGCTGGTCGGAGCTCCGACACTGGCAATCTCGGCGAGAGATCCCAGGCTCCATCGTGTTTAATGTTCAGCGCCGCTGCAGCTGGACGCTCCGCAGACCCCGCAGCTCCGCGATGTTGGAGTCGGCGGTCTCAGCACTCCGGAGTTTACCATACGGCGACCCGGGTAAGGCATGGCCCGCTCTGCGATGGTCCTTCAGCGCTGCACTGCCGCCGAAGCTGAAGTTCTGGCCATCTGGTCCCGGCAGGAAACGCGGCTCCATACCCGCTGGTAGGCAGCGAGGAAGGGGCGAAGATACGGCTCGGAGAAAAACCGCATCTCCGACCAGGTAGGGACTGAGAACTGCAGTTTCCCCCTCCCCCCCCCCCACCCCACCCCCCACGCCCCCACGCCCCCATAAAAAAAGATTAGACTTCCAACAAAGTTTTTAACATGCTAAAAAAATTGTTTTTAAAAGGGTGAAAGGACGGACAGCTGCAGGCTGGGCAGCCATACTCGACAGCGCCCCCACTCGAAACCGTAGCTCATTGATGGCAACAACACAAGTAGATAGGGTGGTAAAGAAGGTGTATGGTATACTTGCCTTAATTGCTAGAGGCATTGAGTTTAAGAGTCAGGGAGTCTTGATACAACCTATAAGACTTTGGTTAGGCCACATTTGAAGTATTGCATGCAGTTTTGGTTGTCCAATTGCAGGGAGGATGTGAAGGCTTTATTGAGGGTGCAGAGGAGGTTTACCAGAATGCAACCTGGATTATAGGCTTTCAGCTACAAGAAGACGTTGGATAAACCTGGATTGGTTTCTCTGGAACGTCAGAGGTTGAGGGTAGACTTGATAGAAATTTATAAAATTATGCGAGGCATAGTTAAGGTAGATATTCAGAACTTTTTTCCCAGATGGAAATGTTCAACACTGGAAGGCATAGCAATAAGATTACAGGGGGATAAGAGTTTAATGGAGATGTGTAGGGCAAGTTTTTTTTCCAGAGAGTGGTGGGGGTCTGGAATGCATTGCCTGGCATGATGGTGAAAGCACATATGAGTTGTTTAGAAAGGCACCTGGAAGTCCAAGGAATAGAGGGATATAGATCTCGTACAGGCAGATGACATTAGTTTAACTTGGCACCGTGTTCTGCACAAACATTGTGGGCTGAGGGGCCCGTTCCTGTGCAGTACTTTCATTGTTCTATGTTCTGAGTGGTAATGATGGCAGTACAAAAATAAAATTCACTTACAGTACACCTCATGTAGAAAATCGTAATATTTATAGGCAATTGCTTTAACTGTGGGAATGGAATATAAATATTTCAGATTCCTGTTTGTACGTTGTTATGGCCAATAACATTAGGAAAGGCAGCTAAAACAAGCAGCTTTGTGGAAGAACAAGGAATTAACAGCTGCAGCATCTGGATCATTACAAATGTGCTCATATGTCCATTCCCCAAAAGTTGCTGTCGATTCCCTGGTGCCTTGACGGCAGATGCTGATGGCTTCTCTATGGTCTACTATCATCACTAATTTCAGAATTATGATAAATAAGGAAAGAAAATGTAGAATAATAGTTCAGACTTATAATGGGAGAGAAAAAGGAGCCAAAGAGAAGGCCAGCACAGTGGTGCAGCGGTAGAGCTGCTACCTTACAGCGCCAGAGACTCAGGTGACTGTGGGTGCTGCCTATACAGAGTTTGTACGTTTTCCCTATGATCGCGCAGGTTTTTTCCAGGTTCTCCAGTTTCCTCCCACACTCCAAAGACATGCAGATGTGTAGGTTTATTGCCTTCTGGAACATGTCTCTAATCTGCTGGATAGAACCACTGTATGGGAATCACTAGTCAGCTTGGACTCAATGCGCCAAAGGGCCTACTGTATCTTTAAAACTAAGACATGTTAACGTTTACATTTTTATGATATTCATAGTAAATCACAATATGAAGGACTGCAACATCATGTTTATGATAGTTAACTATCAGTATCAGGAAGGTTGGCAAACAGTCATTCCCACAACATTAAAGTTACTTGTGCACGTAATTGCATCTCCAGGCATATCTTGTATCTTGCATGGAAATGCACCCGCCCAGAAATTTGACCAAGCAGTTCTGTTTATTTCAACACTACACAATTAAAAATTGACATTCCCTGGAGCGAAATCTGATATATCAAAAAGCAATTCCAGTTACTTCAGGATAATTTGGAAATTTGATCAGGCAGGAGTCACGCTTGTGAGTCTGAGGTGATTTACGTACCAGGCTCACATCAAACAATTTCACTCTTTGTCCAAAGTTACATAAGAAGAAGAAATAGGAACAAAATTGAGCCATCCAGTCCCACGATGTCTGTACTACCATTCATCAATCATGGCTGATCTGCTATCTCAGTATCATTTTCCAGCACTATCACACTCTTCATTGATCACAGCTACTAGAAACCTATTGATCTCCATCTTGCATGAACTTAGTCTGAGCATCCACACCACTCAGAGTTGTCAATTCCAAAGAATTACCATCCTGTGAACAAAATAAACTCTCCTTATTCCAATCCTAATCAGGCAACCTCCTATTCTCAAACTGACACTTGATTCTAGACTTTTAAATTGGGGGTGAGGGAACACTCCCAGCACAAGCCTGTTCAGTCTTGTATGAATTTAGTGGGTTTTGATGAGATCTCATCTCATGCTCAAACTCTTGGGAACACAGTCTTCATACATCATACCTTCCCCTACCCTTGGAACAGGTTTAATGTATCTTTGCAACAGTTCTTTGCAGGCCAAAACGACTCCATACTCCATGTATGGCCTAGTGCGATTTCTTCTTGTTTTTAAATATTCTCATAATAATTTATGGGGAGAAGGCAGGAGAATGGGGTTGAGAGGAAGAGATAGATCAGCCATTACTAAATGACAGAGTAGACTTGATTGGCCGAATGGCCTAATTCTGCTCCTATCACAAATCAACTTGCAAAGACGAACGTTCTATTTGCTTTCCTAAATTGACCATGTAGTTCTGAGAATAATTGTGTGGATCACTTACAGAACAACTAACCATTAACAGCGATGAACTGGACTGGAATGCTTTACAGCAAGTCACATTATTTATCTTTGATTATTTGAGACATTCCTCACAATACTAATGCATGCCATCCACTCACTTTACATCCAATCCAATTAATGCACTGCAAGACCCCGTCCCCCTCCCCACGGCCCAATGGCTGGCACCTCCAGTCTCTGATTTTCCGATATCTAAAGCAGTTTCCTCATTGACAGATCCTTGGGTGACAGAAGTCCTGCCACCAAGTCAACCACAGGACTGGCCTCAACCTCCCAGCCTACTGAGTCCCATTCCTCAACCTCTGATGGCAGACCCTGCTTCCAGATCGGTAAAAAGAACAAGTGTAGTGTCTGGACAGAATTGAAGTGTGCATCTGGTAGTCCATCATGGAAATATCCTCACACACTTATGTATGTAAATACATGTTCCCAACGTGTTTCTTCGTGCACTCTGCAGGTCGCTGTGCGAAGGTCTTACAAGAATACACACTTTACAGTCAGCATACGATCCTATGATTGCATAGCATGCCCTTGACTAACCTTCAATGCAATCAATGGTGAGACAGTTTCACAGAGTTAATGGTACAGTAGCTCAGCTAGCTCAACTAAGGCACCCGTTTGGAAATTGACATTTAAACATGCATCTCTCCTTTGCCTGCAGCTGCAGGTCACATGTCACAGTAAAAAGTAGCAGTCTTTGGTTTGACAGAAAAATATGGTCCAATCAATGACATTTTTGACAAAAATCACAGAAAAAGTCCCAGAAATTGCTGAAGGAAAATGCATGCAAGTGGAACTAGCTTAGATGGGGGCATTTTAGTCGGCATGAGCAAGTTGGGCTGAAGGGCCTGTTTCCATTCTTGAGAGACACTGTTGTGAGACTGTTCTCTCCTTAGGTTTCCTTAGCTGAAGACCTGATTTTACAGAAGGAATCAATCCAAGGACTCGTTGCTGGCATTTAAGCTGACATGGCACATTCAATTTGTCAAAACCAAATTGTATATATCAAGGAAGTTGTAATAAACAAATTTCCACGCAGTGGAATAGACAAACTTTCCTACAAACATAACAGATTTTTATAAAAGAAAACCTTGCTTTGAATTCACATTGAAATCGCCAAAACAGATTCCAGAGAAAGGAAGATTTTGTCTCACTAGAAGGAAAAATTCAGTATGAATCATAGGTAAATATTCTGGGCAAATTATGGTTTTGGATGAAATATTTCATGCTACTGAGGGTGTCCTGATATTTTCCAGAACCACATTAATAATTTTTAATATAGACATACTAGTGAATCTGGACATGGCAAACACACAAGTCCATTGGAAGACCATTATTTTGGGAGAATATAATCTCGGCTAGTGCTGCATCAATGACAACTTCAATGGGAGTTAAAACACACTGTGGGAGGTGACTGGGAAAATAAAAATACACATAAATATTCCAAAACAAAACACTCGAAGAAAGGAAGGGCTTTTATGAATAGAATAATGAAGAAAATAATACTAAATAAAATACCTCTACTTTTAAAATTCATCCCAGTTCATCAGGAAAAAATAAATCCCTTTGGTTGACCTCCCCAATCTAACAATGGCACGTTTATTTCTGATGGTTATTTCTTGTTCACATTTAATCATGCAAATATATTATCCCCAAACTACATGCTCTAAATACACTTAATAATCTCTTGTGTGGCATCTTACCAAAGCACTTTTGAAAGTCTAAATATACCACATTAACTGGTTTGCCCTTAGTTCTTCTGCTAATTACCACATTTAAAAAAATCATCAGTCCAATATGATTCTCCTTTTGTAAACCCACGACCCAATCCTATTATAATTTTCCATGTATACTTTCCCAATTTCTTAATAATCGTTTTCAACATTACTGCATTAGCTTAATTGGTGATGTGAATTAATGACAACAATGGTATTTTTAGAATTCCACAACCCTATTGATAGAGCCTGTGGCTGCTTATCAGTTCAGCCACAACCAAACTGATCACAGGAAGCAGGAACATCCAGATAAGGAAACCCCCTCATTGCAATGTAATTGCTCCCTTTGCTTTTAGCTCACAAACTTCCAATATTTTTTAGCAGTCTCCATTGTCACCCACATTGTACCATGTACTCGGAGTGTGTTCAGGATGTTATTCTCATCTTGGGATTCTTGCAACTGTTTGCCACTCAGACTAAGCTCTTATGGTCTCCAGTGTCACCTGAGCTCCTCGGTGCGATTACTGCCTTGTAATCGACTCTGAGAACTCATTATTACCCGTTTAAGCAAACATTTAACCAGGCAGACATCTACCATCCATCATAAGCAAAGTATTAAATCCTAATACCTGCAGAATTGTGTTACATGCATTTGGATGTCACGGAGATTACAGTCATGATAATAACTAAAAAAGACACTCATTAAAACTTCTTAAACCTACTTCTCCTAAACTACACATAGATCTGACATGTTTACATAGGTTTTAACAGAATTATCTGAAAGTAAAGAACACCTCTCATGCTTTAAGTGTTCAATGAAAAACATGTCTCCACCTCGTAACTAGCAGAAAACATCTGATAAAGCAACAAGTTACAATTGTCTTGTTGCCAGAGGCAGGAACCTTTGCAGTATTTGCTGTACACCAACATACAATGTTCCCTTTCCTGGCAGCAGGTCCCAGCACCGCAGTTTTACCTTATTTTCAGAGGAATAGCAATGAGTGAAGAGCCTCGGCTACAAGAAGGGTCAGGAGAATACTTCTTATTCCTCATCTTCACAAGCCAAACACTTTCACAACAACCCCAATCAAATGGAAAGGCTGTGACATGAGTTTCCAAAATATTCCTCACTGAAAAGGATGTTTAAATGCTTGCATTGAGATATGTCAGTGAATGTGTGCAGATGGCAGTCAGTTACTTCCCATTATGCTTCATTCTGTCCTCATTTCTCATGTATCCAATATCTATCACATTACTAATGTCATGATATTACAAACGTGCTTGTATTTGTTCTAAGTTTTACATTTCTTTTTTATGCTCTCCTGGTTCAAGTTGTAACCCAACAAATTTACTGTTTACTACCTGGGCCTCCTGGCTGAGAAAGTTTCGAAATGAAAAAATAACGAATATGTATAAAGCTTGAAAAGGTTCCTCATTCCGACTAACAACACATCTTGTGATTAATGTTTTTGCTTCAGGTAATTTACAGCCTCAGTAAAGACTGTTCCATATGGGCATGATTAACAAATTGGAACAGAAATGCACATTGCAGTAACAATGTCCAACCCCATTTAATATCCAACTGAAGCCAATTTAAACATATAATTGCTATACTATATTACTGGGTCCTAGCCATGTTGTTTATATTGGGAAATATATGGTATGCGATTGACCCATAACACAATTCCTATTAGTGCTAATGCTTTAGGCTGAAAGAAATCCCCAGGCTTACGTCTCCGCCGTTACTGCCATACTCTTTCTGATATAGTAGCACGTGTTTCATTTGTTTTGTCTCTGCTGAGTTGCTATTGTTATTATTCTAAGACAATGGAATTCTGCTACATGTTTTTAAATGGTGTTAACATTGATTTAATTTAGTAAAATTCAAATACAAAGAGTATTCAGTTTAAAAACATTTGAAAACAATAACTGGTAGCAGTAAAATAATCATAAACTGTTGAAAATTGGACTTATTTGCTCATATCTATGAGGAAAAATAGCCTTCCCTCCATACCCTTTCTGGCTTATATGTTACTTAAGACTCACACTGAAAAAATTGACCTTCAACTGCCCCTCAGATGATCCAACTGGCTTCTCACTTCTAGCGCCCTATCGAGGCAACTAATGAAATACAAATATATGAATTAAGAGCACGACTCAGTACTCTACTTTCTCTACCATTCAATAAGAACATGGCTGATTTGACTGGTGCTTCAACTCCACATTCCTTTCTATCCATGGTAACCTTTTACTCCCTTGCTTATCAAGAATCTATCTGTCTCTGCCTTTTAAAATATTCAAAGACTCTGCTTCCACTGACCTTTGAAGGGGAAAATTTCAAACTCACAAATCCCCCCCCCCCCACCCTCCATCACAGCATCTTCAGTTCCTTCTTAAACACACAATCTGATCATTCATTATAAAATAATCAAAAGTCTGCCACTTCATCATTCTGCTAGTTCTTAAATATCCGGAATATTCTTCCGTTAATCTCTACAGAAGTCAAATTTCAGCATTGATTTTACTGCTGTGAAATGAACTACCTGCGTCAGCCCCAATTTTTCCTTTCACCAATGCCCACATGGCCTAGAAATGTTATTATGCCAGTTGAAATACGGCATCTGAAGCTCTCCCAAGTCCTTTGTGCTAGTGTGTTTAAGAAGGAACTGCAGATGCTGGAAAATCGAAGGTAGACCTTGGTGCTACTGCATCAGTTATAATCATAGAGGCATGGAGCACAGAAACAGGCCCTGCAGCCCAACTTGCCCATGCCAACCAAGATGCCCCATCTACACTAGTCCTACATGCCCACATTTGACCCATATCCCTCTAAACCTTTCCTATCCATGTACCTGCACACATGTCTTTAAAATATTGTTATAGCACTTATATCAGTGTTATAAGTTTTCCCTCATGTACTAATTAACAAAGTGTAGTTCTGATGGTTCAGGGATAGTCTGCACTTTAGTTGAGGCTTCATGGTGGGTGGGGTGGGATATTGACCATTGGAGACTTACCTGTGATCTAACAGGGAGGAGTGCTTCAACTGATTGATGGAGGCCGGGGGAGTTAGAATTTGGTTGTTGGAGATCTGCTCAAAGCCAGGACTAGGTCTGAGGGAAGGATCAACTGGCTGGTTATTGACAACAGAAGGTTGTGTTTGGTCAATATGGCCTTTGTGGAGAAGTTCAGGGGATTGGCAGTTAAGAGACCAAAGTGAGTTAGGATCAGGATAGTGAAGGGGTGGATAATGAGTTAGAGCCAGGGAAATCAGAGAATCAGGGACAGATGCAGTTAGCGGATCAGGACCAAAAGTGAGTAGGATTTGGTGACTTAGGATTTGGGGCCAGAACTTATCAGGATACATTGAATAATTGGTGGGAGTGTGCATTGTGAGGTCCGTGCTCAATACTCCTAGATGACATTTTAGTTGAATATGTCACAGCACATGTTCAATTATATCATCTGGTGCAAATGAGACAAATAATTCCTATCAGATGTAAAAGACATGACATAAAAGTCTAATCAAAATTTCAAACTAACGTGAGACAATATGGGTATGGTTGTTAGCATATTTCATTCCAAGAAATCTCAAATTTTCAATCACACAGCATAGAAATTGAGAGCTACTGTATTTCCTCGCGACAAAGACGCATCCCCATTGTGAGTTGCTAATTTTGGAAAAAAAAACATTCACCATGGTGGTGGCCATTTGCATTGCATGTTGTTCTGCATTGCGTATTGTTTTCATATAAAACAAAGATAATGTATATACCGGTAATACAAAAAATACAGCATTTGGAATAAAATAACATTTTATTGCGCACGAAACAAAGATCACAAAAATGAAAAACATTTCTAGAAACATAGAAACATAGAAAGTAGGTGCGAGAGCAGACCACCAGGTCCATCGAGCCCGCACCGCCATTCGCTCATGGCTGAACACTAAACAGACACACTTACCCACAAACAGTAGACACAAGACACAGAACACAAGACACTACCCTCCCCTTTATACCGCTATCACCCCTCTCCACCCCAAGAACCTCGTGATCTCCTGGGGGAGGCAAAAAACCGGATAAAAACCCAGGTCCAATTCGGGAAAAAAATCCGGGAAATTCCTCTCCGACCCCAATCTAGGCGATCGACACTTGTCCAGGAGATCACTCAGGTCTTACTATACTAACCATACCTAGGTCCATATCCCTGCCCTCTCCCCGTAGCCCCTTATCCCCTTGGCAGCTAAAAAACCATCTATTTTAGTCTTAAATATATTTAAAGTTTCTGCTTCCACTGCTCCCTGGGGCAGTGAATTCCATAAATTAACCACCCTCTGGGTGAAGAAGTTCTTCCTCATCTCAGTTTTAAAAGAGCCCCCCCTTATTCTGCAACTATGTCCCCTAGTTCTAGTTTCCCCGATCATTGGGAACATCCTCGGTGCATCCACCCGATCAAGGCCCCTCACGATCTTATATGTTTCAATGAGATCGCCTCTCATTCTTCTAAACTCCAAAGAGTAGAGTTCCAGCCTACTTAACCTTTCCTCATATGTCAATCCCCTCATTGCAGGAATTAATCTTGTAAACCTTCGCTGCACTGCCTCCAGGGCTAGTACATCCTTTCTTAAGTATGGACCCCAGAACTGTACACAGTATTCCAAATGTGGTCTCACTAATACTGTGTACAGCTGCAGCAAGACCTCCGTGTTTTTATACTCAATCCCCCTAGCAATAAAGGCCAAAACTCCATTGGCCTTCCTGATTGCTTGCTGCACCTGCATACTAACTTTCAGTGATTCATGTACTAATACCCCTAGATCCCTTTGCGTTGCATTACAACGCAGCTCCTCCTCATTTAGAAAATAACTTGCCCTATCATTTTTTTTCCCAAAGTGAATGACTTCACATTTATTAGTATTAAATTTCATCTGCCAAGTTGTTGCCCACTCACCTAGCTTATCTATATCCTTTTGCAGACTCTTCCTATCCTCCTCATCCCCTACTTTTCCTCCCATTTTTGTATCGTCCGCAAATTTTGATATATTACACTTGGTTCCCTCCTCCAAATCATTTATATAAATTGTGAACAACTGGGGTCCCAGCACCGACCCTTGCGGAACCCCGCTAGTTACCGGTTGCCATCCCGAGTATGAACCATTTATCCCCACTCTCTGCTTCCTATTTGTTAGCCAATCCTCTACCCATGCTAATATATTACCCCCAATCCCATAATTTTTTATTTTTAGCAATAGTCTCTTATGTGGCACCTTGTCAAAAGCCTTTTGGAAGTCCAAGTATACCACATCCCCTTTATCCACCCGGGTTGTTACTTCCTCAAAGAATTCGAGCAGATTCGTTAAACAGGACTTCCCCTTCACAAAACCATGTTGGTTCTGTCCGATGAAGTCATGTTTATCCAAGTGCCCCGTTAGTGTTTCTTTAATAATTGTCTCTAACATTTTACCCACCACCGATGTTAGACTAACCGGTCTATAGTTACCTGCCTTCTGTTTACTTCCTTTTTTAAATATAGGTGTTACATTGGCCATTTTCCAATCCACTGGGACCGTTCCTGCCTCCAGGGAGTTTTGGAAAATTATCACCAATGCATCCACAATCCCCACCGCTATCTCCCTCAAGACCCTTGGATGTAATCCATCAGGCCCAGGGGATTTATCCTCCTTCAGTCTCATTAATTTCCCTAATACCACCTCCTTGGTGATCTTAATAGTATTTAGCTCCTCCATTCCTACCGCCCCCTGTTTATCCAGCGTTGGAATATTTTTTGTGTCTTCTATGGTGAAGACTGATACAAAATACTCGTTTAATGCCTTTGCCATTTCCATGTTCCCCACCAACAACTCTCCAGTCTCACCCTCCAATGGACCAACGTTCACCTTAGCCACCCTTTTTCTTTTTATATAGCTATAAAAACTCTTACTATTAGTTTTTATGTTGTTCGCTAAATTCCTTTCATAGTCTATTTTCCCCGTCTTAATTAATCTCTTAGTTATTTTTTGCTGACCTTTAAATGCTTCCCAATCCTCTACCCTCCCACTATCTCTGGCTACCTTATATGCCCTTGCCTTCAGCCGAATACTATCCTTTATAGTTTTACTGAGCCATGGCTGACTGTTCTTACCCTTACCCCTTTTTTTCTTCATAGGAATAAATTTTTCTTGAAGGTTATACAGTATACCCTTAAACGTACACCACTGCTCATGTACCGTCTTATTCTTGAGTCTGCTATCCCAGTCAACTTTGATCAGCTCAGTCCTCATACCTTCATAATCCCCCTTATTTAGACTAAGCACCCTAGCCTGAGTTTCAACCTGCTCCCCTTCTATTTGAATATGGAATTCGACCATATTGTGGTCACTTGTTCCCAACGAGTCCCTAACTATGACATTTTTAATTAATCCTGCTTCATTACACAGGACCAGATCCAAGATTGCCTCCCCCCTTGTCGGTTCTGTGACATACTGTTCTAGGAACCCGTCTCTAATACATTCTATAAACTCTTCCTCTAGTCTACCCTGCCCAGTTTGGTTTGCCCAATTAATATGAAAATTGAAGTCCCCCATGATTACAGCAGTTCCCTTTTTACATGCGTCAACTATTTGCAGATTTATGTTCTGACTAACAGCGTCACAGCTATTTGGAGGTCTATAAATTACACCCACTAGTGTTTTTTTCCCCTTATTATTCTCTATCTGTACCCAAGCTGTTTCACTATCCTGATCCTTCAACGCAATATCCTTCCTCTCTATTGCCGTTATTCCCTCCCTTATTAAAAGGGCCACCCCTCCTCCCTTTCTTTCCTGTCTATCTTTCCTAATTGTCGAGTACCCCTCTATATTTAACTCCCAGTCCTGATCCCCTTGCAGCCATGTCTCCGTAATGGCCACGATATCATAACTATATATACTTAATTGCACCGTTAATTCATTTATCTTATTACGAATACTCCGTGCATTTAGATAAATCACTTTCAGATGATTTTTACTACCCTTCCTTTCCGTTTTTGCCCCTTTTACATCTAAAGCTTTATCTTCACACATTCTGTCTCCTGTCACATTTTGACTTTCCGCTTCCCCACTGATACCCTGCTCTATTTCCTCTACCCCTGCCGTTATTACCCCCCTTGATACCTCCCCCCCGCTACTTAGTTTAAAGACCTCTCTACTGCCCTAGTTATATGATTTGCCAGGACCCCAGTCCCAGCACCGTTCAGGTGAAGTCCGTCCTTACAGAACAGATCCCCCCTGTCCCAGTACTGGTGCCAGTGGCCCAAGAAACCAAACCCATTATTCCCACACCAGTCTTTGAGCCACGCATTTAGCTTCTTAATTTTACGTACCCTCGCCGATTTGGCCCGTGGCTCAGGTAGCAATCCGGAGATCAGTACCCTCGAGGTTCTGCTTTTTAATTTATTCCCTAACTGCTCAAACTCCTTCAGCAGATCCTCCTTCCTCGTCCTTCCTATGTCATTGGTCCCCACATGGACCACGACCACTGGATCCTCCCCCTCCCACTGCAAATTTCTCTCCAGCATCGCAGAGATATCCTTAACCCTAGCACCGGGTAGGCAACACAGCCTTCGGGACATGTTCTGCTGGCCGCAGAGAACCTTATCTACCCCCCGAATAATACTATCCCCTATCACTACGGCATTTCTTCTAACTCCCCCCTCTTGAATGGCCTCCTGATCCACGGTGCTGCAGCCAGGTTGCTCATCCCTCCCACAGCCCCTGATCCCGTCCTTACATTGAGTAAGAGCCTCGGTCATGCTCGTCAGGGACAAGGGCTGTGGCTCCTGCCGCATCTCCTCCTGGTTCCCCCTACCTGCCTCGCTTATGGCCACACCTTCCTTTCCTTGCTCACTGCCTACTGAATTAGTTAAACTGGTCGGTGTGACCATCCCCTGGCACAAAACATCCAGGTAATACTCCCCCTCCCTGATGTACCGCAGCGTATGAAGTTGGGTCTCCAGCTCATCAATGCGGAGCTGGAGTTCCTCTAGCCTCAAACACTTACTGCAGCTGTAGGGATCTTCTACATCAATGGTGTCGACAAATTCCCACATCTCGCAGTATTGGCACATCTCCTGACCGCCCATCTTATATAAGTAATTAACTGGTCCTATTTAAGAATCCCCTACTGTATTGATACACCCCTTATTTATATAATCCTACCTCCTATAAATGGGAAAGTACTCACCCCAGCCGTAAATTACCTACTGGTTTGGCTGTCTAGTGGTAATTCCGTCCGCTCTTCCTGTCTGGTCCACTGCTCCCTTGCAGTGCGTGGCAAACCTCTTTGCCTCTCCCAGAATCCTTAGCCTCTCAAGCGTATTGCGTGGTCTCCTCTCCGAAGACTCTCGAGCCAAAGACTCACACTTTTCTCACAGGGCACTTCGCTCACTAGGCCGCTCACTCACTCACATCATTCTAATCTTCAAATCAAAAAAATTTGCTACTATCATCCAAATCTTCAAAGCATGATAATTAATCAGGGTCATCACTGCTGTTCGAAATGTCACCATCATCAAATAGAATGTCGTCTCCTGAGCCATCTAACGCGTTACTGATGCCACATTTTTAAAAAGCTTTGACGATAATTTCAGTCTTAACACGGTTCCACGATTTTAAAACCCACTTGCACACCTGAGCAGTGGTTGGCCTTTTCAAACGACCTGTCGGTGTTAGATCATGGTCTGTGCTCCTCATCCACTGTTTCCATTCCTTTTTTATGAATGATTTAAAGGGTTTGTTGATGGATACGTCCAAAGGCTGAAGTTGGCAAGTTAATCAACCGGGGATAACTGCAAATTTCGACCACTCTCTTTACCCTTTCTTTAGTAGCCGTAGCTAGGTCCCACACAAGTAGGGATGTTTTTTTAAGAGGGCCACTAGGATGCCGTGACCAGACCTTACCTAACCATAGCTTTGTTCCATCCCCATCCATCCATCCCTATGCCATGTTCTTTCGCATATTCAAAAGCTTGCAACTTGTAGCCAATGGCGTAAGAACGCCTTTTTTTTGCAGACGCCATAATATGGGCAGTGTTAAACAATTTAGTGTTAAACAATTTAAACAGAATTTACAGAGTTCCTACTTAGACCAGGAGTTTAAAGTGTCGAAAATCAACCGTTCGCGACCACATGTTGTCGCTTCTTGTCAAAACAAATGATTGGATTGCCGTATAGTATCAAAATGCTTCCTAGAGACCTATGAACAACCTAACCTTCGGCCTCCAAGACACAGGTAATTTTTGGGCCTTATTTTAGGGTAAAAAAATAGCGTCTTCGACACCGGGAAATACGGTACTAGATTCTATAATCAGTATTTTGCAAACAGCAGTCTGTTTCACATCTTAATTAAAAATTATGCCATGAAAATAGAAATGGTTATAAAAGTTTTATACTTACCAGGCCTGAACAAAAAATTATCTTTATGTGGAATTATTCTCTTAAGTTACTTAAAGTGTGCTTTGGGAATTGTGTTATTCACCTGGGCATTGTTGGCTACTTACACTTCAACTTAGTGGCTCACTGAACTAGTTCAAAAAGCAGTTAAATGTCAGCAATTTCTTTTAAAAATAATAATAAAATAGATTTATTTTCTTTGCAAATGAAAATACACATCTGTCATTTGGGATTTCAACTCGGATCAATTAGAGCATTCATCTACGCCTTTGGATTACCAACCAATAATTTAACCATTCTGCCAATATATTAAGATATTTTAGTACATTGCAGTACTGGTGTTGCCTTATAAAGAAGTTAATAACTGTTCAAAATACTCTTATTCCTCACAAATGTTTTTTTGAAGATTTAAGATTAACTTTTAAGATAATTAATGTAGACTTTCAGACAAACTGAAACAGCTGTTAATTGCTGTTCATTGCTGTAATAATTGGAGAATAGAAAACATCAAAAAAACAACAAAGCTTCCAATAAAAGAGGACGTGAAGCCAAGTATCCATATTGATTGCTGATGCCAAAATGTTACTCCTGTATAACTTGAAATTCATGCCAATATAATTCCATCCTTGCAATCATCAATGTAAGGGGACCCAACCAAAAATTTTGTTAGCAGATCTGGAGATCTTTAGGCAAATGAACGAGGAACAATTAGACTTTTCATCCTTCATAGAGGAGTTGAATGAAGAAGTTTAGATATCTGCAACCAAAGATTAAAAGAGTCAGTTCCAAGTTTGTGATGACAAATTTGGGACATGCCATTGGATAAAATTATTTTATTGTTAGGTAGGTTATTAAAATCTTGGTTAGTAGGTTGTGGCATGGTAAAATGGCCCATGTGTGCAAGTGAGTTGAACATATTAAATGTCAGGAATGTGAATTTGCTTTACAGACTATGTCCTATGGGAATGGAGGACTGAAACTGAATTATTTGGTTTTTCTGGAACATGGAAACAAGAGCTACTTTGAGAATAAAAACAAAGCACGACTCTCTAAGCAAGGTAAATGCCATTAATAGTTCATCAAACTTTCCGAAAATTAAAAATTCTGGTCTTCAACAAAAGATGTACAGTAGACTACAGAACACAACACAATACAGATAAACAATTGCTCTCTTACTTTCTTGTATAACTGACTTCTGATAGTCTAGACCGAAATATGCTTTACAGTTAATGATCCTAATGTAGACAGAGAAAGCCTGGTAAACCTCCTCTGCACCTTTAAGAATATTTACCAGAATGATGACTGGATTTGAGAGTATTAGCTACAAGGAGAGGGTTGACCAACTTAGAATGTTTTTTTTCTCAACCACTATAGCAATCCTTTCCACTTTATACGGGGGAGCGGAGTTGACGACAAACAGGGAACTAAACGGTTGAAAATCTTTGCAGCCCACTTTTTCTTTGGGTTTTTTTTTTTTTGTTTTGCTCATAAATAGTTTAGGGGGTTTGTGTTTCTTCTTTTTTTCCTCTTTTTTCTTTTTTCCTTTGGTTTTGATATGCTGCTCTTTTAACCTTGACTATAGTTACATACCGTCTAACCCAATGTGTATTCTGACTGGATTTATTTCTGTCCTTTCCTAATCCCTATGTATCAAGATCATTGTTATGTTGGTTATTACCTTTTTGTTTCGAAAAATTAATAAAGAAATTTTTTTTTTTAAAGAATGTTTTTTTCTGGAATGCTGGAGGTTGAGGGGACACGTGATGAAATTGTGAGAGGAATGGATGGTGTCGAGAGTCAGGACATTTTCCCCGGTATGAAAATATCAAACATAAAGGAGCATAGCTTTAAGGTGAGAGGGACAAAGATTAAAGCATATGTGGAGGGCATGTTTTTTTACATAAAGGGCGGTAAGTGTCTGGGACACACTGCGGTGGGTAGTGGTGGAGGCAGATCCAATAGTGGCATTTAAGAGACTTTTTTCAATCTCTTACCTCGACGGAGATGCAATTTTTTTCCGTATTGTATCTCCGTCCACACTGATTATTGAGGAGCTGCCGGCCTTTGCTGGAGATCGACCTCAAAGCTCTAACCGCGGGATCTTGCGGACTTTAACATCTTGGAGCTCGCGGTCCCATGGCTAGGGATCGACTTTGGGATCACCAGGTCGCAGGAGCTTCAACCACCCCGATGTGGGGGCTTCGACCACCCCGATGTGGGGGCTTCGACCACCCCGATGTGGGGGCTTCGACCACCCAGATGTGGGGGCTTCGATCGCTGGCTGTTGTGGATGTTTATATTAACTTTTATGTAGTTGTATGTCTTGTTGCTTTTTCTAGTATGGCTGTATGGCGAATGGAGTTTCACTGTACCTTAATTGGTACACGTGACAATAAAATACCTTTGAACCTTTGAAGATGTTCCTACCTCTGTGCAGGGGAAGGGAGGGTGAGGACAGAGTTGCAGGAAAACGCAAGATGCAATCAATGGCTCTGTTTTCTATGACAGTGGGGACTTTACATTTTAGGAGAAATGAAGACATTTCAGAGGCACCTGTAGGGAATGCAGGGGGCGAGGGAGTGAGAGCAGAGATGTGGGAAATAGATGAGGTGCAATGAATGGCTTTGTCTAGCACAAGAGTAAGGTTCAAGAAAGACATTTCAAAAAATACCTGTGTGGAAGAATATTTGGTGATTTAGCTTCCAAGCCCATACATTTTATATTCAATTTCACTGCATGTAGTTAGGGTTAGAATAACAATGGGTCCGAATGTCATTAACGGATCTCAAATCTTGCCCCTTGATGAAGCCCTCACCTGTGTGTGACAAAGGCCTCTGATACTGGGCAAGCTTGTCTGTTTGAGTGAGGCAGGCACGGACAATGTGAGGATATGCTGTTGTTTGTTAACTAATTGACTCACTTTACCCAGTGCGGTCATTTGCCCTACCCCAGCTGCGTCCATCTCCAGCTCCCACACGCCTTATCTCATCGGACACGGATGTCAAATCGGAACCCGATTCTGTGACCTAGCTGAACGGGGGCAGCACAGGACCAATGGACATTGCAAACAGATAGCGCAAGGATTAGTTTAGTTTAAAGTAGGATAGCATGCATTTAAAACAAGTGAAGATTTTGATCTGCTTTTGACAGTTTTATTTCGGCAATAATAATTTTAGAAAATGCGATGCTTATATCAATCTAATTTTACATGTTATTAATTTTATTTTCAAGGTAGGGAAAAAATTACACAAGGTTCTGCATCGCCCTGATGAGATGGCCAAAGCTCTTCCTTTGTGAGAAGTTGCATCCCTCTTTTCGCTCTAGCTTGGAATAGTTATAAAGAAATGCATTAAATTCATTCACTATACACCGAATAGTGGACAGGTGATTGAAGACGACCTCCTTTTTAATCTCCCTTCGACTATGTTAGAAAAGACTATCTACGCCAAGTACCTGATGACTGAACAATTTTAATATTTTACCGTTTAAAAAATTTTGTTACCCTTGATCTTACCTATGAATATGAACTGACATGCAATCCCCTACTATGACCTACTTCGACTAAACCTACGAGTAAAAAAAATATTGATTTTTTGCACAGGAAGTGAATTTGATTACAGACTTTTTTTACTCACGGGTATTTTTCGGCATGGTGAAAAATACGCCGCGACCTAGCTGAGGCCACGTGAACATGGGGACTACTCTCTAGCATGAAGGAGAGTTACAAAGACCTCCTTTTTTTTCTTTCTTTTTTTTTTAATCAAAAATATTTATTCAAATATTAAAATAGTCTATTTACAATAAACAATAAAACTAAAACACCACCAAAAATATTCTCACTGCAATCACCAAAATAAACCTTACACACCCTCTCCAATGCTAAGCAACTGCTAAAACGTAAACATTCTGCTGGGCTGCCTTATATTGCAATCCTTGTCCCAGGAGCCATCGACACAAGAACAGAAAATCCCCCCTCGCAGTAGCCCAGCGGTCGTGGAACTCTCCCTCATCTGAGGCGTCTAATGTATTACCCCTTTCTATCCGCACCCTGTAGGATGCACGGACATAATGCCCCTTTGCAGAAAAGGGGCAGGGCAGGAACATGTGGCTCCGGGTAGAGCCCTAATTGGCTGTAACGGGTAGGGAACGCAATTGGCCAGTTGCTAAAGGGGGCCACTGCGGCGACCAGGAGAAGAGTTTAGGAGACCCAACCAGGACTCCTCTTCATAGCCCTACTCCATCTCCCCTACGCACCAGAACAACATGCCACCCCCTACTATGGGTGTCCAAAGATGAGGATGGTGGATGAAAAATGCAGCCAGAAGGCAAGGAGCAGCCCCTTTAGATATTCAAACAGTGGCTGCAGCCTCACGCACTCCAAGTACACGTGGTACACAGACTCTTCCAGCCCGCAAAAGTGGCAGGCGGCTGGCGAGTCTGTGAACCGCGAGAGAAACAGGTTGCAGGGAACACCTTGGTGCAGTACCCTCCACCCCAGGTCCCCAATGTAGAGGGGGAGAATCCCTGCATAGAGAGACCCCCACAGGGGGCCCCCCTCGCGACCGGAAGGCAACACCGACCACCACTTGGTGTCTGGACGGTGGACCAGGGCGAGGAAGTGCAGGGTTTGGAGGAGGAGTCTGTACAGGACACGCCTCCCTGCGTCTCGGAGAGAGACGAAGGGTGTCGAGGAAAGGCACAAAGACCTCCTAGTAGGTATATTACAAAACTTACCTTCAGCGGCGCTGCAATTCTGCCACTGGCCATGTGCGTGATTTTGGCACGTTTGAGGGGGTGGGGCGGGGTTAAAACGGGGTTTGCAGATTTCACCATCGAGGAGCTCGCAGTCTCGGGTAGAGACCGATGTTGGGAAGCCCCAAACGATGCAGAAGGTTTCGCCCAGCCGGGGTCAGATCGCCTGGTGCGGGGAGCTGAGATTCCCTCCCCCCGATGCAGGAGCCTGATAGCCCGGACGCAGAGGCCCAAACACCGCCGGCTACGGGAATCAAGATCGCCCCGTCAACTGAAGGCTTGCGGCCTCCGACCGCGTGAGAACAAAAAAGGGAAGAGATTGAACTTTTTTTCGCCTTCCACCACAGTGAGGAATGTGGAGGAGTCACTGTGGTGGATGTTTATGTTAAAATGTAATTTGTGTGTTCTATTGCTTTTTATTGGTATGACTGGCTGGCAAATGAAATTCCTCGTATGTTGCAAAACGCACTTGGCTAATAAAGTATGATTATGACGATTATGAATTGTTCTCATAAAGTGATTTTCTATAACATGATGTTTAGGAACACAACTATTGTGCTACAACTGAACTACATGTACTTTGTGCTAAACAACTGAGTATACTACATACCCAAATGTTACAATCAATTTTATTTTATCTAATTATTATACCACAGTTATTTCATATGCACAAAATTTCATTGGATCAATTGTGTGAAATACTGGATTAAAAACTGAACCACTGACTCATAAAACTCAGTGAAAGATCTCAGTGGGATATAACACTAAACCTGTTATCGTCTGAAAATTACTGAATAAAAGCTTTCACATGTATATCTTCTTTTTCTATCATTCTTGATGGGTGCAGCTCTCTGTCAATACATTAACCTTTCAATTTCAGGACTTTTTCTGGATGTGAAGAACACTCCATCAAAGGATAGTTATTTTTCTCTCTTGTTGCATAACTGGTGCTTTCACTGCATGTACACATTTTAATGACAGTTTGACACAACTACTGATGAACCTGAACTTATAATCCCATTTCTCTTAAAATGTGGGATACAGTATTGCAAGGGAACTGTTAACACTCCCAGCATCTATTACAATAACTGCCATAGGTTATAAGTTATTGACTGAACAGCAAATAGAAATGATGTCAATCAGGGAATTACCAGCAAAATTTACAAAGAACAGGCAGAAGAAATCAGGTTTAGTAATCACTTACAGACAATCTGCAATGGATAAGGGAGAAGTTCCTGCTGTCATCTTGAGACAATGGTATGAGAAATCAGGGGATGTCACACCTGAAGCTTTCGTCAACTCTTCCTGCATTACCTCACTATGCTGGCATTGTCATGTGTTCAATCTCTGTAAAACGGAACTTTTCGGGAAGCATCTGCCCATGGGGTCTCACACCTTTTGTAACAGGATATACACAAATAGGAAACTGAGCAAAGCACACATAACCTTTTTGCTGGGCACCATTACGGATGAACCTGCGCAGCTTTCACCTCTGATGCAATGAAAATATTCAAGACATCCTGGAGTTATGACTTACCACCTCATTCAGTATTTCTAAAATCTTTGAGGACTGTATTTGATCTCCAAACAGGAAGATTATGAGATCAGTGTGGAAGTATATCAATCATTGTTGATAACTGTCCAAATTTCAAGATTTCCATCCTTCTCCATGTTGACACAGTATTCTACTTTCCAAATTAAACCAGTACTGACCTTCAGTTAAAGAAGATTGGAGTCATCAAGATTTCTAGGAGTCACAATCAATAGAGTTTAGCTAGAGAAAGATTAGCGACATTACTAAAACTGAAACTTTGACCAAGTTGAATTTCTTTACCTGATGTTGTGACAGAGCAATGGCCTGAGTCTTACTTGCCAATAGTAGAGGACAATCCAAAAATGAAGTCAACACTGAGGTGTATCATGTTAAGGAATGGCTTCTTCAAACAAGACAAACATGTTGCTTGGCATCCATTGAAGTAGGATTAAGGAATGGAAATGATAAAGAGAGCAACGCTGTGAATGATGACACTCCAACACTCAATATTACCCAATTATTTAATTTAGAGTTTTTTCAGGATCTGGCGTTCAGTGGTATAATTGACATCTAATTACATATATAGGAAAGAACTGCAGATACTGGTTTAAATCCAAGGTAGTCGCAAAATGCTGGAGTATTTCAGCGGGGCTGGCAGCATCTCTGAAGAGAAGGAATGGGTGAAGTTTCGGGTGAAGACCTCTCCTCAGACTGAGGAAGGATCTCGACCCGAAACGTCACCCACTCCTTCTCTCTAGAGATGCTGCCTGTCCTGCTGAGTTACTCCAGCATTTTGTGTCTACCGACATCTAATTACATGTTCTGCTTTAAAAAACGTCACTATTCCACAGCTCTCGTGGTAAAATTTGAACTCTAGTCCCGGGAATATGAGTTCAGGGTTATAACCTGGATTATAAATTCAGTGATTTCAATGCTGCATCTCCATAACATTATAGCACATTTTTTCATTGACTGATGTTAATTCTTAGGTCTTCCAAGTGTCACAAAGATCAGTTTCAGCTCCTTCATTGTGCACATCATGTCTGTACAAGAACCCGCACTCCAAACAAATTCCTTTGTGTTATAAAAAAAAAAAAGCTGTTGTTGGCTTTCCAACAAGAAATTGGAGTGTTCCCCAAAGAAGGTTCTGTCGGTGATTGCCATGTCTGTACTGGCAACTTCACTGGTGCTACAAAATACCACAGGCAAAATGGAAACATTGACCTCTAGAAGATCCTGATCAATAATTGGCCAGTATCTAAAACTTCTGTTAAAAACTATCATGTTTGCCATGCCCGTATGTTTAATTTGTAGCTCAACCAAAACAATGGTGACACAGCAATACGTCCCACTTCAAATAGCTTTGGACTCAAGCCATCAGTTGCGAAATGGCTACACTGCAGAATTGTTATTGAGGGAGTGCAGCAGGTTAATTCCCGGGATGGTGTGACTGATATATGAAGAAAGAATGGGCTGACTGGGCTTGTATTCACTGGAATTTAGAATGATGAGAGGGGATCTTATAGAAACATATACAATTCTGAAGGGATTGGACAGGCTAGATGCAGGAAAATGTTCCCAGTGTTGGGGGAGTTCAGAACCAGGGATCACAGTTTAAGAATAAGGGGTAGGCCATTTAGGACTGAGATGAGGAAAAACTTTTTCACCCAGAGAATTGTGAATCTATGGAATTCTCTGCCACAGAAGGCAGTGGAGGCCAGTTCACTGGATGTTTTCAAGAGCTCTTAGGACTAGCGGAAATAAGGGAAATGGAGAAAAAAATCAGGAACAGGGTATTGATTTTAGATGATCAGCCATGATCATATTGAGTGGCGGTGCTGACTCAAAGGGCTGAATGGCCTACTCCTGCACCTATTTTCTATGTTTCTAATTCCAAACTGGTCCAACCTCTGGGTCGATTGCCTCAGACCTGTTTCAGAAGCACAGCGTGCTGTATTGTTTGAGCAGTTTCTGCAGGTGTGACTGGAAAATCATAATCTATCAATTGTAACTTTAAAAAATGTGCTTTTGCCACCCCCATTAATAGACAATAGACAATAGGTGCAGGAGTAGGCCATTCAGCCCTTTGAGCCAGCACCGCCATTCAATGTGACCAGGGCTGGTCGTCCCCAATCAGTACCTCGTTCCTGCCTTCTCCCCATATCTCCTAACTCCGCTATCTTTAAGAGCCCTATCTAGCTCTCTCTTGAAATATCCAGAGAACTGGCCTCCACCGCCCTCTGAGGCAGAGAATTCCAGATTCACAACTCTCTGTGAGAAAAAGTGTTTCCTCGTCTCCGTTCAAAATGGCTTACTCCTTATTCTTAAACTGTGGCCCCTGGTTCTGGACTACCCCAACATCGGGAACATGTTTCCCACCTCTAATGTGTCCAAACCCTTAACAATCTTATATATCTCAATAAGATCCCCTCTCATCCTTCTAAAATCCAGAGTGTACAAGCTCAGCCGCTCCATTCTCTCAGCATATGACAGTCCCACCATCCCGGGAATTAACCTTGTAAACCTACGCTGCACTCCCTCAATAGCAAGAATGTCCTTCCTCAAATTAGGGGACCAAAACTGCACACAATACTCCAGGCGTGGTCTCACTGTACAACTGCAGAAGGGCCTCTTTGCTCCTATACTCGACTCCTCTTGTTATCAAGGCCAACATGCCATTCGCTTTCTTCACTGCCTGCTGTACCTGCATGCTTACTTTCATAGACTGACACCATTTAGATAGTAATCTGCCTTCCTGTTTTTGATACCAAAGTGAATAACCTCACCTTTATCCACATTAATGATTTCATATGTCCTGATAAAGCGTAGACAGGAGAATAAACACATTTGTTCATTAATCCTTGACATGTAATGTTGGTCGGTTATAGCAATTTGTCACTGGCTGCTGCAATACACCAAAACATTACATTTGTCCCAATACTTTCAGAACTGCAACAGATATGTCTTGAGATTGTCCCTTTTGGGGTTAAGAGTATGTATTGTACATATCTATTGGACATACCAAGAGCGGAACTCGCTATCAAAACATGGAGGGGACCGGGGGACACAATTGTTTGGCTGCCACATGCGCATGCGCACACTGACACACACATGCACACACACACACACGCACACACACGCACACACACACACACACACGAGGCTTCGGAGGCTCAATCCAGCGCTAATTGCAGCTCAACTCTGCCCGTCTCGCCGGGTTAACTACAGCCCTGTCTGGACTGACAGGATACCAGGGCTGCTTCTCCGCGCTGGCCATATTTCCCGCAAGTCCAGGCTGGGCTGTAGGCTCACCTGGTGGGACAAGCAGAGTTGAGCTGGGTTTAGCGCTGCTGGGGGCATCATGCCCGTCTGACTCCCGACCAAAGATCCTATAGCGGAGGATGTTTGCTGCCGACCTCTCTGGCCACCCATGGGTGGGGGGGGCACTTGGGACAGCGCCGATGACCCGGCCGGGATCGATCCTGGTTGCTGATGAGGCGCAGGTCTATGCCACATCTCACTCCTCCAATCACCGCACTCTATCCTCAGTCCCACCCCCCCACTCCTCCCTCCTCCAATCATCGCGCTGAATCATCATGTCCCTCCCCCATTGCCTGCTGACCGACGTCTCTCTCGTCCAATCGGCGCTCTCGATCATCAGTCCCACCCCCACTGTCTCGCGGAAAGTGGAGATTTCCCTGGGTTTTAAGATCCGGATTACAAATACTTGGGGGGGATGTCCCCCACCTCTCAAAACATGGGGGGGACATGTCCCCTCTGGCCCCCCCCAGGGTTTCTGCCCCTGATCCATACACATCATCTGAAAATGTTCCAAAGCTGTGATGTCTCGTGAGATCTCTCAACTCAGCCAACCAAGGATTGTCCTCTGTACCGATTCCTATTTGCCAAATTGTCGCCCTCTATTATATCAAATGCTAACATGTTAAAGTATTCTTCCAACTTCCATACCATCTCATTGATAGGACTTATTTGGCTTGCTGCCAAGCTACCTGATTAGGAAACCTGCAGACAGAGCTCTGTCAGTAAAATCACTTACAGGCACTTGCACCCCATCACTACAGTGTTAATTTCTCGCAACTCCTCGTCATGATCTCCTACCTCCCTAGAATATTGTTTTGCCGTTAAAACATTCTTCTCTTCTTTTCCATATTGTTTGTGAATGATTCACAAGCTTGTTTGTAAACTACTCCACCCAGCTACCTGTCTGCAATTGGGTTGTCATTATGTCCTGTTTCCATCAGTTCTAATGCTGCTGCACTCAAGTCTGTGCCTTTGATTCCCTTGTAATCAGGGTTTCCTGCCACTTGACAGACTAATGCTGTCTGGCTTTCTGTTGGTAGAGACTGCCACTGCCACTGCCCCTACTCTTCTCTCCTATTTGCATACCTACTGGTGCCTACACAGGTTTACCAACACTGTTGACCCTGGAGCATCTACACATCACATCAAAACCTAATAAATATGCTCTGCCTTTCCCAATAGATTCTTATCTCCCTGGCAGCAATTATTTATTCATTCAATTATAACTTTGTATAAATGTCTATTTTGAAATGTCCAGCACTAAATAATGGTAGATATCTGATTATTGCAAGCAATTGAAATTCTATTCTTTACTCTGGGTACAGCAGAGTAATCCAGTGAGTGAAGTAACCAATACAACAAATTCCAGGAGGCAGAAAGATTGCACTGACCAGACACATTATATCATGGTGTCAGTGGAAGAGCAAACAGCACAGAATTATATTTGATTAATGAGAACACACACATATGTAGTTAGATCTTGGGTCAGGAGATTTCAATGAATTTCAGAGGGTCTGACTTGGCTCAATGCATCAACCCCAATGATCTAAACATGAGCCCTCTGTTACCTGACAAGCTAAACAAACTGGGAAAAACCAACACCATTATTAATGCCTAAAACTTTTGCCTAGACCAAAATGCTACATATTCAAGATGTACAATTTATGAAGACGAGAAGTGAGATGAAAGGGGCAATGGCATTCAAACCAGATGTCCTCATTCTTTAGGGAATGGGGTTCCCCTCTTCAACTATAGATGAGGCACTCACCAGGGTCTCTTCTATACCCCACAACTCTGCTCTCACTCTCCATCCCCCCACTTGTAACAAGGCCAGAGTCCCCCTCGTCCTCACCTTCCACCCTACCAGCCATCACATATAATAGATAATCCTCCGACATTTTCGCCACCACCAACAGGATCCCATCACTGGCCACATCTTCCCATCTCCTCTCCTTTCGGTTTTTCCTCCGGACCATTTCTTCCCTTCCCACCCAAACTCTCCCCTCCCCTGGTACTTTCCCTTACAACTGCAAGAAATGCTACACGTCACTTTCCCTCCCCACTTGACCCCATCCAAGGACGTAAACAGTCTTTCCAGGTGTGGCAGAGGTTCACCTGCACCTCCTCCAATCTCATCTATTGCATCCGCTGCTCTAGGTGTCAGCTGCTGTACATCGGTGAGACCAAGCGTAGGCTTAGCGATAGCTTCGCCCAACACCTCTGCTTAGTTCGCAATAACCAACCTGATCTACCGGTGGCTCAGCACTTCAACTCCCCCTCCCATTCCGAATCCGACCTTTCTGCCCTTCAGGGTCGGGGGAAATGTTTTTTCTCAGTTTCTTACCTTGCCGGAGATGCGATTGTTTTCCGGGTCGCATCTCCAGTCGCTCTGCGGCCAACCATCGATGGAGCTGGAGGTATCCTCGGACTGACTTCGAGCCCCAACGCGGGGCGTGGACTTAACATCGGAACCGATCCCTTGCCTGAGATCGCTCCAACCGCGGCCTGCAGACCTTATCATCAAAGGCTCGCAGTCTCGGGAGAGGCTGGTTGGGAGCTCCAAAAATGTAGTGGCCCGACCAGCCCCGATGCGGGGTCCGATCGCCAGCGTGGGATAGCTGACATCCCCCCAATGCGGGAGCTGATCGCCCCGATGGGGTGGGCCGACCGCTGGCTACGGGAGTCAAGATCATCCCGTCAATGTAGGGTTCGAGGCCCCCGACCGTGGGAGAGCACAGAAGGGATGAGATTTGAACTTTTTTTCGCCTTCCATCACAGTGAGGAATGTGGAGGAGTCACTGTGGTGGGTGTTTATGTTAAAATGTAATTTGTGTGTTCCGTTGCTTTTTATTTGTATGACTGACTTGACAAATAAAATTCCTCGTATGTTGCAAAACATACTTGGCTAATAAAGTGTTATTGTGATTGTGATTGTGAGGGAGCTTTAGTCCTGATATAACGTCTATCCAAGACTTTCCATTAGATATTTCCAATCGCAGAAGCCTTAACCAGTTCTAGCTTGACATAGAATTCTGCAAGCGAAACTAATCATAATCATAATCAAAATCATACTTTATTTGCCAAGTACGATTTGCAACGATGAGGAATTTCATTTGCCATACAGTCATACCAATAAAAATCAACAATAAACACAAAATACATTTTAACATAAACATCCACCACAGTGACTCCTCCACATTCCTCACTGTGATGGAAGGCGAAAAAAAAGTCCAATCTGTCCCTTCTTTGTTGTCCCGCAGTCCCGAGGCAAGGGATTGCAGGCTCCGATGGTATGTCAACGGCCCCGCGGTGGGGCTCAAAGTCAGTCTCGAGCAAGGCCTCCTATCTTCATGATATTAGGCCGCAGAGCGAGCAGAGATATGATCCAGAAAACAATCGCATCTCCGGCAAGGTAAGAGATTGAAAAAAAGTTTCCCCCTGACCCCCCTCCCCCATCCCGCACATAAAACAAACCAGAGAACAACTAAGATTTTGTTTTCCATTCCTTCATGCTATCTCTCCAGTATTTTTCTACTACTCCACTGACTTCTTAGTGAACAAATACACAAAGTTAGGCTACGTTACTTTAGTTTATGTAGATTTTACTTTGTCTCCATTTATGTTGACATTGATTTCCAATTCAGTATTTTTAATGGCAGATAGTGGGAATACCTATGGACAACTCAAAAGCAATGACATTTTGATCAGTTTCAGTTATTAAATGTACTATGCATGATGATATGCTGTAATACTGCATTTTGATGTTGGAATGCACAATTTATAGGGATAATTCACTAATTATTCTCCTAAGTTGATTTTTTTAAAGTCATTCTTTATTTCTGTTGTCCTGCTTCTTACCAGTTGTAATGGTATTGATTTATTTTTGTCACGTGTACCGAAATATACTTTGTTTGCATGCTAACCTGTCAAATCATATTATACAGGAGTACAATCAAGCCACACACAAGTACATGCACAGGAAAAAAATTACCAGCTTTCCAAATCATTTACATAGTATAGTGAAGTGAAGGTGGATATAAAGGAATTGTAAATGCAGGAGAGAGCTACATGAATTCTGTTCTGGTCTCACGCTCCTGAACGCTCTGCATACAATAAAAGGGGTATGCTATTACAGAGATTTCACAGCAAATATACTTCAACACAACCCATGAACTGCTTGTGAATGACAGTCGAACAACATATCGCGGCAAGAAGTCACCACTGAAAAGGGATGATGAATGGTAGTTTTACTTGAGGTGCAACTAAAGTTTATTGATTCACTTTGTGTTAAAACATGCTTGTTACCCGAGACTTAAAGCACTATTTTAAAGGGCTCCTTTGAGAAACACTAACAAACACATCTGAATCTAAGGCTCCATTCAAAAAGTATGGTCACTGCAGATGTCATGGGTAGAGTTCAAAGGTCACAGTTCACCAACTATTTTGGCTTATTTCTCATGAGCAACCCAAACAGATCAAATTCCAATAAATAACTCAAAAAAAGAAACCCTGAATTGGTATAAGCTGACAACAATACTTTAATGTATGTCGGAATTCTTCGATGGGTTTTGCACTGTTTTGGGTTAAGACAAAAATTATCCTTTTTGGTCAAAAATACAAATATATCTAAAATAAATCTCCAGTTCTTTAGAATTTATTCTAGCCTTCATTCTTGAATTACTCTGTTTAACTGTGGTGCATTTGTTTCCCATGGACATCAAAATACATTAGTTAACCTCTGGTCTGAAAGTTCTAGTGCATCCTATGGGCATGTCAGATGGTCCAGGCATCAGCATTGCAAACAGTCCTTTTGGTGATGGGGTTCCCACCGTTGCTGCAAGCATACTGACTGCGCATTAGGTGGAGTATGATGGCTGACAGCATTGGTTCAAACATTGCCTGGAGTTGGGTCGACAATCAAATAGTTGGCCTGAGGAGGATGGAGGTTAAGATCGAGTCAGCGGTTTGATTGAAAGCAGTTGGGTCGGTGATGGGGTCGTAAACTTACCAGGTGATGGAGAAGATGGTCAAGTCAGTGATTACTTAGGTTGATGTGAATATTTGGGAAGAGTTGGCCATTGGGTATGTTGATGGAGCATTTTTTGTTACATTAGTGATCATGTTAACCGATAGGGAGGGCATGTGTCGAGTCAGCCATTAGGTAAATTGGCGTGGAGAAGTTAAATTGAGTCAGCAATGGCTGAGAGAGATTGAAATTCAAATTTGAGTGAAGTTGTTGGGAGGAGATTGGTGGGTGAGAAGATGCTGAGTGGCTATCAGGTGACCTACATTTGGATTTTTATTTCCTTTTATCTATTTTCTGTGAAAGCCTAATTGGATTGTGGTCATTATTTCCTAAATGTTCCCCTATGTCAATCGCCACGGTTCATTACACAAAATTAGATGTGCCACAGAATTCCACATTATTGACATCGTAATACAGGAGATTCTACTGAGGATATTTAAAATATATATTACTGGTGCTATAACACTATAAAATAGTTTAAAAATCTCAGCAGTCTATCCATGGAATCTGATATCATAATCTATCTTAAATCTTTGCCATCTGTACTAAGGGGTAACGGTTCTCCCACTCAACCCTATCTATGCCCCACATAATCCTGTGTAGTTAAATCAGATCACCCCTCAGTCTTCAGAGCTCTAAAGAAAATAAATCCATTGACAAATTCAATCAAATGAGACACATGGACATTCCCCTTAGCAAAGCCATACATCTATCACTTTATCAGCCACTGCCTCTCCAAGCGCAGATTAATCTTCTTCCTCAGAGGTTTTAACCAATAACTTCTCTACCATTGGGCGGCACAGTTTAAAAGAAAAATCAAAAATATGTATTCAAATATTAAAATAGTATTTAAAACACAATAAAACAAAATGGAACCCACCACCATAGTACAAGACAAACAAATATACTAAGTAAACTACTAAACAACTATATTACAATCCTTGTCCAGGATACATTCAACCCCCCTCGGTGCCCAACGGTCCTGGAAATTTCCCAGGGTGCCCTGTGGACAGCGTGTAGTCGCTTTCTAGTACCATCCAAGTGTGGACGTAACCCTGGAAAAGGGGCAGGCAGCTGGCTCAGGCAGAGCCCTCTTCTGCCTGGCGCTGTGAATCGCGGATGGCCAGCTTGGCCAGGCCCAGGAGCAAAAGCAGAGCTGCTGCCTTACAGTCACAGAGACCCGGGTTTGATCCTGACTACAGGTGCTGTCTGTACGGAGTATGTATGGTCTCCCTGTGACCACACAGATTTTCTCTGGGTGCTCCTGTTTCCTCCCACACCTCAAAGACTTTGTAGGTTAATTGGCTTTGGTAAAGTTATAAATTGTCCCTAGTGTGTCGGATACTGTTAGTGTACGGGGTGATCGCTGGTCAGCGCGGACTCGATAGGCCGAAAGGACGAATTTCCATGCTGTATCTCTAAATCTCTATATCTCACTGATGTTGGTGTTGCTGATATGGAATTGCTTAGTTCACATCTGCTGCCCTTCATGAATATAGGTGCAACATTTGCCTTCTACAACAGCCATCTCTTCAGATGGACTGGTGTTCTAATCCACCTTTAAGCCTGTCGTGACTTCTAATGCCTTCTCATTTTCAATAGTCATTTGTTCAAAAGTCTATTCCTGAATTCTCCTTCCTGAAGTTTTGATCGATGATGTCCTTCCCCATTGTGAATAATTGTAAATACAGAATGAGAAGTATTCATTTAAGATCATTTCTAAGTTTTCCTACTCCATGGCACTTTGATTCCTATAGGTCATACTCTTTCCTCGTTTAGCCACTTACCCTTGATAAACTTAGAAATTGCTTTGATATTTTCTTTAATTTTGCCTACCAATGTCATTTTGTAACTCTTTGCCAGACTCATAATGATAGCTTAAATACCTCCTACACTCCTCTGGGGCTTTACTTGTTTTTAATGCTGTAAAACAGCCATTGCTACCTATATTTTTCTTAACCAACCTTCAATGTCTCTTGGCATCCAGGATCCTTGGAATGATGACCTTATCCTTCAAAGTTACAGATGCACACTGGCCCTGGATGCTCGGTATTGTTTTTTTGAATGCATCCCACGTTGCCTGCAGACAGGCCCACACTAGCTCCTTTCAGTCCACTTTTGCCAAGTACTATTTAAGAAGGAATAGCTTTTGACAACATGTGGTCACTACAATTTTTGTGGCTGCATGTGTATTCTTTATTAATAAGACCTCTCAATAATTCTCTTATTCCTTCTCTATTGTTCTCAGTAGTATGCTATTATGAAGAATGTTAAATGTGGATATTCATTTTTTAATCCCAATTAATGATGACCCTTGTTCCAAAATCACAATCTAATACATTTTGCAAGGTCAGGAAGGTACAGGCAGTTAAAACTATGCAGATTTAGATCTCCATGGCCGCTAATGAAACAATGAGATGTTTAATAATTTTTAAGAATGAATTAATGTCACACTTGTGTCCCAGGTAAGAGCCTGACTCTTGATGCCCTTGTGAAGATGTATTAGATACCTGACCATCTCCGCCTTTCAGCTGTATATGAAAAAATCCTATTGCTCAATGATGTGCATGGCAGTTATCATTGGTATCCTAACCAATAACTCATCCCACTACCAACATCATTAAACCAATCATTACCAATTTTTTGTTTGTTGGATCCTTCTGAACAGAAATTGAGTGCCAGAGTTGTAGCTGTACAATAATGATCACACTTCATAGGTTGTAAAGCTTCTCAGATTGTCCCTAGGTTGTAAAAGTATCTTTATTAATGCATATTTTTGCAAATGTCATGCTGTTTCTAATTTAATTTTAGACTGTTCCTTTATCCATTAATTTAATTTAGCTAAATTTTACGTATTAACATTTTATGAAGGCCTATTTGGAATGATAGAGATATATAATGCACAAACATCAACAGCAACATTTACAAAGCTGAAAGATATGTTATTTTGTTAACAAGGGATAACCACAATCTACACAATTCACCATTCTAGTTTAGTAGGTTACATTCTTTCAAATAAAATAAGATTCATATGAGAAATTATTAAGATGGAAAGTAAACCAAAGAGAGTGTCAGCTTCACTGTTGAACTAGTGGTCATGTTAATGCCCATGATTCTAAGTCTTGCAAACTGACATAAACATCGAGCGTTATTTGTGTCAATTGCTGGGCGAATGTTTAGCTTATCCTAATTAACCATCAGAAAATTCCAGTGGAACAAATAAGCCAAGGAATGACCTCCTGTGAGTTGCCCTGGCAACAGCTACAACATTAATTATTAAACATCAGTATTATTTGTATGGGAAAAGGATAGGTGACATTTCGGCTTGGAACCCTTCTTTAAACCAAAACATCACCTATTCCTTTTCTCCAGCATCTGCAGTTCATTCCTACACCTTATTGTCCATATGCTGAGGAATATTGAGCACTTGCACGTGGCTGTTGTATTATCTGTATCAGTGGCATTTATTCTCAGCATTGGCAGGGAATGATGAAGCCAAAAACATTGCATCCTACAGTGGGACTATTTGGATATATTTGGAAATTTTAGTCAGAATTAGTAACTGTTAGCACTCATGTCGAGCTATTCAGTGTGAATCATGATTCCACCATATTCAGAAATAAAATGGACATTTGAAAAAAACAATTGAGGAAAAACAGAATTGTTTGAAAATGATTGCTAAAATAGCTCTGATCAAGAGACCCATGCCAGGATCAAGCTGGATTGTGATTATTCACCATCACTGTAAACAATAGCCAATGTATTTTGCATATATGTATTGAAATTACAGGTATGGTTTTCTGCAGTAACTGCGTTTTAATTTCAAAATGAAGCAAGTTCATGTCACACTTGTGTCCCAGGTAAGAGCCTGACTCTTGACGCCCTTGTGAAGATGTATTAGATATGCACGCTTAAAAATACAATCTGTCACTAAAGCAGGAACTCATAAAGCCATAGTTCTCAATGGTAAATGACACTCCAAGCAATGGGGCAGCTTTGGCTTCAACACTGGATTGATGTGAGATAGAACTTCATGCCCCCACCCCCCCCCCCCCCCCCCCCCCCCCCCCCCCCCCCCCCCCCCCCCCCCCCCCCCCCCCCCCCAAAAATAGGTCCTACACCTGGGGCAAGAATCTGAAGGTTGACTCTCACCTGTGAGAGTAGTGACAATCATTTAGGTAAAGACAAAACTCTTTATGATCAAACAGTCCTTCTTTTTCCTGTTACGGTCCATGTGGTTCATGTGGCACGTTTGCAAGTCTGTCCTGTCACTACAGCTAGCCAGACATGTTTCGCACATTACCCCAGCTGGCTTCATATACCTGCACATCACACAGAGGAATACAAAAAGATTTCCTATTGTGTCCACAAAAGTGCCCAGCGTCTCCCATGATTAATTTTCCTCTTTAAATCTATTGTGTAGCACGCAAAAAGCAATCCACAGCAGAACAGAGCTTCTGGCCTACATTTTATTGAAAAGGCAGTTCTACCTCAGCTGAGTAAAGAGGTCAAAAACACATCAAAGATTTATGAGGTTCAAAGCAACTCAAATACTGAGTACAAATTGAAGAGACACGAGTAAACAAACAGGATTAGACAAAGGGCTGCTGTGACTATTTGAAGAAGCTAGAGACTAATACGAATAAAAGTGGTAGATTGCAAAACAAATCCAATCTTCTCAGCTAAGTACTGGGTGGGTGGCAATACAGATATTATAAAATGTTTGTCAGAAATATTTGGAAAGTTTAAACTAATTCCTCAGATCAACTTTAGAGTTTAGAAGGATTGAAACTTACGGAATAGTGAAAGGCCTGGATAGAGTGAATGTGGAGAGGATGTTCCCACTTGTGGGAATGTCCAGGATTAGAGGACTCAGCCTCAGAATAAAAGGACGTACCTTTAGAAAGGAGATGAGGACGAATCTCTTTAGTCAAAGGGTGGTGATTTGAACTTTGAACTTTAATTTGTGGAATTCATTGCCATGGACAGCTGTGGAGGTGGTCAATTAATATTTTTACGGTGGAGATTTACAGATTTTTGATGTGTGAGGGTGTCAGGGTTATGGGGAGAAGGCGGGAAAAGGGGGTTGAGAGGGAAAGATAGATCAACCATGAATGAATGGCAGAGTAGACTTGATGGGCCAAGGGCCAATTCTACTCCTATAACTTATGAAGTTATGAACTTTCACAATTGGTGATGGTAGAAATTACACGGGCTTAGCAATTCTGTCAAATAGTACCATGTTTGTGTGTGTGTTTCATCTGAGACACCAGCAAGCCTTGCCACTTTGATTTCAAAACTCTCAAAATTGTTCCAAGCCCCCTTCCGTGTGATGTGTTAACTAGACAAGTGCCAGATATGCAGATTTGTATCCAACAACCACTTCAGGGAAAGTCCATGTGCATGCCAATCCCAATGGGATGCCTGGACAGAGAAAACATTGATAATAATTATAATCCATGGAATCTGTCACCGAAAAACAGCAATAGGCTGCTGTTGTTTAAGTTAAAGACTTGGCTCTCAGCACAGTTCCCCCTCCATTAACTCAGCCACCAACTCCACCCACCAACTGATCACACCACTGACCACCACACAGTTGCTGACTATAAGCACTCCCTGTTAACTCCCAGCACTGACTCAACTGCCAAGGTCCCAAAGTCTTCTGATTTACATCCTGATCATCCCACCCCATCTCAGCCTCATTACTTTCCACCACAATGCACAAGACAGACCCACGAGTCATGTCAAGTAAAATTTATTGACACAAGCACAGGTGCAGTGAGCTACAGACTACAATGAAAATCTTGCCTACAGACTTAGACGACACATAAAAAACATAAATAAATATATACATAGATTCTGCAACCCACATGTTTTTTTTCTCTGCTGCAATGACAGAGGGAGGCATTTGAGTGCAATAAATGTGTTAGATGTATTCTGTGGCACCCAACACCCAAGGCTTTATGAGCAATAGAATTTGCAATCAAATGTTGCAGAGACAAGCCATTGCATTGCACCACCACACACTGCACATTTAATACTCAACTACTCCCTGTTCTGAGTTAGGATTTAATCACATGGGTTCAAAAACTGAAATGATGAATGTAGAGATGAAAAGTGATGCATTGAAGACTAAATAAAATGCTGCCTTGAATATCAAAATGAGCAAAGAAATTGGTAAGGCTCCTTGTAACATTTTGGTGATATCCAGCGGAAACTAAGGGCTGGAGCATCGCAAATGAATTCTGGGGAGATATGAATCTAGAGCTTAGTTACCATTAAGTTTAAATTTGTGGTGCAAGGTTGATTGAGAGCATTACACAGTCGATCTGAAAGGAATGGAGGCCATTTGAGCTTTGAAAGGAATAGGTCATGCCTCGCAAAACTACTGGAATTCTTTGATGAAGTAATTAAATTTGGTTAAACGGGCAGATACAATTCCAGAAGGTATATTGGGAGTGCATGCTTGGAAGGGTTATAAAAGAAGGGAAGAAATTACTGCATTTAACAGAAAATTAGTTAGCCAGCAGGAACGTGAAATGCCACTGGAAATCAAAAAAATGATAATGATTGTGCAAGGTCATTTTCAGGTTGTTTTAGAATATTATGCATTAAGAACATAGAGCTTGGAAATGCGAGCAAACACCCCATTAAAACATATCTTCATACATTTTTTTGTGTCGCTATACAATTCAATATTGCTAGTATTGTACCTAGTAATGTTAGCACTTCTCTTAACATGCAACACCATTGTCACTCATGTGCCCCCCTAGGGTGATATTCTTTCCCTTGTTTGAGAGGTGTCCGCACTGGACTCAACCCCTCACTACCCAGTAGCGGAAGGACCCCAGACTGTGGTCTTCTCCCGCAGAAATTCACATTGGCTGCGCCAAGCTTCAGTGCATCTCTCAGCATGCACTCTTGCCATCTGCAATGGGCCAGTCGGCAACATTCCTTACCAGACATCTCACTGGAAGATCAGCAAGTTTCGGGCAGCCAAAGAGCACCTTTCACTGAATTGATGGTCTTCCAGCAGTACTTGATGTCCATCTCCAAGTGTGTCCCCGGGAACAACCCATAAATCAGAGGGTCCCGTTACACAGCTGCTCAGGATGAACAGTGCATCTTTCTCCAGACCCTCTTAGAAATCCATAACTTGCAAAGAGGTGGACAAGCATCTCCTCACCATAGCGGTATTCCAAAGGGCAGCGTGTATTAGGGGTGAAACATTGATGGTACATGAATAATCTGACTGGGAGGTTCGCTATCACCACCAGCCAAGCGATGTCTTGGTGCATATTGGTGAGTTCTGGAGATGAGGCATTCCACCAAACAATCTGGGCAGTCTTCTCAGGTGAACACCCCACAGGATCCATTGACCCCCTTCTCCCGCAGTTTGGATAGGATGTTCCATGCTGACCGCTGTCCAATAGCCTGTGGCCAAAGGGGTTAATGTGGAAGAATTGCCCATAAAAGATAAGTAGTGCCGCAATGTCGAGCTGACTGATGCACAGTATCTTTGCCAGTCCCAGCCTTGGCAACACTGGGGACAGGTAGAACCTCAGCACACAGTGACACTTTGTGCCCTATGCTCTACACACAGCCCTGCGCATCCACCGATTAGGGTTGTCATCAAGATGAGGGCAATGTTCAATACTTGCGTCCCAGTTGTCTCTGGATTTGTGCATTATGACCCACTTGATCCGTTCCATCTTTGATTCCCAGTTGATCATCCGGGTGGTGGAGTGGGGTCGGGCCATACCTGTAGCAAGTACAGCAGCCCTGAGAGCATCTTACCCCTGACAACCAGGTTTCATGGGTTATCGAGAGGGAGCACTGCTCTCACAGTCCCAATCTTTGTTTTATCTCACATGCCCACTGCTGCCAATGTTCTTGTACATCTTGGTCCCTTGGACCCAGATCCCCAGAAAGTTCAGGGCAACATTCATAAACTAACCCCTGAAGTTTATGAAGAAAGAGAAAACAAAGAGTTTAAAGAATTTACTACAGGTATAGAGCTGGGTTGGTCAATTGTGCAACAAAACTTGATTATGTCAAGTGAGGATCCAAGGAGGAGAAAGGCTACAGATGCTACTTGATCTGCTGAGTTCCTCCAGCATTTTGCTTTGTTCAAGGTACCAGCATCTGCAGTCCCCTGTATCTCCATTTTACTGCTCCACTGTGAAATATCCACAAGGTATGGCTGCTTTGGCCAATTCTATAGACTGGATAGACTCGGCTTGCACTCGCTAGAATTTAGAAGATTGAGGGGAGATCTTATAGAAAATTACAAAATTCTTAAGATGTTGGACAGGCTAGATGCAGGAAGATTGTTCCCGATGTTGGGGAAGTCCAGAACAAGGGGGTCACAGTTTAAGGATAAGGGGGAAATCTTTTAGGACCGAGATGAGAAAAACATTTTTCACACAGAGAGTGGTGAATCTGTGGAATTCTCTGCCACAGAAGGTAGTTGAGGCCAGTTCATTGGCTATATTTAAGAGGGAGTTAGATGTGGCCCTTGTGACTAAAGGTATCAGGGGGTATGGAGAGAAGGCAGGTACAGGATACTGAGTTGGATGATCAGACCTGATCATATTGAATGGCGGTGCAGGCTCGAAGGGCCGAATGGCCTACTCCTACACCTATTTTCTATGTTTCTATGTTTGCAGAAGTTCTCCTGTAGAAGTGTCCCAACCCAAAATATTGTTTATCCATTCCCTCCACAGATGCTGCTTGACCTGCCGAGTTCCTCCAGCATTTTGTGTTTTGCTCAAGGCTTATAAGACTGTGCATAAATTCCAAGCTTAGCAAATGGAGAAGAAAACTTAAAGGATAAGTAAGTCCAGTGGTATCAATGGAAATAAGCTGGAGTGATTAAAGCCAGAGTTTAATAAGAAAATTATCATTTTTCAACGTTGCAGCCTGTCCAACATAATGTTTTAATGTATTTGTGAATGATGCAAAGAAAGTCAGCAAGTATGATAAAAGCAAAACATTCCAGAAACTGGAAATATGCCAAATATTTCCAGCATATTATGTTTAAATTTCAAATTTCTGGAAGTTACACTATATTAATTTTGGAACTGCTGAATATTTTCAGCAAATGTGTTATTGTTAGCCCAGAATATGATCTCATGATGGCAGAACATTAAGTTTATCAGATAAGAAGTGAGAAATTAGTTGATTGTGAATAAATGTACAACAATTGTGAAAGTAAAGTATACTATGAGTGCCCCATTGATTGAGTAGAAAGAAAATCACTTGCAACTCTTATTGCAGGCAATGTTTTTAAAATATAAACAATGTAGAGTTACGATGCAATTAATAAGGCTCCATTTAAAATATTTAGACCCTCAACTTCAAAAAGATATGATTGAGATGCAAGACTTCAAATAAAAACATAATGTTAATGAAGATAGGAGCGCACAGTGCTAACCTTGTTTATCTTAGCAATAAACTGATTGAGAGGATACATTGATCGCTTTGGGGCCTATGTTAATATAAATTTAAGTAGAGGCAGAGGAAACAGAAGAAATATAAACATTTTGTGAAGGTTAACGTGAACTGCTTTCTCCTTTCTCAGATAAGTAGATACACAGACAGAATCCAACAAAACTCAAAGAAATAACTGCCAAATACTGGATTAATAATATTCATATCAGGTATTCCACGACCACTATACACAGCAAGCCAAGGTATTATCCAGGGAATTAATGCAGAAGATTAGAGATGTGTCTAATGGCTATGGGATTAGGTTAATATATGGGACTAATTTAATATTTCACTTGAATAGTTCCAGAGTTTAAGTGAAGCACGGTAATAACTGTCCAGATTTGACTTCCAGAGGCTTGTTGTTCATGATATTTCCAGTGCACCACATTTATACGAATAGTACCAACAACCTTTAAAGCTAGGACCTTAAAGGGCCTGTCCCACTTGGGCGTCATTTGCGCGTTATTTACGCGACATAATTTCCACGTCACAACGCACGCATCGTGATTTGCACGTGATGCGCACATGGCGTGCATTACGCGTGCATGGCGCGTGGTGAGGCATGGTGGCGAAGGCAGTGACGTGCGGTCACGTGCGGCACCCCAGGATTTTGGGATTCACAAAATTTTCACGGGGCACCTGCGTGATGCGCAAATGACGCCCAAGTGGGGCAGGCCCTTTAGTTTTGTGAGCAGGAAGGTCAAAGACATTTTTTTCAAGCAGATTGAAGATGCAACACAGGATTGATATAATAACTATTTAGTTTTCGTTTTTTAGTTTAGAGATACAGCATGGAAACAAGCCATTCGGCGCACTAAGTCCGCACCGACCAGCGATCCCCGCACATTAACACTGACCTATACACATTAGGGACAATGTTTTTACATTTATACCAAGCCAATTAACCTACAAACCTGTACATCTTTCAACATCATGCACAGGAAGAGTATGAAAGGTGAGGTGAAGTAAAGGAAATAAACAAGCCCTAAAAAATTTTTTTTAATCTCCAACAAAAATTAAACTCTTAAGAGATTTGACATGAAATATTTTGCAGCTTAATGACGTGCTACAGACTTTAGAGGTTGCAGTCCAATATACTCTAAAACAGCATTATGGCCAGTTATCCTCATGTAATGCTTATACTCAATTCAAAATTCATGACTGGGGTCTGAGTTCAGGATGTCAATTGTCAACAATTTTAACATGGTTTAAAAATAAAAACATTTTGAAACGTTTAAACTCTTAAGAGATTTGACATGGAATATTTTGCAGCTTAATGAAGTACTACAGACTTTAGAGATTGCAGTCCAATATACTCTAAAACAGCATTATGGCCAGTTATCCTCATTTAATGCTTATACTCAATTCAAAATTCAAGCAGGTATCTCCTTATAGGTTCATGACTGGGGTCTGAGTTCAGGATGTCAATTGTCAACAATTTTAACATGGTGTTAAAAATAATGTATTGATGGATCAAACATTTTGAAACGTTAAGATGATATAAATGACTAGATTATTGCAATGCCACCAAGCGGCAGGAAACATTTGTTGCAAGTATTGTGACGTGAAAACAAATAATTGTGAAATATTAAGAACAAGGGACAAATGGAAATGATAATCGAACAATAACTTTAGGTTTGCGATTATGAAATACGAAAATATTTCAGAGTTTGTGATATGTAAAATGAAGTAACCAGGGCATCCCTGTGTAGATTGTTCAAGGCAAGTTCAGCAGCATTATCTGCAGATCCCTGGGCGCAATGAAAAGCCACATCATTAAATTATGTAGGAAGGAACTGCAGATGCTGGTTTACACCGATGATAGACACAAATTGCTGGAGTAACTCAGCGGACTGAAGAAGGTTTGAAGAATGGTCTCGATTAGAAATGTCACCCATTCCTCTCTCCGGAAATGTAGCCTGTCGCGTTGAGTTACTCCAGCATTTTGTGTCTATCTTCACTAAATTGTATAACGAACTCCTGGAGGATCTGGTCACTTACAAGGATTTCGCACATTGTTGAGTTACACTGAAACTTGAGTGCAGTGAACCCAAAAGTACCTTAAATACAGACGGTAACAACTGCAATCTTTCAGCGCACACAGGCCTGCTTCAAAGTAGATGATTTATTTAAGGCTGACTGTCAAATAGGAAACTCCAAGGATTCATCGTGATGAGGCATATTGGGTTTATTTTGTTAACATTGAAAGTAATCTCCTTAAGAGACTAATTTAAAACATGTTTTCCTAGAAACTCCTGGCTTAATGTACTGAGAAAATCCCTACAGTGTAGGAAAGAAATGCAGATGCTGGTTCATACCGAAGATAGATGCAAAATGCTAGAGTAACTCAGCGGGCCAGGCAGCATCTCTGGAGAAAAGGAATTGGTGGCGTTTCAGTTTGGAACCATCTTCAGATGAAACGGGTCCTGACCCAGAAAATCTCCCATTTCTTTTCTCCAGAAATACCTACAGTTGGTACAGAGAGATCTGGGAACACTGAAAACATTTAGGAATGTGAGAGGAAAGACTCCTGGGTTAATTTTAGGTCTGGCCAACAGGTGCTTTTGATGCCCTGAAGAAATCTCTGGGAATATTCCGCAAATATTGTGACTGAATTTTGTACATGGCCAGCAAGCATACATGTGCAATATATACATATAGAGATCCATCAAAGAAGTTCAAATTAATTGTTAGTAGGTTTGCAAGTTGGGATCTTATATGAAATAAAGTATATTTTTATTTCAGTTTTTAAATATACAATAGAAACACATGTAATTGTTATTTAAAGCATTAGAGACTCATATTTCGGATTTTTGCCAAGTCCTAAATCAGGCCTTGTATGACAAGAAGCTGGAAAAGTGCCTGAGAACAACATAGTGATTGTGACCCATCTCGGCTGACAATACCAGATGTTATGGAACAGCCCTTGCCAATCACTACAAACACCTCATGTCCACCCAGTCACGAAAGTCAGATTCTTCAATACCAGTAAGGACATTTATAATTGCAATCACAGACCAGCTTCACAGAGAATGAAGGGAAGGCAGAACGTTTTAATGAGTGAGATTGTCATTTCAGACAGTTGTGTGGAGACTGCCTGCAGCTGCCCATTGTAAGAGACATTTTAGACTGCCACTCTAAACCACAACCTTCAACTTGGCTCATCTCCCTGGCAGATGCCACGGAGCACGTTTCCAAATTGTAATCTATCCAAAGGCTATTTATTCAGTCACAACTCCATATTGCACGGGCGTCCCACTTGATGCAGATGCACTTCAGTCAAAGGCTGCAGGAAATTCAGCCTGAATGATGTGAAGCTTCATTTTCAAAACAAAATTTTACAAGATTTGCTCCTAGCAGGTGGTTAAACAAAAATCTTTGATAATATTGGATCTTTGATAATATTGAGAAAATATTCCAAAATTGTTTCAGAAGTGTGTTGCAATTTCTGTGCTTTCAATGTAAGCTGTTCCATCCCCATGAGAGCAGGGTAGCGGGCAGTTTTAAATGGCTCAGCGTGACCTTATCACCTGCCCTTTTCACGCCACACAGAATGCTCTATATTTCCACAAGAACATAAGGGCACGAGAAAAATGGAGCAGGGGCAGGCCATCAGGCCCCTCAATACTGTCCCACCAATCATTATATCATGGCTGATTGGTGGCACAGTGGTGCAGCGGTAGAGTTGCTGCCTTGCAGTGCCAGAGACCCGGGTTCGATCCTGACTACAGATGCTGTCACTGGCTTTGAAACGTTCCAAGGAAAACATTTCAGGAGGAGGAGCCATCTTGGGGAGCTGCAGCTAACCAGCAGCCGTCCGTTTACTTCGCTTTTTTAAAAAGTTTTTAGTAAGTCCTGTGTTTCGTCCGTTGGAGAAATGGACTTTTTAATGTGGGGGGTAGGGGGCAATTTTACTTCTAGGTCCCTACCTGGTCGGTGAGGCAGCTTTTTCTCCGGGCTGCCCGTCGACCCGTCCTCGTGGCCTACCAGCGGGCTTGGAGCGCCGTTTCCTGGCGGGGACCGCCCAGCACCTCGGCCTCGGTGGCGCGCAGCGCTGGGGTGCTGTCGCGGAGGGCGGGGCGATGGCTTGCCTGGGTCCTTGCGCTGGATCGACGCGCTGGAGCTCTGGTGAGCTGTGTCCGCCGTGTTCGACACCTCCGGGCTGTGGGTCTGCGGAGCGGAGCGGGCGGCGCCGATTTCAACATCGGGAGCCTGGGAGCTCCAGGCCGGCGCGGCCTTGTCGGCTTCGGTAGCCGCGGTCTCCAGCTAGGAAGCGGCCGTTCCAGGTGGCCCAACCACTGAGAGGACTCTCCCGACGCCGGGGCAAGATCACCCGGTGAGAACGGCCTGGAACATCGGGCCTCCGTAGAGGCAATTGCGGTGGCCTCAATAGGCCTGACTTTGGGTGAACTTGGGGTTGGGGACTGGACATTGTGCCTTCCCCCACAGTGGTATCCATTGTGGGGGGATGATTTTTTTTTTGTCTGCAAGTAATCCTGTTAGTCTTTGTCCAAGATGGCTGTCGGAAGGGAGAGTGGACGCTGGCACGCTTTAGCTGCCGCTGCTCTCTTTTCACACTGTGTTTTTGATTTTTTGTTTTTGGCCTGAATTCTGTTTTTAATTTGTGTTTCTGTGATGTCTTTATTATTTATTTTATTCTGATTATATGTTTTTTATTCCTGTTAATCTCTGTAAGGTATACTTGAGATTTCTGAAAGGCGCCCAAAAATAAAATTTATTATTATTATTATTATTGTTCTCTCTGTGATCACGTGGTTTTCTCCATGTGCTCCGGTTTCCTCCTACACTCCAAGGACACGTAAGTTTGTAGGTTAATTTGTTTCTGTAAATTGTAAATTGTCCCTGGTGGAGGATAATGCTAGTGTACGAGGTGATCGTGGTCGGCGCGGACTCGGTGGTCTGAACCAAAAATCCTATAGCGGAGCAAGATAGATCACTCCTTCTAAATGCAATGGGCTGACGTGTAGTATGCAAAGGAACGGAATGGGGGCCTTTTTTTCATCCATTTCCATAACCCGACCCGACCCGACTTGCAGTGTAATCAACGTTGCGGGGGAACAGTTTGCGTTAATAAATTAAAATACTGAAAATGCAGAGAAGATTTTTACGAGGATGTTTCCGTAACCGGCTTCCGTCTCCGCACTATTATCCTATGGGATATTTGGTGTGGAGACGGAAGCCGGTTACGGAAATGGGGCCTTAAATTACCCATGAATCTGCCCGTGACCGTACTATGTCTTTTTCATCGAGTGATCTATCTTGCTTGCTATAGGATCTTTGGTCTGAACGGTCTGTTTCCACGCTGTTCCTCTAAAGTCTAAAGATTTTTCCCAGGCCTCAGCCCCTCCTTGGTGCTAGATGCGCATAGCTCTGAATTCCCCCAACCTTCAAATATTTATCTACCTTCCCCTTAAATACTCATGGGGCAAGAAATCCAGTGAATCACCACCTCATGAGAATGACACTTTAACATAACCACGATTAAATGTCTGCTCCTTTACCTTTCCCTTATACAAGATTCTGCTGCTCGTGAAATAAATTAGACATTCATCCTGTCATGCTTGCTTAGAATCTTATTTCTTTCAGTAGAATCACCCCTCATTCTTCTAAACTCCAAAGAATACAGACTCAATTTGTTCAGCCACTCAGGAAAAGACAATCCTCTTATCCCAGGAATTTGTCTGGTAAATCTCTTTGGGACTACCTCTAATGCTCCTATATCCTTCCTTAGGTAAGGTGACTAAAATTGTGTGACATATTCCAGATGTGGCCTTACCAATATCCTGTAACAAAAACTTCCCTATCTCTAAACTTCACCTCCTTTGAAATAAAGGCCAATCTGTAATTTGTGCTCTTAACTACTTGCTAAGTTTTTGAAATCCAGTTACAAGAGCACTTAGCTCTCTTTCTACTTCACTCATCAGCAAACCTTTTTCCATTTTGGTATTAATTTGTCTTTTGATTCTACTTGTCAATCATAATAATCGTAATTTATTAGCCATTTTGCAAAATACGAGAAATTTGATTTGCCTTACAGTCAAAGCAAAAGGGCAACAAGACACACAACTATATAAAATTTGACATAAACATCCACCACAGCGGCTCCTCTACATTCCTCAGTGTGATGGAAGGCAATAAAGTCTTATCTTCTTACCTCCTTTTTCTCCCGCGGTCGAGGGAGTCAAACCATCTGCAGTCGGGGCGATCGAAGCTCGCGCAGCCGGCGATCGAAGCTCCCGCATGGGGACGATCTAAGCTCCCGTGATCGGGGCGGTCGAAGCTCCTGCGGTTGGAACTCCCGAAGACAATCCCTAACCAAGGGAACACGGTCAAAGCTCCTGCGGTTGGAACTCCCGAAGTCAATCCCTGACAAAGGGATCACAAGCTCCATGGTATTAAGTCCGTAGGCTCCCACGGTTGGAGATCCCAAAGTCAGTCCCAGTAAGAAGCTGCCAGCTCCACGATGTTAGGCCACAGTGCGGACGGAGACACGGCGCGGAAAACGTCGCATCTCCGTCGAGGAAAGAGATAAAAAGTTTCTCGCACTACCCCACCCCCCACATAATACAAAACCAAAAGTACACTAAAACATACATTTTACAACAAACTAAAAACAACAAAGAAGGAAAAAGACGAGACAGACCATTGACGAGCGAGCCATCGTTGGCGCCACCTAGTCATGCATTTGACCACACTTTTCTCACATAAAAACTCCATTTGCCAATTTTCTCCCATTCGTTTAATCTATCTGTGTCTTTTTTGCAGACTCATAACCTGAGACTCATAAGCCCTTTGGATACTTTACATTTTGCCCTTCCTCCATCATTAATATAAACTGTAAATAACTGAGAGTCAAGAACAAATCCCTGCGACTCTTCCCAAGTTGTATCCATCCAGTCTGAAAAGGACCCATTTTTCCAGCTCTCTGTTTTCCGAATTAGTGTACAAGGTATGTTTTCTATAGACAACGAATCCCTTGCACCAGTCTTGCAACAGGCTTGTGACATTCTGGTGGAATGCCTCAGCAAGGCCACCTCCTCTTCTCCCCTCTATCATCAGGCATGAGGCATGGATGTGTGAAAACACACGCCTTCACATTCAGGCACACTTTCTTCCCAGCTGTTATCAGACAAAGGAACCATCCCTACCAACAACTCGAGAGCATTTGTGAGCTACTATCTACTTCATTGGAGAATCTTTGTCTATCTTTAATTGGACATTAACTTGACTCTATCTTGCACTGAACGATATTTACGTTATGTCCTTTATCATGTATCTGTACACTGTGGATGGTTCGTTTGTAAAAATCCATCGTCTTTCTGCTGACTGGTTCCACTCAACAAAAGCTTTTCACTGCACCTTGGTACATATGACAATAAACTAGACTAAACAAAACAACACTAAACATTCAAAAGCCAGTGCCCGATGATGTCATTTGGAGAAGACAAAGTTTTAAAGCTGGGCTGTGTGCTTGGCTGCTCAAGCAGTACAGGCCATGAAGGCGTAGTGAGAGAAAGTTAACTTTCTTTTTTAAATGCTTCCCCTTTCGTCAAGAACTGCATGTCCTCATGTTGGCACTGAGTGCATGAACTGCCCCCTTTCTCAGTACTGATGAATGAAAAAAAGTGAATTAACATTTCCTCAAGTATAATTGGTGTTAATCACATTGCTGGTGAGCTCCAATTGTGTACTTTAACCCCTAACAGTAGCAAAGTAGACAGCGACTTGAAGCCAAACAGTAAACATCTTCTAAATAAACTGTTAAACGGAATGGTATTGCTACTGAGCTTGAAAACATCCACAATTTGACAATGATCCATTTTTATTCTCAGAAACCTGAAAGTTTAGTTTCACTGCCAATATTAACAACATTGCTTTAAATAAACATGGTCCATGGCACTGATGCCACTGTTGCAACAAGCAGTCTATGTGTGTTCAAATATTGAATGGAGTTATCTGTTTACCTCTGAAATACTTTAATAGCTCATCCTACAGAGGAATGGATGAGGGCCAGTGTAACGGGAAGGTACATTAGAGAGCAAGCTTGCCATCACAGGCATTTTCATTTGACAAAAGAGTGTTTAAGGACAACAAACTTAATAGAGGACACAACCAACGCTGGAATGAGTACAATAGAGTCCCAAAACAGTGGTTAGGGTGCATCATACCAGGGGATTTAACACCATTTTGATTGTAGAAGATTGGCAGAGCTGAGGAATTCCGTAGCTCAGAGATCCTTGGCAAAAAGTCTACTCGAGAAAGCAGATGCTGGAATCTGGAGCAACTAAAATCTGTTGGAGGAGCTCAGCTAGTAAAGGGCCTGGTCCCACGAGCATGCGCCTGCCTGCATGCGGCAAGCGCGACCTAAAGGGCCGGTCCCACCAGCAGACCTAACGTGGTCGCTTGAGGCGTACGGCCCCACTTCGATCGCCAGAAGTGTCGAGTTGTGCTGAGCTGGTCCCGACATCGCGTGGGGCTCCGAAAAACTGACCGTGTTTAAAAATTCCACGCGGCAACGGCCGGCCGGCCCGCAGCCGCCTCAACACCGTGTCACTCACTCAACCTCCGCGCGGCTCCCGCTTCTGGTTTGGTCGCGCTTGCCGCATGCCGTACGGCTCAAGCGACCACATTAGGTCGCGCTTGCCGCATGCAGGTCGCATGCTCGTGGGACAGGCCCTTAAGGCAGCATCTGTACAGAATGTAGGTGAGGGAGAATGGATGTTGAGAGATAGGCCACTGACAATAGCTGACAGTCAAGGTGAAGTGAGAAGGCTTCCCAAAAGAAAGATAGGTCACAGTTAAAACTCAAGCCAAAGTTAATTCCTATAGAAGACTGCAAGGTCAATGTGACACTGAGAGGGACAAAGCATACATTTGCCATCTTGAATGTAATTTGTGTATGATGTGAAAGAATAAGGATAGCTGGAGAATAGAAAAACAGATTTACCCTTAAAAAATTATATTGGGAGCATCAGCAAAGGGGAAGAGAGTGAGAGAAAACATTTTAAATTAATTCAATATTTATGATTATAAGAAATGGTAAAAGAATGGTAATGATAAAAGAAATGGTACATTATAGACTTGAGTAGTATAAATGCATAATTGTTATATTTGTATTTAGACCTATGTCTCAGCGATCAGCTATACCAGACCCAAGGGAATATCTTCCACTTAGCATCACAATGAATGTAAAAGCAATTTTACATAAATTTCTTTTTGGTATGAATTGTGGGGAATCAGTTCAGAACAAAGATTTATTTTTCTTTTCTCTGGGGCCATTGTTAATAAGCTCGTTGTAAACTTAAATTGCTCCTGATACAATTATCTTCACTCATCATCACCATAGTGCCTCAAACTGTTTCTTAGAAGCACTGAGGGTTATGGGGAACCAGCACAGAAGAGGAAGAGCCAAAGTCAGCATAGATCAGCCGTGATCACATTGAAAGAGGGGGGCAGACTTGAGGGCCAGGTGGCTTAGGCCTGCGAGCCTGGTGGCTTAGCCCATCTTGTGTTCTTGTGTTCTAATGGCAGGGTAGACACAAGGGTAGTGCAGATACAAGATGCTTAGCAGTCTTGCAACAGTGACAAAGACACATCAACCCTGGCAGATAGTCTGCCTTCTATGGGACGATTCTAGCCATCAGACAAAACACCAGAAAGGAAAATGAGCAAAAAGCCTCCTTTCTATTCAGAGAAATCGTTTAAAAAAAAAATGATGCCCCTGTCTTTCAAAGCATGTTAGTCTGCCATGGTGGCTCGTTTGACAACCCCATAGATTTGGTAGAAACAAGGAACTGCAGATACTGGTTTACAAAAAAAGGACTCAAATTGCTGGAGTAACTCAATAGAAGATAGCAGCATCTCTGGAGAACATGGATAGGTGATATTTTGGTATGGGACCCTTCTTCAGACTCAGTCTCCTGGCCCGAAACGTCACCTATCCATGTTCTCCCAGATATTATGCCTGATCATTGAGGTACTCCAACACTTTGTGTCCATAGATTTGGTAATAAAATAGATATTAGCACACTATGCTATGAAGTAACAAAAGTGCAACAAATATCATAATTGTATCAACAGCAAAGGGCAACAGCTATGAAGCACGTCAGACCTGTGCAAATAATGTCCTCTTGATGACAACCTACCATCCATCCTCCCTCAGCTGGTGAATCAGGGTAACTTCATGTTGAACATGTGGAAGAAGTGCAGATTTTTTTCTGAATGGTTAAAGAGCATCACCTAATGTGGTATAATAGTAATACCCCTGAACAGCCTGGCTATGTCCTGAGCAGTATAGTTACCAGACTGTGTGCATAGAAGGTAGTGAGTGAACTAACATGAGGGATAAGCCAAAACTAAAGTAGAAAATGCTAGCAACACTCAGCAGGTCAGACAGCTGCTGTGAAAAGAGAAACCGAATTAATATTTCTGGTCTGAAATTAACATTTCTTTCAGAACATGGGAAAGAGAGATTTTTAAAAAAGCTTGTTTCAAATGTTGAAGAAGATGGTAGGATGGATGAATAAGTAGCAGAGGATATATGTGATAGGCCCAAGTGTGCAATGGTTAAGTTGTCAGGGTCATCTTGTACAAATATAACCATTATCGGGAAATGGGGACAGTTACCGTGTGATACAGACAAGGAACATAATGCATTGCAAAACGCAGATCTATGGGGACATGCCCAGCATATCAGCTTGTACCAATGGAGAGAAATGACCTCAACCAATATCATAGATGGTTGACCAACGATAGAAAAGGTGACGATGGAGAATTAGATTTTGAGTCCCAAAGACCGCAATGTGTTCAGCTGGAAGATGAGTTGGCTTACCACAAGTTTGCAGCTACATTTATCTTATCACTTTACTCTTCCCATTACCTGCCTTTCTCTCTGCCAAATTGGCACCTCTGCTTCTCTTCGACTCTTCCATCTTTCACATGTTGCTCTCTTCTTTTCTTTCCCCAACTTGCCCACCACTGTCTTCCATTTTTCTCCCTCCACTATTTGCTTCACCAACTGTTTCATTAGACTATCACTCTCTTTTCCTGTTTCTCCCTGCCCCTCTCATTTCCCCCTCCTTTTCACTTCTCCTTTCCCTTCTACTCCCATCCCCTACCCTACTCTCATCTCCCTTCGCTTTTAATCTCCTCTCCCCTCTCCACTACTTCTTACACCTCCCAATTTCTCTTCTCTGCTTCTATCACTTCTTCTTCATCCCATTCAAGAGAATTCTTGAATCCCTATCCTTTATTATTTCTTTAATGCGCCAATATAAGAGATTTGGGAGAATTGACTCAGTTCCTGAAATCACTTCAACAAATCTGTCAAAGAATCAATTTCACACGTTCCAATGTCAGAAATATTAACATTTCTACAAATTCATCTTCACATTATGAATAGCATATAATTACTTAATGCCCCTGTCCCACTTAGGAAACCTGAACGGAAACCTCTAGAGACTTTGCGCCCCACCCAAGGTTTCTGTGCGGTTCCCGGAGGTTGCAGGTAGTGGAAGCAGGTAGGGAGGCTGACAAAAACCTTTGGGAACCTCCGGGAACCGCACGGAAACCTTGGGTGGAGCGCAAAGTCTCCAGAGGTTTCCGTTCAGGTTTCTTAAGTGGGACAGGGGCATGTGGAACAGGGAAATTAACTTCACAGTGTTGTAATATCTCTCTGGACATCTTAGTACTGCAGGAGAATAATCTGAAGGCACCCACACATACTCCAGCCTCATAGATAAAGTTGACATGCAATTGAATTTTATTCTAAACTCAATTGTCAATTGCACTCAGATACCCAGTGAGCTTGTCGTGGACTTCCAGAAATTAGACAATTACTCCCCGTACAAATGACATTCACGTATACAGAGACCATCCAAATATGACATTACACAGCACACGCCGCATGTTCTGGCATCACCTACACATTGTTGAGCCAGAGCTTGCTGGCAAAGAGCTTCCTTCATCCACTTATTGCTTAATGCAGACTAACCATTTTTGGTTCTACGCGTGATGACATGCTGTTCAGATTTGTCCCAATCGCAAACTGTAAAGCTTTGTGTCATCACAAGACCATGTTAGAAGAAGATCCACTTCACAAGCAGCAGAATAGATCTTTAACAGACAGTTATTCCATATCTCCGGGCATAATTGTGTAATGTGGGTATTAATGCTGTCTGAATATTCCGAAGTACATAAACATTCATTAAAGTCAATAAAATAATTAAAACCATAAAAAGTATTGAACGTTTTAAGGAAATTAAAATGTTAAAACATATAAATGCATATAAAAACACTTGCAAATAAAGTAAACAAAAACATTAAAGCAAACTGAATAAATTCAAGAAAAATTAAATTCCTTACTTCACCAGATCCCTTGCAGCCATCCCTATCCTTACTTAGACAGAAAGTGCTGGAGTAACTCAGCAGGTGAGGCAGCATCTCTGGAGAGACAGAACGGGCAACGTTTCGGGTCGAGACCCTTCTTCAGAAGAAGGGTCTGAAGAAGGGTCTCGACCCAAAACGTCGCCCATTCCTTCACTCCAGAGATGCTGCCTCACCCGCTGAGTTACTCCAACATTTTGTGTCTACCTTTGATTTAAACCAGTATCTGCAGTTCTTTGTTACACACCTATCCTTAGTTAAATGGATTCCCTATTCCAGCATCAACCTAATCGGCAACAAGAATCCAAAGTCAGAGAATGATTGGAGAATGAGCAAAGAAAGGGCAGCATGTTTAGGGTTTATGTATTCATGCATGAATCCATGACATGTTAAAATGGGCAGCAAGTTTGGGATTTATACATTCATGCATTGATAGATGTTTTCCCAGCAAATAGTGGACCATTTTTTCTCATCTTACATGACTTTGAAACAGAATTCGCTTTCTAGATATTAACTGGAGGGTAAGAACTGCTTTAATATATTCCTGAATTCTGACCTAATCTGATGCCAATGAATCAAAGATATCAATTATCTTAAGATCATAATAAGATTGTGATTTTTTTTAGTATTTGTTCTTAATTGAATTTTCTTACTGATATTGCAATGGCTCCTGATTACTTCTCAGTCCAGGTGCGTTCCTTCATCTTTTAAATGTCTTTCAGTCCAACCTTCCTCACTTCAACTATTTAAACTTCAACAATGGCCAACAACCCTAGTTCTTGACTCCAACCCAATCCTCTCTCTGATCTATCCCATTTCCTGATGTAAGCACAATCTTGAATTCCATTCCTGCCCCCAATCAAACATCATCTCCTCACGGTTCAGCGACCCCTACCCCCTCTCTTGTTCATGACCCTGCCAGTGCTTTATAAGCAAAAGGTGTATCACCCTGTTCTATCCCGCATGGTGTGCTGCGTCTTAAATGTGGTGGAATGTTGAAAGCCTTCGCACAAAACTTGTGCAACTTATCTCCCTTCTGATGCAGTGCCAACTTCCCATGCTTTTACATGTATGCCAGCTTTGGGTTCTAAACTACTAAAACCAGATTAAATCAGAAAGGAAGCAGTTAGAAGGCATGAAGAGAGCAGAGAAGGCAGGGAGAAAATAGTAAGAGTGAATGCTGGCAAAAGGATGCATATTGGTGCCATACAAGGACTGAAGCAGGTTTAGTTATCATGCTATTTTTACATCTAAAACCTGCCAGCCATCCCTATCCAGACAGCTTTATTTCATGCTGCCTGCCACCTGGCATGTGTACCAAAAACTGGATGAAAGGTATCACAGCCTGTGCCAGTAGTTCCATTTAAAAGGGGAAATGAAAATGCATAAGGTAGAGGGGGAGTGGATGGATATTTAACCCTTATGTAACCTTGTAATAGACTTCTGGCAAACAATGACTGCACTGCAAATAAAGTTTGCTGAAATTTAAGATGGCAAATGCTCTTAATTTGCCTCTGTCGCAACTGTTACAAATGTAAGAGAGATTCCACAGTTTCTTTACCCAGATACTTCCAGATTTAACCAGATGGATACTTCAGAGACTCAGCCTAACAACTTTTCATTTGAGAGGCATTAATATGAATCCATTGCAGAATATCATCAAAGACATCTTTGATTGGTTCAGAACCGAGTCTGATTTGAAAGGCACTTGATTTTTAAAATTTTAGAATGAAAGAAAGATGACGTATTTCTAAAGCCATCAGAACCATTTAACTCTCACAGTGGCTGCAGAAGTCCTCAGAGTAATCTTTGGCTCTTATTCATATAGCTACTGAACGCTATTTTTAGTCTGACAGTTACTGACAGTACCTCTTCTGAAATACTCACGTTGAATCCATACACAGAAAGTCACAGAGGCATGAAATTGCACAAACAGAACAAAAGATAAGCTGTATCGTCATGTTCGCAGGGCTACTGCTGCATGCTGAGGAGGGAGCTACAATAGCTACCAAAGAATTCAAGTCTTTGAATACAACCCCACAATGAAAATCAGTTGCTGTTGGACTGAATTTGCCCTGATTATGTTATATTAACAATGAATCAACTTCACATGTGCAAGATTGACACTTTTAATGTTCTTGCCACTACTTTCCAACACTCTTTTATTTCAGAGAAAGGACTAAGAAACAACATGCACTTAACATAAATAAAGCAATGTGATAGGTTACACGTAGGTGGCATGTTGCTTTAAGAAGAAAGTGCATTCCTCAAGACATTCCGCTCAAATAACTGCTGGAGAAAGAGTTAGTCCCAACCCAAACTGTAGGGTTGTTGGTGTGACCAGAGAAAGTTGCCAGTAATACATTGTTGTGATCTTGCCGAGCTGAACAGATCGAAGATTTGCAAGGAGCAAAGGTCACAAGCAACAATTCATTCTTCAATTCAAAGAGAAGCCATTTTGGCTCAGGGGAGTAGGTAACTGAACAATTGTTGTGATTTGATGATGATTAAATATAAAACCAAAGCCAAGGTGGCACAAACCATCGGGGGAAAACTCAACTGTGGGAGGAAGGCACAGGCTTCCAAATTGGTCAGGGTACAATGTGGAGGGATCTAGAGCAGGCCTGCAGAAACGTGCAAGTTCTTAATGCCCCTGTCCCACTTAGGAAACCTGAACGGAAACCTCTGGAGACTTTGCGCTCCACCCAAGGTTTCCGTGCAGTTCCCGGAGGTTGCAGGTGGTTGCCGGAGGTTGCAGGTAGTGGAAGCGGGTAGGGAGATTGACAAAAACCTCCGGGAACCTCTGGGAATTGCACGGGAACCTTGGGAGGGGCTCAAAGTCTCCATAGGTTTCCCGTTCAGGTTTCCTAAGTGGGACAGGGGCATAAAGGGCACCTGCCTGCAGTCTGTTCGAGGTACAAAACTCCATTGACAACTAGTGGCAAGGATGGGTGCCCTTTAAGATTTGCCTAGGCAGGTTTCCAGACTGCTTTAAAATTGTCCCATAAGTTTTCAGCACTTCAAATAGACTGAAAGATACTTGCAACACCTTTCAGCTGATGAAAGATCCAATGAAGCCTCTTAGGATGCTGAGAAATGAAAACAAGGCACTTAGAAGATCCAAGAAAATCATGATATGATTAATAAAGTCATCATAATGTCACAAAGGAAAAATCGTATGTGACAATTTTACAAAGATCTTTTGGATGTAACTAATGCTATAGATAAAGTACATCAGAATTTTCAAAGGGTTTTTGACAAGTTATCAAACAAAATACTGTAACATAAAATAAGGCTTGGGAATTATGTATTATCATTGGAATACGGTTGGATAAAAGAAACAGAAAACATTGAAAGGGTTGTCTTGAAACTTGCAAACTTTTGATAAATTTTATTTTTTATAGTGGTGTCCCATAGGGATAACACTACATCCTCAGCTAGTCTCAATTTAAATAAATGCCAGGTAAAACAGTAGGTTTTCCAATGAGGCGATGCTCGGGAAGAATGGAACAGAAAGTAAATGCATGTGGACTATTTCACCAAGAAAATGTTGAGCACTGCAGGTGTAAGAGAATGTGAGGATATTTACTTGAATTCACATGGTGCAAAGCCAAGGTGATACCCGCGATGAACAGGAAGGTTAAAGACGGCTGGCACAGTGTACGGTAAGCCCTTTAAAAGAGTGGGGGGGGGGGGGGGGTGGGGGAGGGGAGTCCTTTAAAGAGTGGGGGGGGAGAATAGACAATAGACAATAGGCGCGGTAGTAGGCCATTTGGCACTTCGAGCCAGCACCGCCATTCAATGTGATCATGGCTAATCATCCCCAATCAGTACCCCGTCCCTGCCTTCTCCCCATATCCCCTGACTGCTATTTTTAAGAGCCCTATCTAGTGGAGAAGGAGGGAGAAGGGGAGAGAAGGGGGGGGGGGGGGGGGGGGGGGGGGGGGGGGGGGGGGGAGAAGGAGTGGAGACACTTTTAAAAAGCCAGACAACTTTTAATAAGTTTAGAGATACACAGATGTGAAGTTTAGCGGGCATTTAACATTACCGGTCGGTTTTCCTTGGCTCTAAAAACGTTTCTTACGTGGTGCTTACGTTTTCTTTCCCTAGTGAGCCAATTAAAATGCCTGGTCAGCAAAGGATATTACCTACGGCTACCTCGACTACCTTCAACAACATGGCAACCGCACTACCACTGCGTTGCGAGTTCAAAACTATCGATTTTCTCCATGCCGACCAACTTTTACTCGCAGAAAATATTTCAGCTTGTTGAAATTTTTTCACGACCAAACTGGTCGTGAAAAATAGTGGTTACGAGTAGTAACCACTATGCGGGAGCTCCTCTCGACCATGAAGGAGACTTACCAGTGACCACCTACGACCACATGTCGACCATGCTGCGAGCTTGTGGCGAGCGCAAACTCTCCGCAAATAAGTTTGCCATAGTGGGACAGGCCCTGTAGATACTGAAAGGGAGGCATGAGGTGGCATTTTACAGAATTTCAAATGTCCTGCATGCCTTTATGATTCTTGTTCTTCCAAATATCTCTTCCAAATATCTCTGGTAGAGGGATTCCTATTTTAAGTGCACATTGGTCCCACTTCTTCAAAACAAAAATTAAATAGCTTAAATAATTTATAGCAGTGGATACAAAGAGATAACTTTAATAAAAATGTTTGAGGAACGAATGACATATACACAGCACAATGGTTTCCCCCTCCCCATGTGTCATTCTCCAACAACAGTGAATTGATTTACATCCTGTATATAGACAGTGTGTCAGCTGGACATTATCTAAATTAGAATTTAAATCACCTTCAATGTGATACTATATTTCCCAATTACTGTGCTTTCTCCTCCAGAAACACTGTGAAAGAATATTAGATTTACATCCTTTTTTCATCATGTTTCATGCCAATAACAAACTAAGTTCAATGGTGGAAGCATTCATCCTAGTCCCCACAATAGATGCTGAATGGTTTGCTGAGTACTTACTGCATTTTGGTTTTTATTTCAAATTTCCACCACCTGCATTTTCTTTGCTTTCATGCAATGAAAATATGGCCTCCTTCCTGTCAAATTCCTACTTAATAATGTAGAGACGCACAGCAGGTTATAATAATATTAAATTTGAGCTTCAGCATAGATATATGGAGATGCAATGGAAATGTAATAATAATAATAACAATAATAATAATAATACAGTTTGCTAGGGAATGTGAACACTCCTGCTTGAATAATGGAATTATTACCTGCCAGAATTTTAAAAATTACTTTTATCGTTTACATCATAGGATGAGAATTTAAATGAGATGGTTTGACATTCACAATCCTCCAGCAGAGTGTGAATATAATGATCTCTGATACCTTCAGGATACATGAGAAATATTATGTCTCAAGCCCATGACGAAAACAAGAACTGTCGTTCCTGCTCACAGGAGCAATATGAGTTTGCCACAAACACTATTGAGATTAGATTCCTAGACAAAGTTGACATTAGATACTTCAGGAATCTGGCAGAAGGGCATTTTAATGATTTTTATTTTCATGGTCAGGATTAAAACCGTTCTGGAACAGAATATACAATGAATAATGCATGTCGGTGACTCTAAGTGGTGGGGAAGGTAGATTGCTGGGAAGAAAAATAAGACGTTAGAATGAGAGGAAACCATTTGCTAACCTGCTCTCCTCCCTTCAGTGACCTATCCCTTCTATCAAAACATAGAACTGAAGATTGTTAAAAAAACAATTCTGACAGTGGCATCAGCAGGATGGAAACGTAACGTGATGGAACTTTGCTCTGGTTCTTCAAGTCTGACCTTCCAATTTTGACTGCATAATTATTGAACTCAATCACGATAGGGGTCAGGGTGTTTATTATGCATCTGCTTGAATTACAGGAATATTACTGGAGGTATCTAATGGCCTGAAGTCGATTCCAAAGCAGAGTTGTAATGTATATGGTGAAGCCTCTGAACTTGTTGTGTAGCTTGGGGCTTGAGAGCAGTATAGCAATCAGATCCCATGGTCTAGTAAGGGAGGCATTTTTAAGGAAGGTACGGGTGGAGTATTATTTTGATGGAATACTGAATCAATTCCATCAAAGATGAATCAATCCAAGATGAAGTCAATAATTTATTGTCATATGCACTGATTGAGGTCTGCTGATGAGGAAGTCAAGGATCCATTTACCAAGGGAGGTTCAGAGACAGGTCTTGGAGCTCGGTGATGCGTTTGGAGGGCATGATTGTGTTGAAAGCCAAGCTGTACAGCAGCCTGGTTTACATGTGTTTCTGTTATCCAAATGGTGAAGAGAAGAGTGGAGAACCAATGAACCAGTATCTGCTTGATTGATGGATTGAAAGATACAGCATGGAAACAGGTTCTTCCGCCCACCGAGTCCACAATGACCATTGAACACCCATTCACATTACTTCTACATCAGCACACTTTTGCATCTGCTCTCTACACATTAGGGGCAATTTACAGAGGCCAATTAACCAACAAACCTGCAGGTATTTGGGATGTGGGAAGAAACCAGATCACCCAGAGCAAATACAGGCAATGACAGGAAGAATGTGCAAACTCAACACAGACAGCACCCTTGGTCAGGATTTAAACCAGGACTCTGGTGCTGTGAGGCAGCAGTTCTACCAACTGCGCCAATGTGTAGCTCCAATCTGCTGTAGTCCCAATCTGTGTAGCTCCAATCTGCTGTATACAGTAGCACCAATCAGCTGTAGCCCCAATCAGCTGTAGCCCCAATCTCCTTGAAGTGGATCCAAATCATTTTTGAGGCCGGAGTTGATTTGCACGATAACCCAACTCTTTAAGCACTTCATGATGGTGGGACAGAGGTGCTACTAAATGGTATTTATTGAGGTCGGTCCCTGTGCTGTTCTTGGGTTCCAGAGTTAATTCAAGTCAAGAGTGTTTCATTGTCATATGGAACAGTCCACCAGGGGCGCCGCACAATTGGCAGCCCCGCCAACAGTCTGTTTGTTTTTTCATCGTATCTTTTACATTTTTAGTGGGTTTTAAAAGTCTGTGTAAGTGTTCTCAGTTTGTTTTATGTGGGGGGAGGTGAGGGGGTCGGGGAGGAAACTTTTTTTCAGTTTCTTACCTTGACGGAGATTAAATTGTTATCCGGATCGCATCTCCTGTCGCTCTGCGGCCTACCATCGATGGAGCTAGAGGCCTCTTCGGACTGGACTGACTTTGAGCCCCACCATGGGGCGTGGATTTTATAATCTCTTTCATTCCTGGACATTCGAGTTGCTGAACCAGGCTGTAATGTGACCAGTCAATATGCTCTCTACCATACTCTTGTACAATTCTATGAGAGTATTCATCGACATATGGAATCGCCTCAATATTCTGGGGAAGTAAAGACATGGATGGCTTTTCATTATGATTGCATCAATGAGCTGGGTCCAGGACAGCTCTTCAGAGATATACAACGCCCAGGAACTTGAAGTTGTTGATGAAAACATGTTTGTGGATTCTAAACTAGTGCAATGGATGCCCATTTGAAGCAGATGGGAACCTCAAATCATGCAAGTGAGAGATTAAAGATATATTTGATTACCCCAGACAAGAGCGCATACCTCTTTAGCATTCAGCTAGGCACGCCATCTGGGCCAGACACTTTGCGTGGATTCATACTCTTTAAGGATAATCTGACCTCGACCTCAGAGACTGAGATCACAGGGGCATTAGGAGCTGTGGGGGTTCATGTAGGTGTGTTATTTTCTACTTTTCAAAGCGTGCATAAAATGCATTGAGTTCCGCCGGAACTGATGCATAATTGCTACCTTATGCTGCCCAGTTTTGTCTTGTAGGAAGTGATAATGTGCAAGCCCTACCACAGCTGTCAAGCACCCGTCTATGACTGCACTTTAGTCCATAATTGTCTCTTCATGCTCACAATGACCTTCAGAATCTCATACGTGGACTTACTATATGACTGGGTCTGTCTGACATGCTGCAGATCTAGTTTTCACAATTATTATGAATTTCCTAGTTGATCCAAGGCTACTGATTGGGGAAGACTTGCAAGGTTTTTGTAGGTACATACTCATTCATACATTTAATTAATTTGGTGATGACTGTGGCGCTTCTATTCAGGTCTGCTGAGGAACCTTGAACATGGTAGTGTAGTGGATGCTATTGACATGGAGTTTAGTAAAATATTCAGTAAAATCTCTCATGGTCGGCTGATGATAAAGATGCATGAGATCTACGGTAATGTGGCAGTTTGATTACAGAACTTGCTTACCCATTGAACAGAGGGTAATGGTGGAAGGGAGTTAATCTGGCTGTGTAACCTTTCACCCAGTTTAAGAATCTATTTATCTCTGCCTCCCCAGTTCTTGGTGTTATTCCTCATTCAGGATGTTATTCACAGTATAGGGTGACATGGTGTGTAGCGTAGAGTTAGCGCCTTGCAGCGCCCGGGTTCGATCCTGACTACGGGTGCTTGTCTGTATGGAGTTTTACCTTCTCCCCGTGATCTGCGTGCGTTTTCTCAGAGATCTTCGGTTTCCTCCCACACTCCAAAGATGTACAGGGTTGTAGCTTAATTGGCTTGGTATGAATGTAATGTTGTCCCTAGTGTGTGTAGGATAGTGTTAATATGCGGGGATTGCTGGTCGGTGTCGAAGCGGTGGGCCGAAGGGCCTGTTTGCGCACTGTATCTCTAAAGTAAAGTTGACATATGTCAATGTGCAGTTTTCAGTCTTAGGCTTTATACTGACATGCTGTAGGTTGCCGACACAATAAACATTGCACATTGGTGTGGAATGTCATTTATGTATGCTCCCTGCCCTTTTCCCTGTTCCCATCTATTCACACATTTGCACAACTCTTTCCATGCTTTATGTCACTGAGAGAGAAAATGAGTGAGGAGCCATCCGTGAAGATAGGACTATCTCAAAGTTCACAGTGAAAGCTTGATATGGATCTCCACAATAATAATAAGAACTGGACATTGATTGAAGATTGAAGATTTAGCAAAAGAATGAATAGAAAAGTAAAATCTTATTTTAAAATATGGGACACTTAATCGTCAATATTCAGAAATATGTAATTCGAGCTTCACTGTGCCTTAATTGGTACATGTGACAATAAACTGACCATTGAACCTTTGAAATGTGTTATTTAACTGGTAAGGGTGTAAAGAGATGTGGGAGGATGTCTATGGGTCTGAAGGGTTTGAGTTATAAGCATGAGCAGCACAGGCTGGTTCTTTTTTGCTGGAGCATAGGAAGAGGAACCTTAAAGATCTATATTAGAAAATCATTAGGGGCATAAATAAGGTGAATAGCCATAGTCTTTTCCCAAATATAGGGGAGATTAAAACTTGAGGGCACAGGGTTTAGGTGAAAGGGTAATATTTTAAAAGTGACTGGAGGGGCAAATCTTTCATTCAGAATGTGGTGCACATATGGTACAAGCTGCCAGAGGAAGTGGTAAAGGGGGCTACAATTAAGATATTTAAAGGACATGTGGACAGATACATGGATAGAAAAGGTATGGAGGGATATGGACCAGGTGTAGGAACATGGGCAACTTGTTCAGTTGGACAACTTGGGCAGCAGTGATTGAAGGTAGACACAAAAAGCTGGAGTAACTCAGCGGGACATGCAGCATCACTGGAGAGAAGGAATGGGTGATGTTTTGGGTTGAGACCCTTCTTCAGACTGGTCAAGGATAAGGGAAACGAGAGATGTAGATGATGATGTAGAGAGAGAGATAAAGAACAATGAATAAAAGATATGCAAACAAGTAACGATGATAAAGGAAACAGGCCATTGTTAGCTGTTTGTTGGGTGAAAACCTGAAGCTAGTGCGACTTGGGTGGAGGTGGAATAAAGAGAGGGGTAATGCCGGGGCTACCAGAAGTGACTGCTGTATTAATCTATAATTCTATGACTCTGTGACTCCACCTGGGGGTCCTTGTATGAAAAACACAGGAAACTACTTTGCACGCACATCAACTTTATGATAACTAATGCAATGGCTGTTTATGCAAGAAGGCTGGGGTAAAGTATTCTCCAGTGTTGCTGCATCTGCATCCTGAATTTCATATCCAAAACATTCTGGGGCACTTTGACCAGAAGGAATACAATAGTTCAAGAAGATGAATCGACATCACCTTCTCTAGAGTGATTAGGATTAGATAATAAAAACTGTTAGTGGCATTCATATTCCCAATTAAAAACATCTTGCTTTTTTTTAAATAGGGCCTCGATGAGACTGCATCTGGAATGCTGTGCACAATTTTAGTTTCATTTATTGGAGGATATTCTTAAATACAATGCAGCTAAGGCTCACTAGATTATTGCTGGGAATGAGAGGTTATCCTTTGAGGAAAGACTGATCATAATGAGCCTACAGCATCTGAAGTCTCATTGTAAAATATAACATTCTGCAAATGATTTTCCCCATTTGCTCTCCTCCTCCTACTAATTTTCTTTCGAGTCTTCTCAATTCTTAATTACTTTTTAAAAAGTTACTAAACTGCATTGACAAATAGTATTTCCTCCTGACAAAATGTTTCAATGGATTGTGTTCCACGTGTAAGTGAGACAGTCCTAAGATATTCCCCTACAGTGTGACAGTGAAAGAGATTTTAAGAATTTTAATAATAATATGTGAGCTATCAACCAGACTGTGATGTTTTTTACATTCTAGGGGACTGAGCAAGCAGACATGTATATTCATGACTTCCAGCTGAGTATTAATTAGTATTCTAAAATGCTACTTTTAACAGGAAATTCTTACAATTCCTTCCTTTGTAGTCAAGCATGTTGGCCTCACTAAAAATATCGAAGTCCCTAATATCCGTTGGGAATTGGTAAAGGATTGCTGCTTGCTGCATCATTATCATTGTGTGCAGTGTCTTTTCCTTTTGCTATCCGCCTTATTTTATACACAGTAAATACATTTAAAGTTAACAGGAAACATATCCTAACCAGCTGTTGTGGATTGCATCATCAACAATGAATGCCTCTTACTGCAATGGCTTATCACGCACCAAAGTTCCTAATGGACAAGATGTTGATAGGATGCAACTGAGTTCAGTATAGCAAGAAAAGCTGTGATCTAGATGGCAGGCAAATCAAGTGTTTTCTTTTTAGTAAACAGAATTCATTTCTCGCAATAATATTGGTTAATATAGGAAAAGGCAACAAAGCGAGATTTAATTCAAACATTCAGCAGCAAAATCAAAAACAGTGCTGTCTAAGTGGTATTGTGAACCACCATGGAAACCACATACAAGATCTTTCTTTGAAAATCAAGGATTTATATAGAATGGTCCAATCTTTGTAGTTATAACCATGGAAATATGCAGCAGAAGAGGCTATTCAGTTTAGTTTAGTTTAGTTTAGTTTATTGTCACGTGTACAGTGAAAAGCTTTTGTGGTATGCTAAACAGTCTGCGGAAAGACTATGCATGATTGCAATCAAGCCATCCACAGCGTACAGATACATGCATCATATCCAGGCTTGCCAATAAAGTGCTACCCTATCAAATTTCACCTTCTCACAACTTGACCCAGAGCTCAACAAGTTGAGAGCTGCCAGTCATGGATCTTCAACTAAACATCTAAATGCCATTCAATCGTGATGCTGATTTCTGCTTTGACTATCCATTCAAGCAGTGGATTCCAGGGCCTGCCATTTCCCAGATAAAAAATATTTTCTCACCTTGCATCTAAATCTTTTATTTAACACTTTAAGTCTGTTTTATCCTCAACGATAATCAAAATAGGTCCTTTGTATTTATTCTGCCTGGATTCAGTGCCATCACCATAATTTTACACATTCCCATTAAGTCTCTCCTCAGCTCTTAAGTTTCATGGGAAACAATCTGAGTTATCCAAACAAATCAAGTTAAGTCAAGTCGAGTTTCTTGTCATATGCACAAGTATGGCGAGATATAGGTGCAATGAACATCTTGCTTGGTGCAGCGTCACTGACTGGTTTGGTTCGTAGTGGGCAGAGTGCTACACATTCAGAAGCAGGTAGGTTGGAATGGGTAAGGGCAGCAGGTAAATCGAGGCAATCAATGTCACATCAGTAGTGCTCAAGTAAGAGTTTGGGGTGTGTGTTTAGCTGTAGAATTAAAAATACTAGTGAGTCTTTCACTTATTGCCATAAAATTAGCTAAGTGTTAGTTTGAAGAGTTGCTAGCAATGCACCCCAATGATTTTGTGTTCATTTCCTCAATAAGACTGCAATAGCCCATTTCCCAGAGGAGCAGTAAATCAGAGGCAATAGCTTTAGTATTACTGCATCTAACACAGCAAAAAATTGTATCAATTTCGAAGAATAACAATACCAACCATTGCCAAGAAATTTGATCACATTGGAACAGTCTATTTCAGAGCCACATGATTGAAAATATATTCGGCAACAAAGTGTGATAATAACTATATCTATCACTCAGGAAATTTGACAAAGCATTCCCCAGCATCTGGCCTAAATGAAACACATTACAAATTACATGTCCCTGGAGTATTGAAGGGAACTTGGATCAGGTTGAAATGTGTAGGAAGGAACTGCAGATGCTGCTTTACACCGAAGATAGATACAAAATTCTGGAGTAACTCAGCGGGACAGGCAGCTGGAGTGGATAGAAGAAATGGCTGACATTTCGAGTCGAGACCCTTCTTCTGAAGAAGGGACTCGACCCGAAACATCACTCATTCCTTCTATCCAGAGCTGCTACCTGTCCTGCTGAAATACGGCAGCATTTTGTGTTTATCTTGGATCAAATTAACATGGGAGTGACAACTAGTCCATCACATATGGTGCTGGGATCACAATAGGGGAACTCCATAATTGTCTTTTATTCATCAGCACCAGCCACACCAATCTGTACTCTCACCACACACCATAGTCGCAAGATCCCAGTGGCCCCACTCCTTCACGGCTCCACCAACCTCCCCAATTCTCATATCTCCAACCACCCACTGATCCTTTATCATTTGCTAGCTTTTGCCCTATGACCTACCCCCACACACACATACACCTATTTAAACTTGCTACTCTCCTGAACTCTCAGTCTAGATGAAGGTCTTAATCCAACATGTTGACTACTAATTTTCCTCAATAGTTACTCCCTAACCCGCTACATATGCTATGGATTCCAGCATCTGCAGTCTCTTGTGTGTTGAAAGGCTGTTCCACCCTTTAGAACCATCCATGTCACCAATCCAATCTTTTATGTTTCGTTCTGGCCGTTTGGAATTCTCTATACAATTTTCACTATTCACTTCTCATGCCTTCCAATAAATGTAATGGGAAAAAAATGTCCATGCTGCTAACTGAATATTAAAATATAGCTTACGTATGTATACAATTCATCAATCAAAATAGAAGCAACAGTAGAACTGCAATATTTCAGTGAAAATCTTGTTTCTACTCATACTATAGGCTACTGCGCCCCCACTATTTGAAAATTCAAATGGTCACATCGGGCCAATGAAGGAAAAAAATGTAAAGTAAAACAGAAATGTAAAGTAGTGCAAAATTTGTAGCTCAAACACCCACCGTCATAGATCAAATAAAACTTTGTACTTTAGATTTGTGTTTGAAGGTTTCTTTGTTCTCAATCCTGATAATAAAAATAAATGAATTATTCTGTAACAAAGAATATACTAAAAATGACTGTTTCCTTTCATATGGATACATTAAATAATCTCAAGTATTTCATGTCGATATTGGCTGTAAAACGTCAATGTTTTTTATCAGGAAATTATATTCATCAGGAGGATGTTAACATTGCTAGAGTATTTCATTATGATGCATAAATCTGGAGATTTCCTCTTGTTTACTTGTATGGAAAATAAATTATACTTGTTTTGGCATTGACTTCAATTTTCATCACGTTCCTCAAGGTACACCTTTGTGCAGCTACTTCTTCAAATGCTGGGAAAAATGTTAGCCTAATTGTAAACTTCCTGTTTATCCATAAGGTAGGTGGAAAGTCCAAATGTCAAGAATTCTATGTAGGATTAAGATACAACACTCCATGGCAGGGAAAGAATCAACAAAACAAACAGCTTGGATTTATATAGCCTGCACAAGATGATAAAATGTCCCAAGGCACCTCAGAGGAATGTTATGGAACAGAGAGCTACAACCACTTAAAGAGTTGGTGGGATAAATCAACAAATGTTTTGTCTAAGTAGTTAGGTTTATTTCTTAATAAACAGCAGTAATATGTTGATTTAGGGAGAAATTTTAAGAACAAGATAGTGAAAGGCATGGGCTACAATAGTGAAGGTATAACATCAATGGGCAAGGGATGGTTGGAGGAGCACAGCTATGTTAGTGGTTGCAGAGCTGGAAGAGGTTACAGAGAAAGTGAGAGAGCAGATTATGAAATTTAACAACAGGGATGATCAGTTTAAAATCAACAGAGGAACAACTCCAGTACTGTTTGGAGTCTGTGGTGATGAAGTGCTTTGAGAGGTTGATCATGGCGCAAATCAACTCCTACCTCGACAAAAACCTGGACCCACTGCAGTTCGCTTACCACCACAACAGATCAATGGTGGATGCAATCTCGCTGGCCCTCCACTCCGCTCTTGACCACTTGGACAACAAAAACTCATATGTCAGGCTGTTATTCATTGATTACAGCTCAGCATTTAATACAATCATCCCCTCCAAGCTGGTTACCAAACTCGCAGAACTGGGTTTCTGCGCATCCCTCTGCAATTGGATCCTCGACTTCCTCATTCACAGACCACAGTCAGTTCGTATTGGTGGAAATGTTATCTTCCAAAGGCATTGGAATTCTTTACCTGATAATGACCTCTCAGCCTACAATGAAGGATAGATTTAAGAACTTTTTCTTGACTACAACTTCACTGATAATTGATAAAGCATCAAGCATCAGCTCTCACTCTGTGCCCTGAAAGTAATTTTAGAGCTGGTTTAATTTGCAGCAGTGTCATGAATTTTATGATTCTAATATAACTGTTACATTCCTCTGGTGTTCTCATTACAGATTTATGTTTCACCTGCTCTTTCACTAATCTGACTTTCATGGCTATGAGATTTTCCTCTAAGCTATTGTGCAAAACATGGAGGATTAATGAAAAGGCCTTTGGCTCCTTTGGAATCTTCCAAACTAGTCCAAGTATCCATCTCACCTCATGCACCGTATAAATCCAGGTTTAGATTTTTACAAATCCAATTCTTGATATTTCTGAGACTCAAATTTCCTCTGTAAAAAGGCTGTCGTACTGTATTCCCTGTGTGGGCTAACTTCATGGGACCTCACAAGATTTGAGTAGTTTTTGTGTATTTGTTGTTGCACTGACAGGGCTGTGCAGTTCAGTTTGTGTTACCATCTGGGATCATAAAACGTATACACATAGAGGATCACTTTGTGTTTAGAAAAGGCATTAAATGGCACTAAACATACAATTTTGGAATTAACGATGATTTATTCTTCCCTCTTTGCAGAAGTGGTGCCGCAAATCCCTCTGATAGTCTACAATAATGAACAATTGATGGTAGCTATGAATTTACCTCTGCAATATATGTTATTAATCAATGCACTAAAGCACTGGAGTTGGAGCATATGACTATGTTTCATTAAACTGTGATAAGCACGTGCTCATGAACTAATGAACAGGACTATTTTAAGTGCTGGCATGTCACTGTCAAGAAACAGATCAAAGATTTGAGCACAAGAAGTGAGGAGGATTGATAAAATAATTGTCATTCAGCAGCAGTTTAGGATTGAAGACACAAGGAACTGCAGATGTTGGTTTACAAAAAAAGACAAAAAAATGCATCAGTTAAGGTGTCACTATGTATTATAGTAGGGAACATTTCAGTCCGGGACCCTTCTTCAGACTGATTGTGGTGGAGGGTGAAGAGAAAACTGGAAGAGAGATGGGGGCAGAACAAAGCCTGGCAAGTGGATACAGGTGAGAGGGGTTTGTGATTAGCAATTGGCAATATCACCAGTTTAAGATTACCTGCTTCCTACTCATAAAGACTTGAAGAACAGATGGAAATTGGCAGCATTAGGATGATCATGGAATTATTACTGTGGTATTGGCAAGGAAAGGGCCAGATATCTCTGTGCTACAAATTTCAGCCAAAGCAGTGGGAGATGTGATATACTTAGATGCTGCATTCCTGGGGAAAGGAAGTAAATAAACAACCAGAATTTCCTTATTGTAGCCAGCAAACTAACCTGAAAATGAGGATGTCAGGTGAGGACAGGATTAGCCTAGTCCAAACTCACAATACGGATGTGGCGAATCTGAAATAGTATTGAAACACGAAACGGGTCATGCAACAGCTGTGTCGAGTTAACACTCTCGGTTGATGACCATTCATCAGAGTTTCTCTGAGGGTCTGATTGAAGGTCATTGACCTGAAACCCAAATGTTTTTTGGGTTCACTGCAGCAAACTTCAGTAGTACCACTCAAACTTCTGTTACAGGTTTTCCTTTGTGATGGGGTGTTAGCCCCCAGATCAATCGAGAACTCACGAGTTGGAACTGGGGCAATCAAAGGGTCGATGGTCATAACCCAGGACTGTTGAGAGGTTGAGTCTTAAACTAATAACGGTGGTATCATGGCAGGGGGTGAGAAAGTATGGAAAGTAAGTATGTTTTTTGGATTAATGGGGTGTAAGTGTGGAATGGAGCTATAAAAAACTAGTTGTGACATGAATGTCCAGGTATGGCAGCTCGCCTGTTCACAATGTTTATAATGATCTTGGTTTGGTTTACCAGGGAAGTCAGGCTGCTTCTGGGAATTTACCTTGGAGAAATGCCCGGGCAACATCTTAAACTATTCAATTTCTTTCATAGTTTAGGAAAGTTTCAATTAGATTGCAGAATATAGTAGTTATTCCTTGGGAAGGTATTCTCATTATAGCATAGTGCAGTCATGAATGTTACCTTTACACCAATGTTATTTTTACCATTTTGTGGCCAAGAGGAAATCTTTTCTTTCTCTTCAATTTCTTGTTAAATTGTTCATATATTAGATCAGATGCACTTCTCAATGTCCAATGTGTTCAACACAAAGATTTCAGAATAGGGCGGCACGGTGGTGCAGCGGTAGAGTTGCTGCCTTACAGCGCTTGCAGCGTCGGAGACCCAGGTCAGATCCTGACTATGTGTGCTGTCTGTACGGAGTTTGTCCGTTCTCCCCGTGACCTCATGGGTTTTCTCCGAGATTTTTGGTATCCTCCCACACTCCAAAGACGTACAGGTTTGTCGGTTAATTGGCTTGGTAAATGTAAAAATTGTCCCTGGTGTATGTAGGATAGTGTTAATGTGCGGGGATCGCTGGTCGGTGCCGACCCAGTGGGCCGAACGGCCTGTTTCTGTGCTGTATCTCTGAAAAAAACTAATAATACTTTCAGCTGGGTCCCAATTTCCTGCTGATGCAACAAATTGGTTTTAATTTGATAACGGGTGAGTATTGCATTAAATTAGGTCATTTTGTAGCTAAGTCGTGTTAATAAAAATTAAATCGAAACAGCGCATAAACCCAGTTTTCCACTCTATGTACTGGCAATGGATGTTTTGCATCCTAAAAAAAGATTTGTCAACACATTCCAGAATATTTCTGGAATTTCCTGGCACCTGCTGAAGGCACGAAGCTGAGAAATCTAATGGCTAATATGTCACAAACAAAATCTGGTTATCAGCTTATTAACTCTTTCCATGTTTTATTGTCATTTTGTGAGGACGTAGACATTTTTTCATCATCAAAGTGACATCTGTATTAATATTAATTCTATTACAATCATGCAGATTGCTAGCTAAATATTGATTAACTCAACTATAGCCAAATTACATCATTCTGAGTATTTGCATTAAAAGAGAGAAAAATAATATGTACAATGGTCCAAATGCAGCTCATCAATGTACAATTATGTAAATTGTACAGTCAATGCCAAATTAGAAAGTACTTAGCCACACGTGAATAATAGAATAATAATAATATAGAATAACTATGCATTGTGTGGATCACAGTAACACTTTGTGCTTAAAAAGTGAGAGCTTCTTGGTAGTTCATAAAACAGCACTGCCTAGTTTCCCTTTGTCATGGCAGGCTGAAATTCTTCAGCACAGTCTTCCCATTCGAGGTGTTGCAAGTTGTCAGAATTCAGCCATCCGGGTTCGACCTGTATGGCCAGCTCCTGAAGACAAATACCACAGTACACACAAAACTTTTCCAGATACAGGGGTGTATTTCCATTGAATGCATGGATGTTGCACTAATAGGTGGTGGTGGAAGCGTGCTGCTGGGGAAGTCTGAGGAACCTGGTCAGGCTGGCAGAAAGCAGGACCTCTAAGAAGTCTGCAACCACAGTGACCCATTATAGAATTATTTTAAAGATTATTCTTTTATTAGAATTTTTTAAAAAACAAATTAATTCACACGAGTACAGTAGAAACAGCATAGTTCTGTGAAAAATCAGCCCATTCGGAAGTAAAGCAATTTTGCATATATTTCTGCCATTCGTGATATTTATCTCTTCATTCTTCACTGGGATTTTCATTCTTCTTAGGATTTTTTCATGGCATAAAACCCCCTCATAGTAACATCAACTGCCAGAAACACTGGTCAAAAAATTGCAAAGGTAACAAACTAGTGCAGTCTTTGAATGTCTGCATGTTCTAAAATCCTGCAATGGATACACTCTGCCTGCTCCTATGGACTGGAGGAAAAGTAGGTAAACTCCCCTTTCCCTGAGTATAGAATTTGATAACCTTCCTAAAGTGCCAGTAAGTAGAAAGATATGAGATGTGGCAAAGATCAGCAGTCTGGAGGATAGCAAGCCAAGATAGCAAGCCAAGAATGATGGTGACGTTATCCTCAATGGGAAAGGCATTAAAACACATGTATGAGGTTGTATTTGAAATTATAGGAGATATGGATCTCAGTGAAGAGAAAACACTGTCTGAGTATTGACTCTGAGTAAACTTCTGTAAGTAAGTAAAAAGTAGCACTTTTCAGAGGAATGTGAATTTTTTTTTCCAAAACGCACTGAGACAATTGAGGTCATTTGGGGGAGTTTTGTGCAGGAAAATATAGTGTTTGGAAGAATGAAAATCTCAATGAGAAATTAAAAAATCAATTTCATAATTATCATTAAGATACACAGAAATGTATAAAAAATTGCTTCATTTCAGTGGCACAATCCAGTGCCTCTGCATTCCTGGAAGAGTGTGAAGGAATTTCCAGACTGAAACATTCCTCTTTTCTATCTCCTCCCAATATTATTCTTTCATGATATATTCACGCCCGGATCAAAGTCATGTCATCATTTCTACATTGAAGAATTAAATAATTATAAAATATTATTAACAACCTACTATTGTTAAAAATGCTAATGCTAATAGATATCAGCACCTAAGGCTGATTATGGGGTTTATTAATGGTGGCACCATGAAGTCGAAGCATTATCAGCAGAAATGCAAAGATTCATCTCGACTTGTGTGCTAATCCCAGAACCAGTCTCACAATGAAAGAAAATGTAGATTTCAGGACTAGGAATCTTTTGGATGGAATTACTGGCATGCGAAGATTTTTAAGGATTTAGAGCTGTTGAATTTAAATCGTATTAAACATATTGAAGAGGAAAAACATTTACCAAAGCTGATATGCCAATTTAAGACATTATTAACTCTACCAGACACGTACGTTCAATTGCAACAGGTTTTACATTTGTAGCATGAAGAATGTTCACAAAATATGCCTGTTACATTTAAACATTCTAATTTAAAGTGTATGTCTGTAAATGTCACACATTTTATCTTGCCTTTGGAGCAGAAGAATAGAATCTTAACTTGTACTTCTCATTCGAACAGGAATGAACATGATTGAAAAATATCCCTAATTAAGTATAGTGACTTACTACTGACCCTGGAACACAAGTGGTCTTGTTAACTGGGCCCTTAGTTCTTTCTGCTATATCGACATTGAGCACTCTGAATTTTTTAGACAAACTGAATAATTTAATAGATGTATGGAAACTTTGCAAAATAAATAAATCCCAATATACTAGCATCATCAATTATTTTATCCACCGATGTCCATACTAATTAGTGTAATGAGAAAATGTGAAAAGATTTACATATCTTTCTTGTTATTATTATCTACAACAATTATATTATAAAATTAATACACAAGATGAATGACAATCAATGTATTTTCGCACTTCCATTAGAAATGTCTATAATCTGAGCTCATGGTACGCAATTGTTGCATAAATATTTCCAAGGTCTATGTATTCCACTCTACTTCCTTAGGAAACGAAGGAAGTCCCTGTCTCATCAGGTGCATCATAGAAAGCATACCATCAGTGTGCTTCACAGCTTAGTGGTGATAAATTCCTGGGCAATCAGATTAACTAAAAAAAAAAATAACCAAGCCTCTGGAAATACTTAAAAGAATTTTGAGAGGAAAATGCAACAGGGACTACTCAGAACCTCCAGTGATAGCAATGATGTAAACTGGGTAGGGTAGTTTTGTGTATGTGCAAGGCAAGACATAAAATGCTGGAGTAACTTAGCAGGTCAGGCAGCATCCCAGGAGAGCGTGGATAGGTGACATCACAGGTCGAGACTCTTCAGATCTGAAATGTCACCTATCCATGCTCTCAGGGTTGCTGCCTGACCTGCTGAATTATGCCAGAATTGTGTGTCTTTCCCTGGTAAACCAGCTTCTGCAGTTCCTTGTTTCTACACTTTGTGTGTGTGTGTGTGTGTGCATGTGTTTGTGGTGGAGAGTTTACAGAGTGGAAGGTACAAGATGCAGGGTAAAAATGGATGGAGAGATCCATTGTTACAAAGGAAAATGAAATATTATGTTTTAGAAATTATAAACCATTAGACACTGTCTTGCTTCTGCCAGATTACAGGATTAAATTATCATTGAGATTAACTGGTGGTAAAACCCCTTTCTAATCAATAATCGGTCACGTGACTCCATCTGAGAATTGAAATCATTCCAGTTTTATTTCTTACAGTTAATAACTTATATGCAAATGATGAAGCCCATTTGGGTCATCTTAATTTATCTTTCCAGAAAGCAGTCAGCAGCCCTCACCTCACAGCTGAATGTCCTTCAGAACCCTCCCAACCCACAAAATAAGTGTTACATATAACATAACAATATCTGGCTCCCCATGTATGCTTCTTTTCTCCTTTGATTGGTTTGGATATGGTTTAGTCTTCATTACTTCACATAGGAGGCAATTTTGTGCAATAATTATTCAGGTAAAGAAAAAGTACTTCTGATCAACCTTTCAACAATTTCTCAATTATCCTACAGATTATTAATCTGATTAGATTGACAGTGTAAATTCCTGCAATCAAGAGTAATTCAAATCATAATGAAATGCTGACTCTGAAAACCTGAAACAAGGGGTACCACCGTAGACTTGCTGCCTTACAGCATCGGAGACCCATGTTTAATCCTGTCTTCAGGTGCTGTTTGTACGGAGTTTGTTCGTTCTCCATGTGACCGAGTGGGTTTTCTCTGTGTGCTCTGGTTCCCTCCCACATTCCAAAGACGTGCAGGTTTTGAAAATTATGTCAGTATATTGTCCCTAGTGCGTAGGATAGAACTAGTGTATGGATGATCACTGGTCGGCCCAGACTTGGTGCTATATATCAATATATATTTTGTGCTATATATCAAGACTAAAGCTATACCACAGTAAGATAGAAAATGTTGGAATCATTGGGCAAGTTAGGAAGCATCAATGAAAAATCTAAACGAAACTGAAGCATTAACAGTTCATCTTTTTCACAAATGCTTATATATTCTTAGCCTGGACCGTTGCATGTTTCCAGAATTCAGTTTTGAGATTATTACAGAATGAAAGGATCTCAAGAAAATAGTGAGTCTAAATGTACAATTAACTGCAGTATGCCACTTGTGGGTTTAAAGAATTTGTTAGTCCTCAGTTAATTATAACTTCAATTATCTTGGTTCATTCCATCCAGTCAGGGGTCTGCCCCAGCAAGTGCAGTGAAGTGACTAACTAATGACATCTCTCCTGAACCTTCTCAGTCCACCTGCTGTCCATTGACCCAAATTATTATTTTCAGCTTCACAATTATATGCCTCACAAAAATGAAGGAAGTTATTTTTCTTCTGCAGCTGTGTTTCAAGAGGCAGACATGATACATGCGTCACTATAAACTTCCTGTTTTTGTTTGTATACAGGTGAATCCGCAAACCACTATAGTGTACGTTCCCATCTAATTCCGACATTGGGGGGTCGTAACTGAACAATAACATTTCTGCTGCAGTTGCTGACAAAGCTATGTGACTTTTGATGATACAATTGTTTATGTACTGCATTAAACCAGTTGTATCCAACATTGGGAATAAGTTAGAGACTTTGGTATTTCCAGAATGACTGATTCATCTTTCATCTTGTAGTTAATAATATGACAACAACTTATAAACACCAAAGTACTTGTTTATCTTTCTGGGGTGCTAGTATGGGTGTTGTGGGCCGAAGGGACTGGTTTCCAGAGGGCTAGTATGGACATTGTGGGCCAAATGGATTATTGGGCTGGCATTTCAGTCACTCGGGCCTGGTGGACTGGCAGCTCAGTCACTCAGGGCTGGTGGGCTAGCAGTTCACTCACGGCTATTCCTTGAAATTCCATTTCAAACAGAGTGGAGGCCACCAAATTCAATCTCATACCATTTCAAGCAGAATGCAGGCCGCCAAATCCAAATGCAATTTCATATCATTTCAAGCACCCCTACCCCCCCCCCCCCCCACATTCCATTCCCTCCCTCCCCCACACTCCCCTCCCCCACACACCCCCCTCTCCACATTCCCCCTCCCCACATCCCCCTTCCCCACATCGCCCTTCCCCACATCGCCCTTCCCCACACCCCTCCCCTCCCCAACCCCTTCCCCCACACCCCCCACAACCCTCCTCCCCCTATCTTTATACATGCGATTGTAACAAAATTACTGTATTGATAATGAGGGCAAAATAATTTACTTGATTATTTACGGGATTATTAATCTATGGGATTATTAATCTTAACAAATCTTTTGTTACAGGTACCATACATAGAAACATAGAAAATAGGTGCAGGAGTAGGCCATTCGGCCCTTCGAGCCTGCACCACCATTCAATGTGATCATAGCTGATCATCCAACGCAGTATCCTGTACCTGCCTTCTCTCCATACCCCCTGATCCCTTTAGCCACAAGGGCCACAACTAACTCTCTCTTAAATATAGCCAATGAACTGGCCTCAACTACCTTCAAGTACTGTTCAAGTAACAAGATATGAATGCATGATAAGAAATAACATAATGGAGAAGCCCATTAACCTGAAGTGACTGTTGAAATAAATAATCATGTAGGGAAGATGGGCATGGGAATAGCTAAAGACACAACTCCAGCCTAAAAGAGCAATTCTCGCGTGTGCCGTCTGGAGGTAGCAGCAAGGGTTAGTTCTGTCTGTATTTTGGAATATAGTGGTTTAACATTCCAGATATCATTCAGTGGTTTAACATTCCTGGATTGGTAGACCACATTCAGTCGCCTTGCATCACGTTCTCCCTTGGCCATGCATTGGGAGCACCGTAAACTCAATTTGCTCTATAGCAAGCATGCCAGTGAGTAATTGGTTGAAAAGTGCCCACACTAATTAATCGACAAGCATGGAATTCATTCAGTAACTGTAACCTTGTCCTCTGTTCTCATATTGCATTGATATGCTGTTAAGTAATTAACTTATTTGCATTAACACACATTTGAACACATTACAACGTCTCGTTATTAAAAAATGTCTACTTCAAGATTTGTAAGAATCAAGAAAGGACCAAGAAAACGAATGAAAATCTTGCAGATGTTCTAAACTTAATCTTAGTTTCTCAGTAAATGAATTGTAGGGTTCTGTTGCATTGTAACATAATCCTCCAAATACAACTTGCAGGGCAAGTATATTAACTATCAGCAATAGGCAATTATTCTTTTTTATAAATCAAAGGAAGTAAATTGGAATCAAATGCAATTCGAGGTTATCAATCTCTTATGTGGCTTCTTTTTCCACTGGGTGATGCCAGCAATAGCTGCCTCGCCAACATTCTGACTGTCCCTTCCTGCTTTGTTGTTTGTTTGTATGTGTTTAATGTATGTTTTTAGTGTTCTTAAGCTTGTTTTATGGGGGGGGGGGAGTTGGGGGAAACTTTTTCTAATCTCTTACCTCGACGGAGATGCAATTTTTTCCAAATCGCATCTCCGTCCGCACGGCGGCCTAACATCGAGAAGTTAGCAGCCTTTTTCTGGAGACCGACTTATAATAAATAGCTTAGCATTCAACATCATCCCTTCGAAACTCACCATCAAACTCGGAGAACTTGGTCATTTCTCCTCCCTATGCAACTGGATCCTTGACTTCCTGATCCGCCGACCTCAGTCATTTTGGATTGGCAACAACTCCTCCTCCTTACTGACCGTTAATTTAAGGTTGTGGGTTCAGTCCCCTGTTCTACGCTCTCTATACCTATGACTGTGAAGCAAGATACAGCTCCATCTCTGATCGTCCATTCTGGGACCAGCAAATTGATGTAATCACAAAGGAAACTCAACATTGATTCTATTTCCTCAGCAGTTTGAGGAAACTCAGCATGTCACCAAATAATCAATAAAAGTTCTATGTATATGTGGTGGAGACCATTATGACTCATTCCACCACAGCTTAGTTTGACAATTCAAATGCTCAAGAACGAAGGAGGCTGTAGAAAGTGATGGACATTGCCCAGTCCATCACTGGTATTAACTTCCCCACACCATCGAAGGAATCTACTGGCAGTGCTGCCTCAAGAAGGCAACTAATATTTAAATCCCATACCACCCAACCCACGTTCTCCTCGCTGCTGCTATCGGGAAGACAGTACAGGATCCCAAGAACTGTTACTTCCAGCTTCTTCCTATGAATAATCAGATTCTTAAACCACCCTGCACAGCCCATACCACAACCCCACCTCAATCCTACTGAACCACTACATGTTCTATGTAATAAGGTATTTGCACAATGATGGTCTAGTTTACTTAGAATTACTGATAATTAATTGCATATTGATTATTGTCATAGTTGTGTCGAGTGTGTCTGCAATACTGTAGCAAGTAGTAATTTCATTTTTCGTTCATATTGGTGCATGTGACAAATAAGCAATCTTCCTCTTGGTTACACCCGGCCAGGGATCATACCAGGCCCACCAGGAGCATTACACCCGGCCAGGGATCATACCAGGCCCAGGAACAAGAGCAGGAGCATAAGGATTATGTTTTGTTTATGGAGTTTCCTGGGACATACAAATGCCTCGGGAGAAGAAAAACTAGGACACGCACCCCCTCACAGGTGCGATGCACCAGTCTTTGTTTTTAAAATTTAGAATCCTGTTAAGTGCTGATATTCATGCCCACAGCCATAAAAGTAACACTGGCATCTGCTCTGCTAAATTACAGCACCACAATGTGTGAAATGCAAATTATATAAAATATACTCAGTGACCCAAAATGCCTACATTTCCCTTTGGTTGGTGTTAATTGTATTCAACTAATTTTGAATTTAATACCTCTTAATTTTTATGGAAAATTAGAAAATAAATCTGCAAGTAAATCCATTTATGCAGAAGTGTGAAACGGGCACTAACACTCAGTACTCTGTGAGAACAGCATTACATAGTATGTGTGAAAAGCCGTCATTCAAGGCTATATCTAAAAGCTGATTGGGTTTATTTATAATTGCTTAGCTCCTTTTCCAGTTACATACATGAAGCACTGTTGTGAAATTATCTATTTACCTTATTGAAAACAATGTCCTCTTTATTTGTTGTTATTTCCCTTCTATCCTAGCATTAACTACTAACTCAGCTACTTTAACAAATATGAAAGATTAACTCTACCATTGAGAGTGCAGGAATTTCAGGAATTCTTAGCTGTGAATGTGTGAATTTGTCAAATCAAGCTCATTTTAAAATGTGAAACACATTGAACAGACAAATTATAGTAGTGATTGCAATGCCTGGATCACATTTGAGCTATTTAAAACTGGGGGATAATACAGCTGTACACTGTTCTGCTACTGTTATGTACGGCTCACATGGCTATCTGGACTACACATCTTCCCACCCTGCCCCCTGTAAAGACTCCATCCCTTACTCCCAATTCCTCCGCCTACGCCGCATCTGTTCCCAGGATGAGACGTTCCACACCAGGGCATCGGAAATGTCCTCGTTCTTCAGGGAACGGGGATTCCCCTCCACCACCATAGATGAGGCTCGCACCAGGGTCTCATCCATACCCCGCAACACTGCTCTCTCTCCCCATCCCCGCACTCGCAACAAGGGCAGAGTCCCCCTAGTCCTCACCTTTCACCCCACCAGCCGGCAAATACAACAAATAATCCTCCGCCATTTCCGCCACCTCCAACGTGACCCCACCACTTGCCACATCTACTGTTATGTTGGAGGCTGGATACATTTTATGGCCAGCATGGTGTTTGATAGATTTACAAAACCATTATCACAGATAAATCTTGACAAAAAAAACAAAAATTAAATAAGCACAGCACAGTCACCCTCAATGAGCTTTCAACAGCCAAAATCATATGCATTAACTCAATTTCCCCCCCCCCCCCCCCCCCCCCCCCCCCACATTTTCCCCATGTTCTCAGGATGTACTGAACAGCACAGGTATTTATTGTGCATTCCTTGTGATCCTAAAATAATATTAGCACTGCGTCTTCAACCTTAATGTGCTGCACATGGTGGTTAAAGAGGGAGTTCCAGAAGTTTTCCTCAAATGATAAAGAAATAGTTCAAAGGAATAAATGTTATTATTAGCAATCGCATTGGATACTGATGTTAGTGAACTTTTCTAATCTCAATGACACCAGAGACCCGCATTTTCATGAGTCCTGGAATCAGCCAACAAACCTTTCCTAACTATTTTAACGCTAAAAGAAATAAAAGTGACTCCCGTTGCTGTTCAACAAGCTGCTGTGGGTCTCTAGCCTCGAATTGCTTTTGATTTATCACAGCAGATGGAAAGAACATGAAGGTAGAAGATGACATTGCGAGGTCGTTGGATACCATTTGAAAAAGCATCTTGTGACACCTTTATCTAATTTGGGATATGTTGATATTTTATAACGATTAATTTTAAACTGAGGTGTTCTGTGTGGATTGTGACACCTTGTAAAGAAACAAATATGCTCACAAAGCTATTAATAACATGAATTCATTGATGACAATGGAATAACCTACGCATTAAAAAGACCAAAGCAAAGTTAAGTGATTTATCACTTCATGTCAATGAGCTTTCAACAGCTAATTTTGATGCAAAATCATATGCATTAACTCAATTTCTCTCACGCTTGACGAGATTTAGGGACGTATTTTTAGCAGTTATTGTTTTTATATTTCAGATTTCCAGACCTGCTTATTTTACTTTTGTCTGAAAAATATAGATTCAGATTCAGTCTTATGTATTGTTACATGCTAATGGGTAATGGGTAATGGGTAATGGTACATGGGCAGCACAATGGCCCAGCAGTAGAGTTGCTGCTTTACAGCATCAGAGACCCAGGTTTAATCCTAAATAAGGGTTCTGTCTGTACGTTCTCACTGTGACCTCGTTGGTTTTCGTCAGGATTCCTTCTACACTATAAAGGCAGGTTCATTGGTATCATTTAAAAATAAATTGGATAGGCATATGGATGAGAAGGGAATGGAGGGTTATGGTATGAGTGCAGGCAGGTGGGACTAAGGGGAAAAAAAATTTTGTTCGGCACGGACTTGTAGGGCCGAGATGGCCTGTTTCCGTGCTGTAATTGTTATATGGTTATATGGTTACATGGATAGGAGGGATTTAGCGGGATATGTGACAAACACAGGCAAATGGGACTAGATCAGGCGGGGCATCTTGGTCAGCTTTGTCGGTTTGGAGACGTTGGGACAATGGACCTGTTTCTATGCTGAAAGACTCTGACTCCATCATTCAATGACATTCTAATTTTTAATCCCTGTCCCGGGACCTAGGGTTCCTTCCTCTGGCTGTCATTTTGGTGACTCCCAGATGTGATACACATTTCAAAAAGAACAACATTTGTTTGGCTGACATACTCTTATATTTTACTGACCTGGGTCTATTCCTGAACCAGTTTTTGGTCCATTTGTGAACAATGAACATTTCAGAGTGTGCTGGAGGGCTATGGTACATCAACCAGTACAATAAAGAGGGGAGATGGAAAATACAGGGACATTTTAAAAAAGACATGTTAATTGGCTTTACCTGCCATTTTCTAATTGTCCATATATCTGTTAAACTGAAATGTTTTTATAGTATGTTTACTCCTTATGTACGATTTGTTCCTCTTGGGTTAAATTTATGTATTCATTCGGAGCCTGTGTGTGTCTCTGTCAAGGCCAGTATCTATTACCCATTTTAATTACACTGCTTCTTAAACTGCCTCAGGCCTGGTGATGAAAATATTCTCAATGCTGTCAAACAGGCGTTGCAGTATTTTGACCCAATAAGTTGATGCATCTGCAATCTTTTTCCAAGTCAAGATGCTGTATGAATTGCTAGGGTGGGGAGGGATGGACTTCTCCGTGGGTTGTCACCTTGTCGTGGTGGAGAAGCTTGTGTGGACCTGAGATCCTGAGAGCAATGCAGTCTGGTGCTATGCTCCTGGTAGGGCCACTCATGGCGGTAAGGTCGAGGGGGAGTTCCCTGACCAAGAGCAGTAGAACCAAGACCTCAACGGTGGAACATGCGGAGGACGATGGCTGACCTTAGTGGAGAGTCACAACGGCTGGGAAGGCGGATGAAGGCTGCAGCAGAAAAGGGTCTCCGGTCGTCTTGGATTCCATGCCACTGAATCCTGTCCCAGATCTGTCAAGGACCATGGGGTGGCTGACTGTGCACTAATCTCCCCACGTTAAACAAACTCACGCACAGGCGTCCTCCATATAGAGAAGAGCACCCTGGAGACACCCATGGTCAGCCATGACCGAAGGGGGCCCCAGGAAGGAGGGAGGGAGGGAACGTAGTCTGTGGATTACCCATGTGTTTGCTGCCATTGTCCTTGGTATTAGAAATTGCTTTGTGTAAAGACTGTTAATTTTGAGGTCACTTCGCAGCTCTTCCATGAACTCCAAGGCACAATTCAGAACATAATGGAATAATTTCCATAGGAGATTTTGTCAAAGAAACCTTGATGAAGTGTTGCAGTGCATTTTGCAGAGTATGCATACTTCAGCCACAGTGAAGAGAGTAAATGAAGGAGTTGGTGGAATGGAAACAATAAATTTGATTACTCTGTCCCACACGACGTCAAGATTCTTGAATGATGTTGGAGCTGCTTGTCGGGATTATTACATTATGTTCTGAATTGTAGATGATGGAGGGAGGAAGCTGCAAAGAGATCTCAAACTTAGCAGTCTTCACACAAAGCAGATCACTTTAATGAGAGAGTTATTGGTGCTAATTGATAGCACTGTAAATAGTCCCATCCTGCAGACTAGTCTGGTGATTGAAACTAGGTTGAAGGATGGAAATCATCCAGACTGGATTCACTTGGCTATTTTGTGAGTATATCATACTTTGGCATTTTTTCTCTTTGTTGAGTATGTGCCATTGTCAAAGATTTGATTGTAGTGTTGGATAAATCTGGAGCAATACTTCAGTAATGCGATAATGGATTCAACACATTCAGATGTGTGTGGATATCACCTGGAGTGAATCAAATTAGCTGAAAACTGTCTTTGGTGATGGTGCAACTTTGGAAGGCCAAGATGAATATTTTCACTGAAGAGGCTGAAGAGGATTGAATACATTTCAGATTTGACTTTAACTGTCATGTGTAGAGTTCTGGTATTATTCAGGACAGCACCTGCTCTCATTAGCAGTTAGCATTTCCACCAACATTCACAGTTGGATATGGTTGGACTATAAAGCTTTGATTTGATCCATTCGTTGTGGGATTGCTTAATTATGTTCAACTCATGCTATTCCACATAGCTTGCATAATAGTAACAGCAGTTTTGGACACTTAAAGCTGCCTTTGAGTCAGTTGTGCCCTGGTTTGTACAGAGAATTCAGTAGATGTTCTCCAGTCAAAGTTGCTATGGTTACCCTTGGCCGCCTGTTGCTAGGCACCAGTGCACAGCAGCTTGATGCTGATTGTCGAACTGCAGTGGTTTGTGGCAAATCAATTGTGTTGGGTAGATAAAAAAAACAAAATGAATTCCACAGGGCTTGGAATAGCTATTTATCACAAAGTTTCTTATTTTATTTGAAATTAGTATCACTTTATGTACTATAACAGCTTGACTCAAACCACTTGAGTAAAAGGTTTCGGTTGAAATATGGAGTAATGTAAATCTGCAATTCACCTAAACACATCCTTTGCCTTAAATAGAATATTTTAAGGTCTTCCTTATGGAGAACATTTTTGCATTTTAACTTTACATAAGAATTTAAGTAATAGGAACAGGGGTAAGTTGTGCCCCTCATGCCTGCTCTACCATTCAGTAATGGCTGATCAAAACTTGGCCTCGACTCCACATTCCTGCTTGTCCCTCAATACTCTTGACTCCCCTCCAGTCCAAAAATCTGTCCATCACAGTCTTGAGTATATTCAATGATTCAGTCACTTAAGCTCTCTGGGAGGGAAAATTCCAAAGAATTCACAATTCTCTGAGAAAATAAATTCCTCCTCATCTTCATCTGAAATGGACGCTTTTTTATTCTGAAATTATGGCCCCTATTTCTAGGTTACTCTGAAGGGAAATATCATCCCAATATCTGTAGGATGGAACTGCAGATACTGATTTAAATCAAAGATAGACACAAAATCCTCCCAATATCTGCCCTGTCCAGTTTCTTGAGAAGCCTATATTTCGATAAGATCACTCTGAACTGCCTTCCATAGGAGAATGTCCACTCTTAACGAGGAGAGTAAAAGTCAATGCATTTTCCAGCTGAGTTCTTAACATTGACATATATAATTGTCAAGATTTCTCTTCCTTTGTACTCAGTCCGCCTTACAATAAAAGCCTCGTGTAATCCTTCTGTACCATGGGATTCTGCAATCCCTTTCAAATAACGCTCTGCTTTTTTATTCATTTTGTTAAAGTTGTTGATTTCCCCACATTACGCCCATGTTTGCTCAGTCATTTAACACATCTATTCCCTTTGCAGACTTTTTCCTCCTCATAATTTGCTTTCCCAACTATCTTTGTATCATCGACATATTTGACTACAATATTGTTGGTCACTTCAGCCAAGCCATCATTGTAAATTGTAAATAGGTGAGACTTCATCACTGACCTCTGAGGCATCTCATTGGTTTTAGCTTGCCCAATAGGAAAACAATCTATTTATCCTGGGTTTCTGTTTTCTGTTAGTTAGTCGGCAGACCTAACTTTCTCAAAACTAATATACTACACTAATTATCTGACATGTCCTCCTCCCAAAAGGCCTCCTCCTGCACCTATTTTCTATGTTTCTATTTTTCTATGTCATGAGCTCTTTACATCTACAGGTGCTCCTTTATCCATCCTGCTTATTAAATCTTTAAAGCTCTGACTATATTATATATACATTATATATGAAATAAACTACCTTAAACCATGTTGTCTCTGTTGAGTTTCAGTTTTCGCAACGTCCTGTTTCTATTTTCACTCGAATGAATTCCAACAGTTTCCCATATGCAAATGTGGCACAAACAGCTCCTGCTTTCAGCCTCCCTTCTTTCTTAAATAGAATATGGTGGGATATTGTGTGAGCATGAATGCCACAAGAATCACCCTGACACGCAACCCTGTTACAATTGCAATGAGAATCAATCAATACAATATTTCAGTTCAGAGCAAAAATACTGTGCACTTGTACACAGTAGAAACTGGCTCTGTTTGCACAACTAAACAGCATAGCAAGCAATCAGATATTATTCCAGTAGAGGAGTTAAAAATATGGGTAGACAACCATCAAGGAGGTGGTTTACAAAACATTGAAGAGTATGATCAGCCATGATCATATTGATCATAATGATCAGCCATGATCATATTGAATGGCGGTGCAGGCTCGAAGGGCCGAATGGTCTACTCCTGCACCTATTTTCAATGTTTCTATGTCTATGTTTTTATGACCAAAGAGAAGAGCACATAAAAATAAAATCTTTAATTTTCAAATCAAAGATTAATAATCAAGACCTGAATATGAATATTCATGCAGCTTGACATAGACTGCTCAGTTATGAGAAAAGATGCATATAACCAGGAATCCAAGGAGGTGGCATTAGCCGGACGCATTAAAGCTGAAAACATAATCTGGCATGATCCTGAGAAAGGAGAAATGGAATGTACAAAAGGCTCTGCTACTGATTAGAGATTGGATGAAAGTGTTGAGAATGGATTGGAAAAATGCATTGAGCATGAAAACACAACCATGGGCATTGAAGAACACAAATTGCACACAATTTCAAAACTAACATCAAACATCTGTTGTAAAGCTAAACAGGTATTGTATGCACTAAAAGCACTGGTAGACAAAGAGCTGAACAAACTGGAAGGATATGGTATATAGAAGAAAGTATAACAGTAATTGGTGATATATGGAAATTATTAAATGATCATGCTGGATGATCAACAATTCCCTTTCCCCACCTCTCAACAATAGTATGCCAATTCAGACATAGAAACATAGAAACATAGAAATTAGGTGCAGGAGTAGGCCATTCGGCCCTTCAAGCCTGCACCGCCATTCAATATGATCATGGCTGATCATCCAACTCAGTATCCCGTACCTGCCTTTTCTCCATACCCCCTGATCCCCTTAGCCACAAGGGCCACATCTAACTCCCTCTTAAATATAGCCAATGAACTGGCCTCAACTACCCTCTGTGGCAGAGAGGTCCAGAGATTCACCACTCTCTGTGTGAAAAAAGTTCTTCTCATCTCGGTTTTAAAGGATTTCCCCCTTATCCTTAAGCCGTGACCCCTTGTCCTGGACTTCCCTAACATCGGGAACAATCTTCCTGCATCTAGCCTGTCCAACCCCTTAAGAATTTTGTAAGTTTCTATAAGATCCCCTCTCAATCTCCTAAATTCTAGAGAGTATAAACCAAGTCTATCCAGTCTTTCTTCATAAGACAGTCCTGACATCCCAGGAATCAGTCTGGTGAACCGTCTCTGCACTCCCTCTATGGCAATAATGTCCTTCCTCAGATTTGGAGACCAAAACTGTACGCAATACTCCAGGTGTGGTCTCACCAAGACCCTGTACAACTGCAGTAGAACCTCCCTGCTCCTATACTCAAATCCTTTTGCAATGAAAGCTAACATACCATTCGCTTTCTTTACTGCCTGCTGCACCTGCATGCCTACCTTCAATGACTGGTGTACCATGACACCCAGGTCTTGCTGCATCTCCCCCTTTCCCAATCGGCCACCATTTAGATAATAGTCTGCTTTCCCGTTTTTGCCACCAAAATGGATAACCTCACATTTATCCACATTATACTGCATCTGCCAAACATTTGCCCACTCACCCAGCCTATCCAAGTCACCTTGCAGTCTCCTAGCATCCTCCTCACAGCTAACACTGCCCCCCAGCTTAGTGTCATCCGCAAACTTGGAGATATTGCCTTCAATTCCCTCATCCAGATCATTAATATATATTGTAAATAGCTGGGGTCCCAGCACTGAGCCTTGCGGTACCCCACTATTCACTGCCTGCCATTGTGAAAAGGACCCGTTTACTCCTACTCTTTGCTTCCTGTTTGCCAGCCAGTTCCCTATCCACATCAATACTGAACCCCCAATGCCGTGTACTTCACCTGCCTCCATCCTACACCTAGCATAGTGGAGATTCATTTTAACAAGCCTACTACCATAAGGATGCTCTGTGCTGTATCATTTCTGAGGATAATCTAACATTTCTGTTGGTCCTTACAACGCTGTTGATTTTGTTTCATCAACAATTAAATTAAGGCCCAAGAGTCAAGAGAATCAAGAGTGTTTAATTGCCATGTACACCAAAACAGAGCAATGACATTCTTACATGTAACAGCATAACAGGTCTGTAAACACATTTTCAGGGGGGAGCAGGCAAACGATCGATCGGCCTAATGACTTTGGCATCATGAGGCTGTGGTCTGCGGAGCTTCTAGCCGCGGGTGCAGCGTGGACTTACCATCCGGATTCCGGGATCCCTTGTCGGGGATTGCCAGAGAAGAGCACTGACCGCTGGCCTGCAGCCTATAATATCCTGAAGCCTTGGTCTCCGGTAGAAAAGTGCCGATTCGGGCACTCCAAGCCGCGGAGTGTGTTTGACCGTCCCGACGTTGGGGGTTTGATCATCCTGACGAGAGGGCCTGTACATCAGGCCATCCGTAGCAGCGACTACAGAGGGCTCAAGGCCCCGACCACGGGTGAACAAAGGAGGAGGACTGACTGAACTTTGTTGCCTTCCACCACAGTGAAGAATGCTGTGGTGGATGCTTGTGTTCAATTCTATTGTGTATTGTGTGTACTTTTTAAGTGTATCGCTGCTGGCAAATTCATTTCACTGCACCTTCGGGTGCATTTGACGAATAAAATTGACCGACTTTGAAATATATTCATAGGAAGCTCCAGAGATTGTCTACGAAGAGCTCTTGAATAGTGTCTAGTGCTGTTTCAGATACCCATGCCTCACATCAGTTAGTCTGTAGACTTCAATGGACGATGTTCACAGTTTTGAATTCATTCAATATGCCTTCTATATAATGAAGAAGATCATTGAACACATGAACCAAGCTTTGCATTTAAGGAGCAATCCAATTTCTAGACATTTGCTTTTATTTAACGCGTTTTCAATGATGTAACTTTCAGCAGCAAATTATGAAATGTGAGAAGTTCTGTTTGCTGTTTTATCAGTTGGGTGTAAAACAAAACTTATTGGTAGTGAACGGCATAGATAGTGAGAGCTTTCCATGGTCCCAAATCAAAAATAAACTATTTCTGGGTTCCAATGAAGATCTGAGTGCTTGCTCTTATTGTTTCCCTTCAAAAACCAGCGGAATGTACCTCCCTTTTCAATGGAATTCAACAAGCAAAGTGCTTAATCTCTGTCTGAACACTAACTGAAATCCCTTAATTACTCTTCCAAATCATTCCTTTGGGAAAAAAAAACAAGTTGCCTCTGGAATGTTCTTTTTTTAATTCCACTTTCCATAGGTATGTTGGTTATAACTGTAATAATTTTGAAACTCTGCAGCAAATATGAGAACATGAGAACAAATATCAGTACATGTCCTGCTGTCAAAATGAAACATCAGGGTGAATTTCTGCTGTCAATATCCTGAGCTGAAATGTGCTTAAAAACAAGTTTCAGTTAACTGAAATTCAAAATTTATTTCAAGCCTTTAAACCATTTTGCTTATCTTCATCGCATTTTGGGTGTGTTTCTAACATAAGGCAGTTTCAAAATGAAATTTCATTAAAATCTGTGAGCAGGATCTTGTGATCATTCTGTCGCTGCACTGAACCGCTGGTAGGAGACTAGTTACTGAGAAGCGCAAAGTGCAGGCATCAGTATTACACTTGGCATTGTGCCAAGTCCAATCGCTATTTGGATCAGAAGGGCCTGGCATTCTTCTGAAGTGGGTGGGGGAGGTGGGGGGCAGTCACTTATAAACTATTGCTGCACTTTATCCAGCTCATGTAGAGTTGGAATTCCTATCAGGAGTCTATGAATACGATGCTATTCCCAGGAGATGAGGGGTATACTAGGACTGCAAAAGGGTGGAGGATGTTGGGGATGTAAGCTAGTATAGGGGTTTCCAGCAAGGGACAGACCCTGTGAAGATTCAGTGGGTGCAGCCAATTTTACACAGTAAAATCAGCTGGGCATTGTTTGAGTAGGAAGGAATTGCAGTTGCTGGTTTAAACCAAAGATAGACACGAAAAGCTGTGTAACTCAGCGGGACAGGCAGGAAAGGAATGGGTGACGTTTCGGGTCGAGACTCTCCTTCAGGCTGGTTTCCAGTTCATACCTGAACAGCCAACATTCAGATTTTATTGTTACCTTGCAATGCATTTATAATTGCATTTTTATAAAAGCCAGGTTTAACATCATCAAGGGAAAAAAAAACTGGTGTTGTTGGGGCAGCACAATGTCATAGCTATTGGTGCCTCAGACCTCCAGGGGCTGGTTTGGGATTCTGACCTTGGTGCTGCCTGTGAGGAGTTTGCATGTTCTCCCTACACTTCTATGGGTTCCCTCCAACTGGTCCAATTTACTCCCACAACCAAGAGTAACACTCGTTGGTAGGTTAATGGACCCAGTGTGGGGTGACCGACATGAGGGAGGGGGAAGAACAATGAACAATGGAGGACCCGGTGTGGGGTACTTTGTAAATTTGTCAGTGCCAATGAAGTGGTGACTATTTGCAAACCTTGGTTATGCAAGCAAGGAATTTCACTGTGCCTTGTCACGTGTGACATTATAGTATTCCATTCCATTCCATTCCTATTGTAAATGCCTGTATGTGTTGGCGAGTGGTAGAATCCAGAGGGAGAGTTTGGGAGTGGGGAGAGGATAAGTTACAAGGAAAATTAATAGGACAGGATTGCTCTCTGAGCCGGCATAGGCACAATGGACCAAAATAGCCTCCACCCATGCAGTAAATATGATTGGTTTTCAAGGCTAGAATGATCATAGCTAACATACTTCTTTAGAACAAAGAGCCTCCTGTCTGAAAATGATGAATAGATTAGGAGAGGAAATAAAGGTTAGGAAGTTATGAGATTTCACCTGCACAAAATGTGACTTAGTGATAGAGGGAGAATGAGAAGTAATAAAGAAAACAATTGCCACAGAAATGCTGTTGATAAAGCATCAATTTATTAAACATTGCCCACGCCACAGCTGGAATATTGTATGCAATTTCATCAACAAAGAAAGGGAGGTCAACTGCAAAATATAAAGTGCTGGAGGAACTCAACAGGTCAGGCAGCATCTATGGAAGGAATGGGCAGACGACGTTTCAGGTCAGGACCCTATTTCAGTAGGGGGCAGACACCTGGAAAGAATAGCACTACAGGATATGCTGCGGATACATATATTCATATTGCACAGAAACAGGTCCTTTGACCCACCAAGTCCGTGCCAGCTATCAAGTACCTATCTTAGGCTAATTCAATTTACCTATTGGTCTATAGCCTTCCATGCCTTGGTGATTCAAATACATCAAGATACTTCTTAAACTTTGTGAGAGTGCCTGCCCTCATCACTTTCTCAGACGTGCGTACCAGACTTCATCCATCCTCTGGGTAAAAATATTCTTCCTCAAATTCCATCTAAAATTCATCTTGAATCTATGCTCTCTAAATTGGACAACTCTGGTGTTACTCCAAAGAATATTCTACTCACTATCAGCTCCACCATCATTTTCTGTGTCCCTTACACCAGAACTACAAATAGTTAGAAGTCCAAAGCCGATTTTTGGTTGGGATGTGCAGGAAGGTAGATAGATTGGTTTATGTGGGACAGTGACAATTCCAGGTGTAGTTTTCTTTGTAAAAGTGTGATCATTGCCAAATGATTCGAATTGAAGGCAATAAGTCCTTTGACCCACCAAGTGAGCCTCCCCAGCCTGTCTGAAAGACTACCGTCCGGTGGCCCTTACCTCGGTAGTCATGAAATGCTTTGAGAGGCTGGTGAAGAAACACATCTGCGTCTTCCTCCCTCGGAACATGGACCCGTTGCAGTTCGCATACCATCCGAACAGATCCACGGACGATGCGGTCTCCCAGGTCTTGCACACCGCTCTCTCTCATCTGGACAGCCAGAAGGGGGGCTACGTGAGGATGCTGTTCATAGACTACAGTTCAGCCTTCAACATGATAGTCCCCACCAGACTGGCCAGGAAGCTAATGGAATTGGGGCTCAACACCTCCCTGTGTGCCTGGGTCCTGGACTTTCTCACCGCCAGGCCCTAGGTAGTCAAGATGGGAGGGAATACATCGAAGTCCCTCACCCTGAGCACAGAATCGCCCCAGGGTTGCGTCCTCAGCTCCCTATTGTACTCCCTGTACACACATGACTGTGTGGCTAGGTTCAGCTCCAACTCAATAATTAAGTTTGCTGATGACACTGTGGTGGTGGGCCTGATCTCAGACAACGACGAGAAGGCCTACCGGGAGGAGGTGGCTGGTCTAGCACTCTGGTGCCAGGATAACAGCCTCCTCTTGAACATCAAAAAAATGAAGGAGCTGATCATGGACTTTAGGAGGGCACATCATCTGAGGACGTACACTCCATTGAGTATAAATGGGGCTTCTGTGGATAGGGTGAACTGTTTTAAATATCTGGGAGTCCACATCTCCGAGGATATGACATGGGCATCACACGCCTCAGCACTCGTGAGTAAGGCAAGGCAGCGCCTTTACCACCTCAGGCAATTGAGGAAATTCTGAGTGTCTCCGAGGATCCTCCAGTGCGTCTACGCAGCGGCAGTGGAAAGCATCTTGTCCGGGAACATTACCATCTGGTTTGGGAATTGCTCTGCCAAGGACAAGAAGGCTCTGCAGAGAGTAGTGCGTTCGGCCGAACGCACTATGGGAACTTCACTTTCCCCCCTGCAGGAGCTATACATCAGGAGGTGCAACTCCAGAGCCAAAAATATCATGAGAGACCCCTTCCACCCCTGCAACGGACTGTTCCAGCTGCTACGGTCAAGCAAACGCCTCCGTTGCCATGCGGTGAGAACGGAGAGGTTGAGAAGGAGTTTCTTCCCAGAGGCCATTCGGACTGTAAACGCCTATCTCACTAGGGACTAACTGAACGTTTTTCCTTCCATTATTTATTATGTAAAAGAATATGTGTGTTATGATTGTGTTTATAGTTTGTTTGGTTGTTTATCTTTTGCACAAAAGTCCGCGAGCATTGCCACTTTCATTTAACTGCACATCTCGTATGTGTATGTGACAAATAAACTTGACTTGACTTGACTTGAAGTCTCGGCTCTATTCCTGGCCTCAGCTCTGCTGCAAAAGGGAGTGTCTCCTCTTTCCAAACATCTATCCTGCATTGCCACCTGGTGAATATTAGGAGAACTGCTTAACTTTAAATATTACTGTAAAAATTAAGACGGAGACACAAGAAACTAGAGATGCTAGAATATTGTGCAAAACAAGTTGAGCTGGTGGGTCAGGAGCCATCTGTGCAGGGAATGGACCGACGACATTTCGGGTCGGAAATTAGTTTGGTGATAAGATCAAGTTGCAGGATCTTTAACTAGCGACATGATGGAGTAACTCAGTGGGTTAGGCAGCATGTCTGGAGAACATGGATCGTTGTATTTCTACATTTTCACAGTTCTCCAACGTTACAGGTTTCCCCTACGTTACAAGGGTTTCGTTCCTTAAAAATGGTCCATATCGTGATTTTCCAGAATGCTAAGGCAGGTCATCTGTCCATTATCCAAACTGTCATAGCACAGGGATCAAATTATCAATAAATAACAATTGCAGCTTTTTTGGGTAACGATTTTTTAAAAAGGGTATTTTAATTGATGTAGCCTGAAACTTTTATCAGCATTTTGCAAGAAAGAAATTTCTGACCCACCCAACATTCTTCATATATTATAGATTGTGCAATGCTCTTTAAAAAAAATCAATCCACCTCTATCCCTTTTCTGTTGATCCTTCTCAATGTATTCCTTATTTGCACAGGGAATGTATGCTTTTCTTTTCCAGCTAATCATTCCTTGTGTTGAATCATATTCAACCATTCAATTCAACCACACAGGATATACATTTGAAGCCCCTGTCCCACTTTCATAACCTAATTGGCGACCTCTGTCGAGTTTGCCCTTGACTCATACTCGCAGCATGTTCGCCACAAGGTCGTAGGAGGTCATAGGTCACTCTTCCTCATGTTCGTGAGTGGTCTCCGTGTACTCATGGCCTCAAGTAGGTCGCAGCGTTTTTTCCAGCCTGATAAAAAATGTCCACGAGTAAAAAAAAGGTTGGCATGGAAAAAATTGATACTTTTTACTCGTAGGTAGGTCGCAGGTAGGTTGTAGTAGGTTGTGATGGTAGTCGTAGGTAGTAGTCGATAGTCGTAGGTCGGTAACTGGCCCAAGAAAAAAAAATGCAAACATGACAGCATTTTATTACGTGATCATTTCCACTCGTAGCTAGTCGTAGTTGGTCTTAGGTGTGGAAGACTGAGATCGAGGGGGGTCGTAGGAGGTCGTGGACATAGTCGTCGGAGTCGTAGCAGGTCATAGGAGGTCTTTTACTTCGACGAGTCAACACGACCTTGACATTTTATGTCTTGTCTAGGGTCTTCTAAACTCGTGGATTAGGTCGTCCAAGTGGGACAGGCCCCTTTAGCAACCTGCCATCAAGTGGGAATAAACTGCTGGAACCCTGGTCAATTCATCTTTTCCTTTTCCCTCTCTTATACCAACAAAGGAGCACAGTTTGGTGTCATTGTTGTTAAATAAGGAATGTAATGTAACAATGTAATGTAACAAATCAAAGACAGCTAGTTTAGAAAAATTATATTTAGTGCAAAGGCGTGACTTCTCCACAGCTTGACAAAATATTACAAGAAATTATCCCGATTCAATCACGCTTTGCTTAGTTTATTAATATATATTACAATGGCGGCACAGTGGCACAGCAATAGAGTTGCTGCCTTTCAGCGTCAGTGACCCGGGTTCGATGCTAACCACGGGTGCTGTCCGTACGGAGGTTGTACGTTCTCCCTGTGACCGCATGGGTTTTGTCCATGTGCTCCAGATTCCTTCCACACCCCAAAGATGTACAGATTTGTAGGTGAATTGGCTTCAGTAAATTGTCCTTCGTGTGTAGAATGGTTCTAGTGTACATCGGCTAGACCACCGGTCGGAGTGGACTCAGTGAGTCGAAGGGCCTGTTTCCACACTGTATCTCTAAACCAAATTAAACAAAACTAAACTAAATCTGTTCTAAATCTGCACTTGCTTACCATAATACTGTGTATTACAGATATAGTTATTTCAAACTCTGCAGAAGACATGGGATTGCAGGGTTTGTAACCAAGTGGGTAGCTGTTACTCACATTACCGGAAAGAAGGAGGCAGAGGGAGATTGGTTCACCAAACCACCCTGCAACCCCATCTCCCACTTTCCTCAGTCACTCCTGAACATCTGCACCTGGTTCTTCAGTTTCTTCACATTTTTGGATTGTTCCGTAATACATTGGTCCTGCAATGATCCCACTTTAATGAAAACAAAATATAACATTTCCATCTTAAAACAAACAAAGGCACATCTTGGTTGCATTCCAATACCTCAATGTTCTATTTTAGGAAAATGGATTTAATACTTAAAATATATAAAATAAATATGAAACCACTCCATTCTCAAGAGATTCAATTACTTTTAATATTTCCAGATATTGTTGATCCCTTCCTGAGTACTAATACCATATAATAGAACTGAATACTGTACATAGTCCTGAGAGAACTGACTTTTACTTAACAGCACTTTGTGCGCACACACACACATATACACAGACTGAATGCTCGCCCACACACACACACAATTGCACACATTCACCCACGCACTCACAAACTAAAACTCTGTGACTCCAAAAATATATTGATATGCAGACAAAAATGTAAACAGATATTCCTTTAAGGAGCTGAAAGTGCGCTAAATACACAAATGCAATCAAATGGACGTCAAAAATGTCTCTAAACATCTTATGCTGATCTAGGGGTGTAACGTTGAGGCTGTATAAGCCGCTTGTAAGACCGCATTTGGAATATTGTGAGCAATTTTGGGCACCATATTTGAGGAAGGATGTGCTAGCTCTGGAGCGGGTCCAGAGGAGGTTTACAGAAATGATCCCAGGAATGAGTAGATTAACCTATGATGAGTGTTTGTCGGTACTGGACCTGTACTCGCTGGAGGTTAGAAGAATGAGGGGGGGGCCTCATTAAACATACAGAATAGTGAAAGGCTTGGATAGAGTGGATGTGAAGAAGATGGTTCCACTAGTGGGAGAGTCAACTAGAGGCCATAGCCTCAGAATTAAAGTACGTTCTTTTAGGAAGGAGATGAGGAAAAAAATCCATAGTCAGAAAGTGGTGAATCTGTGGAATTCTTTGCCACAAAGGCTGTGGAGGCCAAGTCAGTGGATAAATTTATGGCAGAGATAGATAGATTCTTGATTAGTACAGGTGTCAGTTATGGGCAGAAGGCAGGAGAATGAGGCTAGGAGGGAGGGGAAGATCAGCCATGGCGGAGTAGACTTGATTGAATGGCGGGATAGACTTGATGGGCAGAATGGCTCAATTCTACTCCTATTCATTATGACCTTATGACCTTACATACACATGTATACAGCCTGTTGGTGTGTTCACTGTAGCTCATAATTATAAAGACTTTACACCATAACTATCAGAAGTTACGTTTCATGTTTCAAAAAAGTTCAAACAATAGAATTTTGAAAGTAAAATGCATCTATGCATGTAATACACCACAATTCATTGTAAATTAATTACAATAGCATTTTCCAACATTTTGGCCTGAATGTAGTTCTAAATTGTCAATTGAACTGCATTAAATAGCTAATTTGGCTGGCTCTGTCCCCCAAGATATAGATAGTGTATGTTCAAGAAGGAACTGCAGATGCTGGAAAATCGAAGATAGACTAAATTACTGGAGAAACTCAGCGGGTGTATATAGATAGTGTAATTCTGTTGGTAATAGATAGTACTGAAATTTTTTTGTGTTGATCCACTGTTTGGATATTTAGTTTCATCCTGGTTGAGTGGTCTAGGTGTGAATTCAATTCCAACTCTCCACAGCCAGTTTATGGAAACAATTCAGAACAGATTACGGGAGAAATACGTTATAGAGCTAACATGAAAATAAGCTGTTTTGGGGTTTATCTTGTGAAACAGGATTCATTAGTAATTGCAGGAGACCCCTTGGGGGAAATGATCAGAATGCGATGTAGCATGATTAGGCAAAGTTAACATTATTTTATGAAAGGAAAGTCATGCTTTGCAAATCTATTCATTTTTTAAAATATATTGTAACTGATAGCGTAAAGAAGAGTGTGGTTGTGTGGTTGATAATCTAATCAAAAAATAGAAGGTTCTGGGGGCAATTTACAGCGATGATACTGAAAATCTGTTACCTTAAACTAGGATTAGAAGCCAGAGTCTCAATAAAAGAGTGGTCTTAAATTAATGAAGTGGGAGAAATATAATCACATTAATGAGGGTTGTGAACCTTTGGAATTCCCTACTTCAGCAGTCCATTGATGTTCCGTCACTCTGGTTATTCCAGAATGAGGATATGAGGGGAAAGGGGAAAATGGGGAAAATGGGATCAGGAGAAAACCAGAATTCATCAATAGTACCACTGTTATTGAGCAAGTTCAAGACCCAAGTGGCCTTCTCCTGCCTCTTTTTCTTTAGTTCTAATAGGAGTTTACCGAGTCAATGCAAGACTCGGTAAGCTAAAATAGCTATGTTTTGCATATCAGATGACCTTATGATGAGTTTGAGCCTAAATCCATGTGACCCATTATACTTTCATACTCCCACATGCCTAGTTCATGACTGGTATATAGGTATGATGGGCACAATAAGTATGATGAGCACAATGGTCTCCCTCTTTGTGTTATCATTCTACAATTCTTAAATTTGCCACAACAGCTGTTGATCAAACCAATCACGTTCCCCTTTAATGTCCTTATCTCTGGGGGGAAAAATAATTTTCTTCCATCCAATACTCTGTACGGCCCCCACTTTATTTCTTCAAACTGCATAACAAACATAGATGACGAGCAACTAGTTTGGTCATTCTTCATTAGTCTGACTAGATCTCTTGTAATGCAAATTTGCACTGGGCGCTGCTCTCCATGAGTCAGTGCATTGTTCTAGGATCCTTCAGGGACGTGAAGGCAACCATGACTGCTATTACTCACTAACAACAAATCCATTTTTTGTTCTTTCCAAACTCAAGGACGGAGACCAAGATCAAAGACAATTACCTAATTGGGTCTCCTGAATGCTTTTTGATAATTCCGTATTATTTGGAAAAATTGAGTAATTCCCAGCAAATTATGCAGTACAATTCCAGGTAGCAAGACGTATTAATTTGCAGATTTCCCTTGTACAGAAGGATAGATTTGTCTAAATTGAAGGCTTCCTCTTGTCTTCAATATTGGGGCAGTATCGCCACCTGGTGGTTTAAAATCAGATTTAAACCAACAATAAATAGTACAAGCTCTTCCCAGCAATTAAATATTCATTTTTCATTATATTTCTGATGCTCAAAGCTGAAAACAAATCTTGTGGTTCAGAAATTCTTCTCGGAATTATCCATTTAATTAGCTGTTGACCATAACCTACTAGTTAAAGGGGGTCCTTATCGAAAAGTCACCCCTGACATCAATTCATATATTTTTCTATAGTGAGATGTCGACTACAGCAGTTAAAGACAGCTGTTTGTCAACATCTCTTCTAAGACCATTTACAGGTAAATATTAAGTAATGCAGTTGTCAGCGATGCCTAGTTTGTGAATATTAAAGATAAGTGTGTCTCAGTAAGGATTATTCAATCGCATTACTTAAAGGGACACATGCTTAGTTAATATACACCCCAAATGTGTTTGGAGAAATAGATTGATTATTTCCACATTCCCTCAAACAAATCCATGAAAAATCTGAGAGAAACCCTGCAGATTATTAATATGGAGTACTTTCAATTCCCCATTGACCACATAGTCCAGGCCGATGGGCAATGTTTAATGTTAATCATCCTTACATTAACTTTTATAACTTATTTAATTTGAAGCCCATCCAACACACCCATTTTCACACTTTCACCTGATATGATACATATTTTCCCAGTTAAAAGGATTGGCAAACAGTGTGCTCCCAGTTCATAACCTGTGCTTGTGAAGTCAATTTCTACCCCTCCCTGGTTATCATATTGTCCCGTGAGACACTCCTAGCCTGCATTTGCCATCAGTCTGTAAGGAACAATGCATATATAGATGTGGACTCTGTCATTTTGAAATGTCATATTAAAATTATTGGCAAATTACCCAAATTCTTCAATACTATGTTCCTGCTGTTCTTTAAATGCCATGCATGAGGCAAAGCAGCATGGCACCAACATCATTTTCAGTCTTTTTTTACCTTCTCTATTGACCAATCTGACACCAAGTTGACATTCCTGGTGATATTACTGAGAAAAGCTCTTGGAAACTGGCTGACTAAAGTTTGAGAAAGTATGTATTAGAGAAACGTGGATCTTCATTTACAAAATGAGACAGGACCAGGACCTTTAATAAAATTATAAATAAATGTAAAAGATTAATATAAGAACTGAATTTAAACCTAAATGAAGAATGCAGAACATCGAACTGACTGAATACTCTGCACGATGCATAAGCAGGAATTCAAAATGTTTACTGTTTGTAAGTAAAAGCCCAACTGGCTGATATTTTGGAGTGATTGTCAGTTTTATCCAAACAGCCTAAATGATCATTTCACATCCATATCTATCTTGTCATCTGTAACCACAGTCAATTTCTCTGCTCCTTTGGATTATATCAAGATTATTAAAACTGAAACAAAAACCTATTCTCTCTTCTCAATTTGCAGTCAGGAAAGAATACATTTAAGAGGTGCAATGATCTCAAAAATATGTAAAAAATTGTAAATAGGTTCTATTATTGTCTTGACTGAAAAGACCATCCTCTACAAACTTTTGCTTGGCTTAGTTTACTTTACCTTATTTTAGTTTATTGTTACATTTACCAAGATACAGTAAAAAGCGTTTTTGTTGCTTGCTATCCAGTCAGTGGAAAGACTATACAATACATGATTACAATCAAGCCGTCCACAGTGTACAGATACAGAATAAAGAGAATAACATTTTAAGAGGGAGCTATATTTAAAAGGGAGTTAGATGTGACCCTTGTGGCTAAGGGGATCAGAGGGTATGGAGAGAAGGCAGGTACGGGATACTGAGTTGGATGATCAGCCATGATCATATTGAATGGTGGTGCAGGCTCGAAGGGCCGAATGGCCTACTCCTGCACCTAATTTCTATGTTTCTATGTTTCTATTTACTGCAAGATAAAGTTCAGAAAAGTCTGATTAAAGATAAACTGAGAGTCTCCAATGAGGTAGATGGTAGGTCAGGACTGCTTTTTAGTCGGTGATAGGATAGTTCAGTTGCCTGATAACAGCTGGGAAGAACCTGTCCAGGAATCTGGAGGTTCTTCCTATGGGCTATGGGCACACGCATGGGCCCCAGCTATGCCTGCCTCTTTGTCGGGTACGTTGAACAATCCTTGTTCAATACGTACCAGGGCCCCATCCCTGACCTCTACCTCCGTCACATTGACGACTTGACTCGATACAACAGGAATCTGGAGGTATGCGTTGTCATACTTCTGTCCTCTTGCCTGAAGGGAGAGGGGAGAAGAGGGAGTGACTGGGGTGAGACTTGTCCTTGATTGTGCTGGTGGCCCTATGGAGGCGGTGTGAAGTGTAGATGGATTCAATGGAAGGAAGGTTGGTTTGCAAGATAATCTCGGCTGCATCCACAATTCTCTGCACTTTCTTGCGGTCTTGGATGGAGCTGTTCTCAAACCATGCCATGATGCATCCTGATAAAATGCTTTCTATGGCGCATCTGTAGAAATTGGTGAGAGTTGTTGGCTTCCTTAAAGGTTGTCCCACTTGGCGATTTTTTCGGTGACTGCCGCAACATTGACTGACGTCTCAGGTCACTGAAAAATTTGCGGCGTGACACTGCGTGATGATGTATGACGCGCGGTGTTTTTTCAAGTGTCGCAACATTTTTTTTGTTGCCGCTGGATTTTGAAGTGTTCAAAATCTTTTGGCAACACTGATATGACGCCGGCAGTCGCCGACAAAAAATCGCAAAGTGGAACAGGCCCTTAAGTCTTCTAAGGAAGAAGAGGCGTTGATGTGTTTTCTTGGCCATTACTTCAAATTGGCTAGTTCCTGCCAGGTTGCAGGTGATATTTACTCATAGGAACCTGAAGCTTTCAACCACCTCTACCTTGATACCGTCAAGGTATACCAGGGTAGGTGTACTTCTATGCTTCCTGAAGTTTGTCATTATCTCCTTTGTCTAGCTGACATTGAGAGAAAGGTTGTTGTCTTAGCACCATCTATTCAGTCAAAGCCAGTGAGTGCAGAGGCCTTTCTTATCAATACAGTCATGTTTACTGGTGAACCTCTGGCCCCATTCTATTTAACTGAGTTACCCCAACACTTTGTGTCTATGTACAGTGAACTCAACAGCGATAAGACAGAATTCCTCCTCATAGGCTCCAAAGCCACACTCAGCAAAATCAATAACCCCACTCTCACCATTGACGGCACCACTGTCTCCCCATCTCCCAAGGCCCGCAACCTTGGCGTGATCTTTGATTCCACCCTCTCCCTTGAGCCTCACATCCGCCATGTCATTAAAACCTCCTTCTTTCATCTCCGCAACATCGCCAAACTCAGACCCTCTCTCACACCTCCCGCTGCTGAAAGACTCATCCATGCCTTCATCTCCTCCCGACTGGACTATTGCAACTCACTTCTCCTTGGCATCAGCTCCACCTACATCAACCGACTCCAACTGGTCCAGAACGCAGCCGCCCGACTCACCACCCACACCAAATCCTGGCATCAAATCACTCCAGTCCTCAAACAACTTCACTGGCTTCCCATCTCCCACCGGATCACCTACAAAATCCTGATCATCACCTACAAAGCCCTCCAACATCTGCCCCCCCCCCCATATCTCACTGACCTCCTCTCCCCCTACCAACCCTCACGGTCCCTCAGATCCACATCAGCTGGTCTCCTCTCCATCCACAAGTCCAACCTCCGCAGTTTTGGGGTCAGAGCCTTCCCCAGGGCAGCTCCCAGGCTCTGGAACTCCCTCCCCCAACTGATCCGCAATTCCGTGTCCCTCACCATCTTCCAGTCCCGCCTCAAGACCCATCTCTTCACCTCTGCCTATCCTTAGCCCCACGTCCCCCTCCCTTTTCATCTGTGCAGTAATTGCCTCATATTGTGTTTTGAATTGTATTCTGTCTTTACTTTGTGTACTAGTCATGTCTCTACTATTTATTTCATTCCCCTTACATGTTTTTCCTCTACCTGCTAAATTTTTGTAAGGTGTTCTTGAGACTCTTGAAAGGCGCCCATAAAAAAAAATTATTATTATTATTATTATGTTCGGCATGAACCAGCATCTGCAGTTTCTCTATTTCTGTACTATTACCTTTTCAATTCAATGTACGATTGGGGTAAAATTGGTGGTTGATGGTTGGTGCATTTGATGGGCTGAACGGCTTGTTTCTGAAATGTATCTCTGTATGCCTGTGTGATTTTATGACATAATGCTATCTGGACGGCACGGTGGCATAGCGGTAGCGACCCCTGATCTGATCCTGACTACGGGTGGTTGTCTGTACAGAGTTTGTGGTTGTCTGTACAGAGTCTCTGAGATCTTCGGTTTTCTTCCACACACATAAGACATACAGATCTATAGGTTAATTGGCTTGGTATATATATAGAAATGTGAAATTGTCCCTAATGTGTGTAGGGTAGTGTTAAGGGGATTGCTGGTCGGAGCGGACTCGGTGAGCCAAAGGGTAAGTTTCAGCGCTGTATATCTAAACTAATCTATCACATCATGAATCTTACTCCTGGCACTCCAGATGTTATCAACTCTTAAATGCTTCACCAGATTAATCAAATTAGTTGGCCATTGCTTTAACATACCATGGGCTGAGCTGGTCCCCCATGGCCAAACACAAGGCCCAGAAGATCGTGGCTTCAGGGGGAACCCCTGTTCATTGGACCCTGCAGACCGTCAGCCAGGGAGGGGGGACCCAATGTGCCAGCCCCTGCTCGTGCCCTGAAGTGTAGAGACCGGGAGATTGGAGCCAGTGATGCTAGATGCAGCGGGTGAGGAGCAAAGCGGATAGAAGAGAGGGAACCGGGGTAGGGCCTACGGCGCCCTCGTGGTCGGCAGCGGGAGGCACCGGTGGGGAACAAAGGTAGAGGGGCGAGGAGAGGGATGTGATGTCCGAGGAAGGAGATGGTTGGACATCCTGGGACTTGCCTAGAATAGTCACCATTCATAAGAACTAGGGCGTGGGCTTTGAAGATAGCGGCAGATCATGGTGCCTTTTACATGTGGGCTCAGTAGACTATTTCTGTACAACTTCTAATCATGGATTGGGGGTATGGCAATACTCTACTGGACCGTTTGCATGAATAAAAAATATCACTGTGTTCGCACATCTCACGTGACAATAAAAGCGCCATTGAACCATTGAATCATGGAGATGGGCTTTCGACAAGTATTAACACAGATAGTGTAACATGTCTGGAAATCATTTGCTTGATAAATAATGCATCACATGAAGAAAACCAAAGAACAATAAAATGCACCATCCAAACAAGTAGCAGATTTTGCTTCCAGCTTTGGTTGCAGGAAAATTGCTGACATTTCTTAAGAATGATAAACAAAGGCTAATATTTAAACTTTATAAACTATTTAGCACAGCAATCAGCATTATTCCTGAGTGAATAATTAATAGCTGCATTTGTGTACAGGCTAGAATCAGAAATATATCTGCAGCATGACTGTAAAGTCTACAAAACCAAAAATTAAATGAAGTGACCTTAATGGTAGAGTAGTTTTAAATATGGCTTGTAACTCTCACATCCATCTAAATAACTATGTATTTCCAGCCAAGAGGTTTGAATCCAAGATTCATTTAGAAATCAACGGTTTCATTGTGCCCTTTATGAGAAAACTTCTTCTTTTCTATGCGAATAGTAAAATCTGCAGTCATTTTGATTTTACTAATATAAAAGAAACCCACCAAATCACATTTAGCAATGTCGCCTTGTACTTGACATTATTTCACATGGCAACTCAAAGGCTAAGCAAATCACTTTAACAAGGTTAAAATAATTTAAACGGTCACCATTTCAAATCTATATTATGTGCATAATTTCCTTGAGGTTCAGTGAATTTCTACAACAATTTTGGAGGTTGATCAGACAGAAACAACAGAACATTTTAGTACAATTTTACAGATTTTACACAATCTTCTGAAGTTTGAGCAGATCAGAACACCCTTCCCCCATTGCATCCTTGCCTGCTCCACACTACCATCTCCACCTGTCCCAACTTTTACCTTTCCCCATCCATATGGAATAGTACATCTTTACAAGAAACATCTTTAACGAACACTGGAGTGCCCTTCCCTCCCAGAGTGTCCCGTCCTGCCTTGCGAGTGCATTGTGATGTCACTCAGATTTCTTTTTTCCAAAATGGGTGAGTTTTTCCAAATTTAAAGGTTTAACCAGAAATATAGGTGGGAATGCGACGGGAAGATGTTTATCGCCATGAGGGGAGAATGTGAGTAGGATGTGTGAAAATGGGAAGGCTGTGGCCTAGTTTTTGGAAGAAGATAAGAAAACCATATTGACACATCGTGGGCACATCATGGGCACAAACAAGACAAAGACTTTTAGTTATATACAGATTACATGTTTGACTTCAATATTCAATTTTTTCCTATATATTATTTTCTACCTATTTCTTCTTTTCTTACCAAAAATAAGTAGTAGTAAGGCACAAATGTTTGCAGGTTATGAAAAGGGAATCGACTAGGTTAGATTTATCCCATTTTGTAGTCAGGTTTAAATAAATGTATTTCTAATCTAATATGACCTCCCCACATTTCACTTCACCTTTTCCTAAATTCCTCTCCTTCTTCTTGCACATATTTGGATACAACCCATATGCAAGTAATTGTTAATAATGAACCCTTTTTAATCCTTCACAAAACTTTATTTTCCTCGAATTCAACTTTGAATTCAAGTGAGGAATGAATGAGTGTAATCCACAGTGCATTAAACTTTGACTTGAACACAAGGAAGATTCAGAGAGTAGGAAGAGAAGGCAAGGCAACATCTAGAAAGCACCACAGTTAAGTTCAAAGCAGCATTGACAATGGTAACATGAATGGGATAGAAAGCAAAGGCAATATTTTAGATGAGAAAAGCATTTAACTATCAGAAATGTACCTTGTCTGAAGAAGGGTTTCGGCCCGAAACGTTGCCTATTTCCTTCGCTCCATAGATGCTGCTGCACCCGCTGAGTTTCTCCAGGAATTTTGTATACCTTGTATTCCAAAATATGTCCTGGTATTTTGAAATATTATTAGTGTCTCCCTGATATCAAAAACAACAGATTTGAACAAATTTGAGCATTTTAATAAGATAATGCAATGTATCTAAATAGTTGTGGCTGAATTATAAGCAATAAAATAAGTATTACAGGTGCACAACCTTTTATCCGAAAGCCTTGGGACCGGACACTTTTCGTAATTCAGAATTTTTCGGCTTTCGGAATGGAAGATTTTTTAGCGTAGATTTTAACGGCTGGCGCAGTGGCAGAGTGCTCGGCTCATATCCGCAAGGTCGCGAGTTTGCGCCTTGATCCCGGCAGTTACTCAATCGCGAGTTTGAGTTCAATGTAGTTTTTACTTGCAGAATAGGAGAGAGAGGGAGGGTTAGGCTGGGATCATTCTCTGCGAGATGATCTTAGTGCGGGAGACAAGTGTAGGAGAGGTGTACTGACTGTGTGGGTAGAACTTTGGAAGAGATTGCCCACCATTCTCAAAAGCCGCTGTGTCTCCCTGTCCCTCCAACTCCAGAGGAAGCCGCTCCCCGATGCGCCGCTACGGCGACAAGTTGCAGTTCGCCCACAGTCCGAGCTGCGCCCCCTCATCCGCAACTCGAGTTGGAGCGGGGCTGGGCTAGAGTTGTTGCTGGCTGTGAGTCTCTGGGGTCTCCGTGCTTGCAGTGGGCCTGGGGGTCGGTGTCCCGATGAAGGAGCGCAGCTCGGGCCGTGGGCGAACTGCCACTTGTCGCTGTAGCGGCGCATCGGGGAGCGGCTTGTGGTGGTCCTGACGTCTCTCAGCTCCTGTCCAGCGGGGTGGCCGGAGACATCAGGACCAACAAGAACCCGCTCCCCGATGCGCCGCTACAGCGACAAGTGGCAGTTCGCCCACAGCCCGAGCTGCGCCCCCTCATCCGCAACCCGGGTTCCTCTGGAGTTGGAGCGGGGCTGGGCTAGAGTTGCTGCTGGCTGCTAGTCTCTGGGATCTCCGTGCTTGCAGTCGGTGTCCCGTTGGTCCTGACGTCTCCGGCCACCTCCCTGGAATGGAGCTGAGACTGGGAACTTTACCGCCCTTGCCCCCTCCCTCTGCAACTGCAAACAACCCCACAGTTCCCAGTCTCAGCTCCTGTACAGGGGGGTGGCCGGAGACGTCACAGCCCGAGCTGCGCCCCCTCATCCGCAACCTCAAGACCAAGACGCACCTTGCACACCATCAGCTTCGATCCCTACGGGGAGCGTGTTCCCACGCAAGACTCACGATACACTGTGTATCGTGAGTCTACCGTGGGAACTTTTTAACTCAGCGGGCAGGCAGCAGCAGATTGTCAATTATTAACCCTCCCGCGCAATATACCCTCACCTTCTCTTTTATGAATGGGGATTTAGTTCCCCTTTCTTCGAGGACCGACCGGAGGTTCCGCTGTCACCTCTGCGGGCCGCCCTCGGTGAACGTTTTCAAGGACCTTTCTTCAAGGACCGAAAAAAATGTCGCTATTCGGAGGTTTTCGTTATTTGGATCGTCGGATAAAAGGTTGTGCACCTGTACAAGCTCTGAATCTACCTGAAAAAAATGAAGAATTGTATACTGGATATCATAACCCAGTTTCAGTGGAAGAGAATGAAACAGGCCTTTGAATTATCAGTCTGAAGAAGGGTCCCGACCTGAAATGCTACCTGTCCATTTTCCTCAGATAAACGTAAGCTGCTGGAATAATTCATCAGGTCAGGCAGCATCGCTGGAGAAAAAGGATGGGTGACATTTTGGGTCAGGACCCTTCCTAGTCTGGGGAAGGATCCTGTCCTATAATGGCACCCATCATTTTTCTCCAGAGATGCAGCCTGACCCGCTGAGTTACTCCAGCACTTTCTGTCTATCTTTGGCACAAACCAATGTCTGCAGTTCTTTGTTTCTACATTTTGTCCATTTCCCTCCACAGATGCTGAGATGCAGCCTGACCCGCTGAGTTACTCCAGCATTTTGTGTCTATCCCTCCACAGATGCCACGGGACCTGCTGTGTCTAAGAATGATCTTGTTTAGTCACACATATATGAATGGTGATGTTGCACATTGTGGGATTTCTGAGGGCTGAAGGCACAAATCCAATAGCCTCATTTCCAGGCACCAGATGGTAGTGAAATTTCATAACAGCTGTCAGTATTTCAATTGTGTTGACATGCACCCAGCAGAATTAATTCCAAGGTTGGGTAGCTCGACCAACTCTACATTGGAAACAGCTGAAGAAACATCATTAAAACACCATAATGATTTTCTCATGCACTAATTATGAAAATTATTGCTTTCATTGCAATATCCAATTCCCACCAGGTAACAACTAAGTTGTAAGGTTTGAAATGGCAAATATTGCCTCATATGGGAAATAGCACAATGAATATGTGTAGACACAAAATGCTGGAGAAAAGGAGTAGGTGATGTTTCAAGTCGAGACCCTTCTTCAGACTCCTCAAGGCTATGGTAGGGAGTCTGGGTTAAAATATGGCCATAGAGCTGTAGAGCATGAGGAATCACAGAGGGGGTGAAACAAGAGATAATGTAGCAGAACTCTCGTCAGAGAGAGGAGGCAAACTTCTTCAAAATAGGCATACCTTGAGGAGATGTTGCAGTGGAGTAGTCAAAATGTGACGGAAGGAGCTGCAGATGCTGGTTTACAATGAAGATAGACACAAAAAGCTGGAGTAACTCAGCAGGCCAGGCAGCATCTGACAACTCTGTATACTGTCTCAGTGTACTACTGAAACAGTATGCTTGTACTGTATCTGAGCTGCTTATCTGAGGTGCTTAAATGCTCATGTATAATGATACTTGTACTGAACCATGTACAAAAACATCGGTACATGTGACAAATAAAGTACCATACCATATCTGGCGGAAAGGAATAGGTGGCGGTTTGGGTCGATACCCTTCTTCAGACTGCATATGACTGAATATGTGTGACCTTTCTGATATCAGCTCTGGTAAAGCAGTGAAACAGCATGAACTGCAGCTCCAACACTCCCAACATCGGCAAATAGGTCAAAGCAAATATTGTGTGTTTCATGGTGCAACACTGGGACCAAGGAGCATGGAGATAGTGCGTGCAAGTCAATGAAAGTCTACTTTGTGTAAGAGGAGACAGAGCAGAGCCTTTTGCAGAAGTGCCCGAGACATGGTAGCAAGAGAACTATCACCATGCTCTGCAATTTCCGGGCCTATGATTCAATGTTGAAAGAATTTCACAATGTGTCCAGATATGTGAAGGTGTGACCTTATTCTCAAACAAGTTTACAACATAGTTACCACACTCTTCAAAAATGTTTAGAACATAATTACCACACTACATAGTTACCACATTTACCACACAACAGTGGTAATGATACAGTCCTATATTAATTTACAAAATTCTATGCATGTATCCTGTAGGCAACCCTCAATAAACACAAATTCAAGTATAACATTAAGGCACACAAGATACATCCCCCTCGCTAAATTTGCCAGGCAGCAGACTGCCTCCACAATGGTGGGGCATTCATTGAACCAACAGCTGATTCCCTTGCAAAATCATGCACGGTCCTTTATGGGGCACAGTACAAGCTGGGCATAAGATTTGAAAGTTTCTTCTCTCTTCATCCAGCAATGTAATTTTAATAAAGGTAAACAAGCATAAATGTAGCATGCAGCTTCCTAACAGGAGTAAGAGGAAGGGGAAGCAGCGGTGAGTTGCCGGTGAGGTTTATGATAATAAAGATCCAAGCTACTTTGATAATCTGAGATCATGGATATCCCTGCTGCAATCAGTCACAGGTGGTGCCAAGGATGAGCAGCGAGAATCTAGAGAAGTGTCTCGCAATGATAGATAAACAGGCCAAGGATTGGTAAATGGCATTCAATTCAGTAAGTGTGAGGTGTAGCTTTTTGAGAAGTCACACCAGGGTAGGAATTTCACTAGGGTCCTGAGGAGTATTGCAGGATAGAGCAATCTAGTAGTACAAATGCATTGTTGCCTGAATGTTGGAATTAATGGTGGACGAGGTGATGAAGAAAGCATTCAGCCCGCTGGCCTTCATCAGTCAAGGCATTGATTTATGACAATGTTGCCAGGAACCCAGGGCCTGAGTTACATGGATAAGTTGGGTAGAGACTTAAAAGGCACATGAGGGGCAATTTCATTACCGGGTATGTGGAGCAAGCTGCCAGAGAAAGTGCATGAGGCAGTTACAATAAAAGACATTTGGAGAGGCACATGGATAGGAAAGGTTGAGAGGGATATGTCAATCAGGAGAGAGAATCTCAACATTTTTTAAACACTAATAACTCTCTTATTTTTCATTGATGGGAAAAATCCTCTTTTCCTGCACAGTAGGACTCTGAGTAAGATGGCCAAAAATCACAGGCGCAAGTGGCAGTGTTTTTTCTAAAATCAATATACAGTACAACAGGAAGTGGTCAAGATCAGACTTTTAGTAATATAGATTAACGATTTAGATGAGGCATTAAATGTGATATCTCCAAGTTTGCGGATGAAACAAAGTTGGGTGGCAGTGTGAACTGTGATGAGGATACAATGAGGCTGCAGGGTGACTTAGATAGGTTGAGTGAGTGGGCAGATGCATGGCAATATAATGTGGATAAATGTGAGGTTATCCACCTTGGTGGCAAGAACAGGAAGGCAGCTTATTATCAGAATGGTGCCAGATTAGGAAAAGGGAGGTGCAACTTTTGAATCTCTCCCTGCACTGGAGACCCGAATTTTTCTCGTCGGGTCTCAGTTGTCGTTGGGGCCGCAACAAGGAGCGGCCTCCAACAGGAAGAAGCCGGGGACTCTGGTGCTACGACTCACCGTCGCGGAGCTGGCCGAGACCGGAGCGGGTGGAGCGGTGGAGGAGCGCTGCTGCTGCTGCTGCTGCTGCTGCTGATGCGGAGGCTGCTACTGCGGGTCTGCGGACGGCGGCACCGGGAGCCCGCGGATCCCTGGAGGGAGACCGCTTTTCGGGGCTCCTGCAACGGCGACTTCTCCCGCCCGAGTTGTGGGGTCGAAGAGCTCCTGGAGCGGGGCCTAACACCACTGCCCCGCGCGGCTTGGAATGGCCGCGGGACTCTGCGAGCGCACACCGGGGTCTTTAACACCAAGACCCGGTGTGCGACCTCGCACCACCCGGCGTGGCTTTAATGGCCGCGGGACAATCGCCATCGCCAGCCGGGGGCTTTGACTTTGACTCTGACATCGGGGGGGGGGAGAGTGCAGTGGAGAGATAAGCTTTTTTTTGGCCTTCCATCACAGCTATGTGATGGATGTTTATGTAAAATGTAATTATGTTGTGTCTGGGGTCTATTTGTGTGTAATGTATGGCTGCAGAAACGGCATTTCATTTGGACCTCCAGGGGTCCAAATGACAATTAAATAGACTATTGACTATTGACTATTGAGGAGGTCCCAGCCCACCCCCGCCCCCGATCAGTCTGAAGAAGGGTTTCGGCCCGAAACGTTGCCTATTTCTTTCGCTCCATAGATGCTGCTGCACCCGCTGAGTTTCTCCAGCTTTTTTGTGTACCTGAGGTCCTACTGCAGTTGTACTGGTCCCTAATGAGACCGCACCTGAAGTATTGTGTGCAATTTTGGTCTCCTAATTTGAGTAAGGACATTATTGCTATTGAAGGAATGCAGCATAGGTTCACCAGGTTAATTCCTGGGATGGCGGGACTGATGTATGATGAAAGAATGGGTCGACTGGGCTTGTATTCACTGGAATTTAGAAGGATGAGAGGATTCTTAGAGAAACACTAGACTAAGTGGGACACGTTGGGTCCCATTCTCACACGGGAAGGCTGGTCCCCCAACATAATATTCCACCTCTCCACCAATTCCAATATTGGTGGCCAGTGGGGGAGGGGCTTTCTGGAGCGCTAGGATGGGTGTTGTGGGCCGAAGGGACTGGTTTCCAGAGGGCTAGTAAGCACATTGTGGGCCGAATGGACTCTTGGACTCACAGTTCAGTCATTCATGGTATAGGCTCACAGTTCAGTCACTCACGGTGTGGACTCACAGTTCAGTCAGCAAGGCATGGACTCACAGTTCAGTCAGCATGGTGTAGACTCACAGTTCTGGACTCAATTCTCACTCATGGTCTTCCAGGCCTCCGAGGCTTTATTCTCCTGGCCCCCAGAAGGGCCGTTACCTTCATGGTGACTGACAGGCGAGCAGACCAATCTGCCAATCTCATGATTTTTTAAACCTTCATAACCTTTCTATTATTTGACCGATCGGAACAAAACTTGGTGTCTTGGAGTATATGAGAACAGTGAGTAAGATGGCAAAAAAATCATAGCGATATAGGGTAGAGTTTTTGCACAAATTTATTTACAACTGTCAATATGAGAGTTTTAGTAATAGTATAGATATAAAATTCTGAAAGGATTGGACAGGCTAGATGCAGGAAAATTGTTCCCAATGTTAGGGGAGTCCAGAACTAGGTGTCACGAATAAGAGGTAGGTCATTTAGGACTGAGATGAAGGAACACTTTTTCACCCAGAGAGTTGTGAATCTGTGGAATTCTCAACCACAGAAAGCAGTGGAAACCAATACACTGGTTGTGTTCACAAGAGAGAGTAAAGATTTAGCTCTTAGGGCTAAAGGAATCAAGGCATATGGGGAAAAGGCAGGAATGGGGTAGTGATTTTAGATGATCAACCATGATTGTATTGAATGGCGGTGCGGGCTCGAAGGGCCGAATGGCTTACACCTGCACCTATTTTTCTATGGTTTTCGAAAAGTACCTTATTACCAGGACCAAAGAAATTAAACCTTTTGCTGTCTAATTCTTGGCCAAGATACAAAATGATTTGAATTTATAAAACATTGTTTGTAATAAAGTATAACATCATGTCAAAATATATTTATTTTAACGATTCTCTGCTTTTATCGTCAGCTATTGCAATATCTTTTGTAACATTTAGTTGAACAGCTGCATTGGCAGCATTAGTTTTAGCTCTTTTATCTCATGGGCAGAAAAAAACAAGTTCCCACCAAAATTGTTATGTTTAAGAAGGAACTGCAGATGCTGGAAAAATCGAAGGTCGATAAAAATGCTGGAGAAACTCAGCGGGTGATGCAGCATCAATAGAGCGAAGGAATAGGTGACGTTTCGGATTGAGACCCTTCTTCAGACTAATGTGGGGGAGGGAGGGGGCGGGAAGAAGAAAAGGAGAGGCGGAGTCAGTGGGCAGTGGGAGAGCTGTGAAGGGGAGGGGAAAGAGGGAGAAAGCAAAGACTACCTGAAATTTGAGAAATCAATGTTCATGCCACTGGGGTGGAGACTACCCAAGCAAAATATGAGATGCTGCTCTTCCGATTTACAGTGGGACTCACTCTGGCCAAAAATGTTATGGTAGTAGCCAAACAATGTATTAAAGCATGGCTGAAACTGGAAATATGTGGCTTTTCTGAGTGGCTATAGTCAGCAACATAATCAAACCTTTCCAAAGAAATATTTATTTTGAACTTGTTCAATATCGTCAGTACCTGAAATTGGGTTCCTTTTAGTTTAGTGGGAAAACCACTTCTTTTTTTTTTACTCGTGTTTGCTGCATACCATGGGCAAGAGGACAGCCAAACAGCCGAGTCCCTGTTCTTTGCCAAAATATTCCTGCACCTGTACACTGAGAAGTATACATTAACTTGAAATCGTTTCATTATCCCTCGCTGATATAAATTGCTGCCCGCAGACAGCAATGCCCCTGATGGCTTCACAAGTTTGATAGATATTATGACCTTAAATCTGCATGCCAGTAGCACACAGTTCTTCTGATGTTCACATAATCACAGCTCTGTAAAACCCATGCAACTTCCAGAGAGATTTCCATGTCCCCAGATTCACAGAATGGTTGTGGCATGAAACAAGATAATTTAGCTCATCAAATCGATGGCGTCTCCATGTAAGAGGAATCTACTCCCCTGGCATCAAATTTAAGTACAGGCATGTGTACAAGCTCGTTAAGGCCTGGGTACAATGACAATATTTGTTTCATTATACTTGTACCTCACCATACTTGTGCATGTGATGAAAAACTTGGCCTTGGCAGCAAGGGAGTGGATTCCTCGTACATGGAGAGGCTACATATTTGAAAGGCTGAATGATCTAATTCCCTGCTATACCAGGAGGTAGTTGAGGCAGGTAGTAAGAGGTAGTTAAGGCAGATAGTATCGCAACATTTAATAAATATTTGGAAATATGGATAGGACAGGCTTAGAGGGGTATGGGGCAATGCAGTCAGGTGGGACATTGTAGCGGCACCTAGTGGTGGCTTGGGGAATCACAAACCCTCGCTATTGGCTGGCACAATCACTTGATCGCAGGAGTGTTTTCACGGGCCTTTGGTAAGGCATTCATTCAAGCTCCACCCTGTTAGAAGGAGCTTCGTAATTTTGGCTGTTCAAAACGCGTTTGAGTAAATCGCTTTATTGTCATTTAAAATAAATAATTTTACTTTACTCAACCGTCTCGACTCGCCAAAGTGGTGACCCCGTCAGTCCGATCGTTTATTCGGACTTCAATCATGCAAGCCGCCGCTAACCCCAACGCCCCAACAAAACGGCGTGGGCCTGAAACTGCACGTTTTCTTGGCGGAGCAGCCTCAAGTGTGGTTCACCCACATTGAGGCCCAATTCCACCTCAGAAATATCGTCGCAGATGCCACCCGATATTTCTAAGTGGTCGGGGCGCTTAGCCAGGAGACGACCACCCGTTTGCTGCCCTACCTGCAGGATCCTCCAGCAATCGGCAAGTACGAGGGCCTCAAGGCCCTGCTGCTCCGCACTTTTGGGCTCAGCCGCCGCAATCGCACCGCTCGCCTGCTCTATATGGACGGCCGATCGTCAGTAGAGGCCATTGCGCTCGGGTATCACCGCCTCTATGTTCAGGACGGCCGTTCCGGACTTCGTATCCTAGTGGACTCCGGGGCTATCGTGAGCATCCTCCCCCCAACTGGACTGGACACCCGAGCTGGCAAACGAGGCCCCATCCTGACCGCCATCAACCGTAGCACCTTACGCACGTATGGCACGTGGACTCTTTCCCTCATTTTTGACTTCCGCCCGTATTCCTGGACTTTTACCGTCGCGGAATTGGCCCAACCGTTGTTGGACACCGAATTCCTCCAGGCCTTTTCACTTCTGGTGGACGTGCGAGACAGGCGCCTCTTTCTACCGGTGTGCTATCATTCTACCGCGGCCCGCAGAACCTCCCAGCCAGCAGCTGAGCGCGGTAACCGATGGAGGGGGCTCGTATGCCTCTCTGCTCACCGAGTTCCCAGGGCTTCTCACCTCCCGTTTTTGTGCGACTGCCCTTAAGCACGGAGTGGTACACCATATTCCCACCGCGGGCCCTCCACTGCATGCACGGGCACGCAGGCTCCTGCCCGACAAGCTGCGGATTGCGAAGGAGGAGTTCAGACAGATGGAGGACATGGGAATCGTGTGGTGCTCTGATAGCCCATGGGCATCCCCATTGCATATGGTCCCTAAAGCATCTAGGGGGTGGACACCGTGCGGGGATTATCGGCACTTGAACACCATTACGACCGCGAAAACCCATCTTTTTTTGCAAGGTGGACCTGGTCCGCGGCTACCAACAGATTTCTGTTCACCCTAACGACGTGCCTAAGACTGCCACCATCTCGAATGTCACCTTTTCGAGTGGCTGCGCATGCCGTTTGGATTAAAGAATGCCACGCAGGCTTTCCAATGGCTCATGGTGGGTCGAGGGTTAGAGTTCATATTCATCTACCTAGATGACATTCTGGTCGCCAGCCGCTCCCAACAGGAACACTACAGTCCATGTTCCAGAGGCTCCAGGACCACGGACTGGTAATCAACCCCGCTAAGTGCCAGTTCGGCCTCCGCTCCATTTCCTTCCTGGTGCATCATGTCACCTCGCAGGGCTCGACCCCGTTACCCACCAAGGTGGAGGCCATCCGGTAGTTCCCTTGGCTGCTCACCGTCCAGGGGCTGCAGGAGTTTGTCGGCATGGTGAACTTTTACCATCGCTTCGTGCCGGCGGCTGCCAGGATCATGCTCCCTCTGTTTCAGTACCTCGCCGGTAAACCACGGGACCTCGTGTGGACCGCCGAGACTGTAGCTGTGTTCGATGGTGTGAAGGAGGCGCTGGCCAAAGCCACCATGCTGGTGCACCCGCGGGCCGCTGCCTCGACTGCCCTCATGGTATTTGCCTCTGATACGGCTGTTGAAGGGGTGCTCGAGCAGTTCATCGATGGCCGCTGACATTTTTCAGCCGTCATCTGCGGGCCCCAGAGCGCAGCTCCAGCGCCTTCAACCGGGAGCTCCTCGCCCTACATCTGGCTATCCAACATTTTCGGTATTTTCTGGAGGGCAGACCGTTCACGGCTTTCACTGACCACAAGCCCCTGACGTTCGCCTTGGCCAAGGTGTCCGACCCCTGGTCCCCCCGGCAGCAACGGCACCCGGCGTTCGTGTCCGAATTTACCACGGATGTTCAGCATGTGGCCGGTAAGCTCAACATGGTTGCCGATGCTCTGTCCTGCCCTGCCCTCCCGGCGGTGACGGCCGTGGACCCTGGCGTGGATTATGCGGGGCTCGCTGAGGCACAGCACACGGGTGATGAGATGGATAGTTACAGGACGGTCACTTCCGAATTGCGGTTGGCCAACGTCCGTTTCGGCTCAACGTGAGTGTCGGTCCTCTGTGATGTGTCCACTGGGAGACCACACCGTATTGTCCCCGTGGGTTGGCGGTGCCAGGTATTCGACGTCATCCATGGCCTGGCCCACCCTTCAATCCGGGCAACTTCTGCGCTGGTGGTGGACAAATTCGTCTGCCAGGGCTTCTGTAAGCAGGTCGCGGTTTGGCACAGACACTGCATCCCCTGCCAGACGTCGAAGGTCCACCGTCATGTGCAGGCACCGGTACAAGATTTTGTGGCTCCCTCTGGCCGTTTCCAGCACATCCACATGGATTTGTTGGGTTCACGACCACTGTCTCGCAGTGCCACGCATCTATTCACCATCATGGATTATTTTACGAGATGACCTGAGACTATACCGCTAATGGACACCTCCGCCTCGTCCTGTTCTCGGGCTTTCGCAGCCCATTGGATTGCTCGTTTTGGGGTGCCTGCGGACATTTCCACTGACCGGGGGGACTCGGTTAACTTCCGCTTTGTGGGCGGCTCTGGTGCAGCTGTACGGGGCGCAGTTGCACCACACCACCGCCTATCACCCTCAGGCCAACGGGTTAATGGAACGTTTCCATCGGCATCTGAAATCGCCACTGAAGGCACAGCTCACTGGTCCGGACTTGGTCGACCAGTTGCCTTGGATGTTGTTGGGCATCTGTACGACCCCTAAAGCGGACCTGGACAAGTCATCCGCTGAGCTGGTGTACGGCTCTCCATTGCGGGTACCCGGGGATTTCCTTCCTGCGGCTCGGGGGCAACCGGAGCCTGCCTCGGCCGTTTTGGCGAGTCTCCAGAAGATAGTGAGCGGCCTGGCTCCTGTTCCCACCTCGCGGCATGGGACAGCCCCAGTGTATGTGCCGCCGGACATTAAGAACTGCCTGTTTGTTTTCCTCCGCAGGGACTCGCACTGGTCACCTCTGCAGCGGATTTATGAGGGTCCTTTCCGGGTGTTGCACCCCGGCGTCGTGACTTTCCTTTTGGATGGCGGGGGCAAGGAGGATATCGTCTCAGTCACTCGCCTTAAGCCCGCCCACCTGGATGTCGATAGCCCAGTGGTGGTGGCGGCTCAACCCCGGTGTTAGGGCCGGTCGTTCCGGTGGCACCTGTTGTGCCTGTCTCCCCTTCACCCTTTGCACCTGTTACCACTGCACTGTTACCATTTCCTGGCTCTGTTTCACCAGTCCCATTTGTATCGCCCGTCCCGTCCCTTGTTTCCACTCAGTCGGTCGCCGGGTCCGGTCTCCTGCTCAGTTCCGAACGTCGGGTTCTGGGGGGAGTCCTATAGCGGCACCTAGTGGTGGCCTGGGAAGTCACAAACACTCGCTATTGGTTGGCGCTGTCACGTGATCATGGGAGTGTTCACGTGGGCTTTTGGTAAGGTATTCATTCAAGCTCCACCCTGTTAGAAGAATCTTCGTATTTTTGGCTGCTCAATACGCATTTGAGGAAATCGCTTTATTGTCGTTTAAATTAAAGAATTTTACTTTACTCAACTGTCTCGACTTGCCAAAACATGTTGGTCAGTTTTGTGGTGCCTGCGGACATTTCCACTGACTGGGGGGCCTGTTTCCACACTAGATCACTCTATGACTCTACAACCAAAGTCACGACAATTCTTGTATTTCAGATACATAGCCAGCTCCTTTTTGAATGTTATAACTGAATGTGCCTCCGCTGCTACTCAGCAGAGCATTCCAGATCCTAATCACATGCACATTTATTTCAGATCTCTCTATTCTTATCACTAGAGCCAGGATGTTTAGGCACTAAATAGGCAGGCAAAAAGGCACAATAAAATTACAAAAAAGGCATTTATTGACAAAAAAGGAATAAAAAGCCATTTATTTCCACTACCAAAATATGGTAAAAAATGATAATATAAAGGTAAACTACATTACATTACCACAGTTGCCTGGTTGCACATAATTACTATCATTTTTTTCAAATTATCTGGTGTTAAACTATGCGGTCTGTCAGACAGAATATGTTTCAGTTGTGAAAAACCTCTTCCCACCTCAGCTAAGGTCACTGGTGCATACCCGAAACAAGCTACAGACTCTATATTCATGATGATATCTTGTGCATTACAACTACCTTTGAGAACTTTAACCATGTTTTGTATTTTTTCAAGATCTTGGTTAGCTAAAATCACTCTCACATTTCCCTTGTATGTCTTTACCGACATCGCCAGGAACTTTACGAAAATCATCAGGTACTTTGTTGAAAACCTGCAAGTTATTCACTAATGTTTCGCCACATTTCTGAAGGTAAGTGATAACTTGTGGGAAGTTTGCAAAACTTGAAACAATAAACACAAGATCGCAGTGGGGAGACATTTTCTGCATGATTTCACTGACGATCCTGACTGCAGCAGATTCTTCTTCCTCAAAACAGTTGACAAATTCATTTATCTTTTCAAAATTTGCAGCATAGTAGAGTACAGCAGAGAGCCATGTACCCCACCTTGTCAAAACGGGCTGAGGAGGTAGCGGAATCTCGGGTGCATTTCCTTGAACGACTGCACACGTGACGGTGCTTTGAGGAAGATTTTCTTGACATTGGAAACTAGGTGATTGACATTTGGAAACAAGCTATGCATGTGCTTGGCAATTCTATGAAGTCTTTGAGCTAAGCATGTCAAATCCAACATTTTGGGGAATAAAACTTTAAGTCACAAACAGAAGAACATTCTCGTGTTTTATACCTTCTGGCCAAAGTACAGCAACTGAAGATATAAACAACTGAGCAATAGTTGAGCTTTTTGACTTCTCCAATACTTCCAATGTCAACAAATACTCCTTTGATGGTTGACCTGCCTCCAGTGTACCGATGACCACATTGGCAACATATCTCCCCACTGCATCGGTTGTCTCGTCTATTGAGATCCATATTTTGGTGCGTACAACTTCATCTCTAATTTTCTGCACAACAATGCTGAAGTTGCTGTCAACATAATTTTTGTGTAATGATGACTTGCTTGGTATATGTTCCTCTGTGTATTTTTCTAAAAAACCTCAGAGATTTGTTATCCAATTTCCACAGTGGAATTCCAGCATCAATGAATGCCTTGCACAGATCACTCGAAAACTCAGATTTGCGACTGGAGCCAGCAATAAATGTAGTGAGGAGACAAGCTTGGGTATTTCGCTTGGGTAGTCTACACCCCAGCGATATCAACATTGAATTCTCTAATTTTAGATAGCCCTTGTTTTCTTCCTCCTCCCCCTTCCCAGCTCTCCTTCCCATTGTGAGTTATCAAAAGGGTGCAGAATAAGTTCTGGAGGCTAGAGACAATGAAAGTGAATGTGGTTGATAGTATATAGTGTTGAATCTGAAGGAAATAACATCAGATGCAGGTAGCATATTGCCACAGACAGTGTGAATTTATAGTGAAGCAAACAAAAAAACGTAATCAACACACTGGTGTATCAGTCAACATGCCAAAATAAAAGTTTACTTGAGGCACAGATTGCAAAGGAATCGTTGAAACATTTCAACTAAACAAGAAATGCTGCATTTTTGGAAGTGTGGCCTTCAGATGAGATATTAACCCAAGGCCCTGTCCACATGTTTTGCTTATTCTAGTATACATCCAAAGAAGAACAGGGAGTCCAGGGTGACTTTTCACTGCAAAAGATAGATTAATTGGTAATGCATTCCATTGTTGTTTCTCAAGCCCAGCTGCATACAAAAAAAACTACGCAAAAATTGTTACTTTATGTGAATCACTTCAATGTATTTAAAGATGTGCGATAAGTAGCTTTATAAACAACCTAATTTTGCTTCAGTGACCAATCTTTCAAAATGTAACCACTCAGTTTAACCCACAAAATACAGCAACACGGAATTCAAAAAATTAATTTGAGAAAATCAAAATGGTTTGAAAATGAATGAACCCATTTTGAAAAATCATTCGAAGGATGAAGGATATAAAAATAAAAAGAAATAAAAAGGAACTGCAAAAGCTGTTTTATACAAAAGATAGACACGAAATGCTGGAGTAACTCAGCGGATCAGGCAGCATCTCTGGAGAGAATGGATATGTGATGCTTTGGGTTGGGATCCTTCTTCATACGGATCAATTTTCTCCAGAGGTGCTGGCTGACCCGCTGAGTTACTCCTGCATTTTATGTCTATCTTAAGAATTTATTATCCACCTGCAATGGCCCTTGAACTGCATGGCTTGTCAGACCTGTTCAGAGGGGATTTTTTGACAGGCAGATAGTTGGACAAAAGTCAGAGATGAAAAGACAGAAGTGTGAGTCAAAAAGATTGAAGTTGCAAATTATGAAGCTAGAGAAAGTAATGTAGGTGGAGGGGAGAAATAGGTTAACTTCACATTCACACCCCTTTCTGCCTTCTGCAGTCTGCTCTCTCCTTAACTCCTTGGTTCACTCATCTCTTCCCACCCAAACCACCCCCTCCCCAGGTACATTCCCCTGCAACCGCAGGAGATATAACACTTGCCCCTGCACGTCCTACATCACCTCCATCCAGGGACCCCAGTTCTTCCAAGTGAGACAGTGGTTCACTGCACCGCCTCTAACCTCATGTAATGCATCCTGTATTCCCCATGTGGCTTCCTGTACATCAAGCAAGATCAAGAGTAAATTCAGTGACCGTTTCACCAAACACTTGCACTCAATCAGCCAAGGCATACTGGATCTCTCGGTTGCTAACCACCGCAAAAAAAAGGAGAAAAAAGCAAGCAAGTCTTGCTACAATTTGGATCTTTTTGGAAGTACAATCAGAGCACTCTGTACAATTTTGCTTTTTATTTAAGAGGAGGGATACTTGCAAGTAAGACAGCTCAGCAGGTTGATTCGTGGAATGAACGGCTTATTTTCTGAGGAGATGCTGCATAATTTTGCCATAAACTAATTTTAGCAGAATGAAAGATGATATAAAAATTAAGATTCTGAGGGCCTTGATGAGTTGAATGCTGGAGATTGTTCTCTCTAATGTCAGAATAAGTGATAGCAGAATTAGGTCATCAAGTCCACTCTGCCATTCAATCATGTCTGATCTATCTCTCCCACCTAATCCCATTCTACTGCCTTCTCCCCATAACCTCTGACACCCGTACTAATCAAGAATCTATCTGCCTTAAAAAATATCTATTGACTAGGCCTCCACAGCCTTCTATGGCAAAGAATTCCAGTTTCACCAGCCTCTGACTAAAAAAAATTCCTCCTCATCTCCTTCCTAAAGCAACATGCTTTAATCCTGAGGTTATGACATCTGGTCTCCCACTAGTGGAAACATCCTCTCCACATCCACCCTATCCAAGCCTTACACTACAGTATCTAGAGAATCTAGAAATGTTGGGCATAGTTTCACAATATATTTTGCCTATATCAATATGGATTACCTAAAATGGTCAGAAAAAATGTCTTCTTTCCGAGAATCATGAATCGTTCATAATTCAGTCTCTACACTCTTTAGAGATGTAGAGGCTAAAATATTACCATGAACAATTGAATCATTGTCAAAACAGATTGTTGGCTTGTAAGCGAATCAGTGAAAAGGGAACAGGCAAAAAATAGGAACCGAGACAGAGATCGGATTAACCACGTTCTGATTGAATGACGGAACAGGCTCAAAGAGGCTTACTCCTACTCATCTTTCTTAAGCTCTTGTATTCATATTATTCAATCTTTGTATCCTGTATTGTGGAATTATTATTTCTTAACATTATCAAGAGTTCCAATTTTGTTTTAGTAGTAAACAAATGTTTGGAATCCATCATCACCCTTATTGATTTAGCATCGGGCAAAAGAGCCAACTCTAATCACTGGGCTGTCCACACATTTGAGGTCCAACATGAAGAGTGTTGCATTGGAACAATTCTAACAAACTACAATATCAGCCATTTCACTAAATCCTGGATCACCTGAACTTTTTCAGTTGTTAGGAATATGAGAGCTTGCGTTATTTGTTGCATTATTTGAAGTAGCTATCCATTAAATTCTGACTTTGTTTCAATCTGGTTGATTCACAGTATCCTGACAGGTTTCCCGACTTGAGGAATCCTTCTCACGGATCTAATGTGGGTCTGGTCACATCAAAGTTGGATAAAGTCTAAGGGTGGTTGCTCACTCTTCTGTGGCCTGATCCAGACCAGGGTGCCCCTATAAAAATGGCATGTGGTGTCTGCCAGTACCTTCCTGTAAGATTACTTGTGTACAGAAAATATTTTTTACAATTTGGACATTATCAGTTCTACCACTCTAAACAGCACATTGTTTGTATTTTTTTAGCTGATAACACTCGCAGTCTACGAGGATGCAAGTCTATGAGGCATGGCCTCATCAAATTAATTAAATGCTTCGTAGCACGCAGTGACAGACTGTTCATTGTGAGAAACATGTAGTAAAGCACCACACATTATAACGAGTAATTGGAAATCAATCAGAGAAAACATTGGAAACACTGTTCGGTCGGTACTATGGTGGAGACCCCGATTCGATCCTGACTGCAGGTGTTGTCTACAAGGAGTTTGCATGTTCTTCCTGTGACCACGTGAGTTTTCTCCGGGTGCTCCTGTTTCCTTCCACACTCTAAAGACGGCAACTATGCAGGCTAATTGGCTTCTATAAATTATCCCCGGGGGTCCCATAAAGCTAGTGTACAGGGATCGCTGGACAGCAGGGACTCGGTGGGCCGAAGGGCTTATTTCTACACTGTATCTCTAAAGTCAGGCATCATCCATGCAGAGGAACAAAAGTTTCAGCTGGCGAACGTCTTTCTTGTCACGTAATTGAAGGGTGTCGTGAGCTTTTTGCAGTCTTAACCAAAGATCTTTGGCCTTAACGGCTATTCAGTCAGCTGGAGCTGCAATCGCCTTGGTTACTGCGTTGACAACCGCTAGCGCTCCCACGGCAAGGCGAGGCCAGGGGTCGTCGTGCTGCCGCCCGCTGGGGGCGAGGCTATTCTTTCTGAGGGCAGGGCCATGGTTCTGGGGGGGCGGGGTTATTCTGCCGGAGGGTGGGGCCATGTTGCCGGGGGCGCGGTCGTAGTCGGAGGGCGGGGCTATGCTGCCAGCGGCGGAGGCGTGGGCGGGGCCGCGCTGTCAATAAAGGAGGGCGGGGCTACGCTGTCAACAAAGGAGAGATGGTGGGACAGGGTCGTATTGCCAAAGGGCGGGGCTACGCTGCCGACATAGGAGGCGGGGCTATGACGTAGGGGCCGTGGACAACCGTGCAGTTGTACAGGGTCCTGGTGAGACCACACCTGGAGTATTGCATACAGTTTTGGTCTCCTAATCTGAGGAAAGACATTCTTGCCATAGGGGGAGTACAGCGAAGGTTCACCAGACTGATTCCTGGGATGTCAGGACTTTCATATGAAGAAAGACTGGATAGACTCAGTTTGTACTCGCTAGAATTTAGAAGATTGAGGGGGGATCTTATAGAAACTTACAAAATTAGGACCGCGATGAGGAAAACATTTTTCACACAGAGTGGTGAATCTCTGGACCTCTCTGCCACAGAAGGTAGTTGAGGTCAGTTCATTGGCTATATTTAAGAGGGAGTTAGATGTTGCCCTTGTGGCTAAAGGGATCAGGGGGTATGGAGAGAAGGCAGGTATGGGATACTAGTTGGATGATCAACCATGATCATATTGAATGGCGGTGCAGGCTCGAAGGGCCGAATGGCCTACTCCTGCACCTATTTTCTATGTTTCTATATGTTGTTGCCGGGGGGCGGGGCTATGTTTCTGTCGCGCTTCTGTGAAAGGGGCGGGATTATATAAATGGGCGGGGTTGTGATGCCGGGGTTACGTTGCCGTCAAAGGGGGCGGGGCTGTGCTGCGCTAAGAGCTACGTTGCCGGGGGCGGGGCAAGGCAACGTAATGCTCGTTGCGTAGCGCTGCGGTGGGCGGGGCGTCCTCGCGTGACGTCGGGCCGAGCGAAGTGATGGCGCCGAGGTGAAGGTAGGGCGCTGTACAACAGCAGCAACTGTTCAACAGTGAATCGTTCTATCGCCTCCATGGACAATACGGCAGAGAGCGCGAAGGGCGTCGCTGAGAAGTCTACGATAATATCCTTTTAACCCGGAGACAGGAGACAAACTGACAAGCGGGTGTAGGATGGGGCTGGGATCCTGGCAACCGAGAATCACAGCACCACACCCGGGGCAGAGGATGGACCGGTTAGTCCGCTGGCTAAAGTCCGGCCCGGCCCAGCCCAGCCCAGCCAGGGATCTCCTGCCGCTCGACTGCGCGGAGCCCCGAACAGGCCCTAGACCTACACCGTTGTCACTTGCCCGCCTTGCCCGCCTTGTGAGACGTGCCGAGACGGTCCCATCTTGTCGCTCTTGGTCTGTTTTTTGTTCTCTGCTTGTTTAAGCAACATCTAGATTTGTTGGAACGACTTATTGCAAGTTTATCATTACAGGGAATGCTAAGCTTGCACATTATGTAAGAAACATTTGTTTTAAACGAATGTTTTATTTCAGTTGGAGTCTACCCTTTTCAAGGAGTTGATGTGAATGAACTTGATGTTGATTAACTTGTGTTGATTGTAATAACATGCATGTATCAATCTGCCCAAGGTGAAACAGATATTTCCTAGCTCGATTTCTAAACACGTATATAACCAAATTGTGCTGTTGACATCAATGTGAATTTGCATACTATGTACAAGACAAATGCGCTGGATTCCACTCCTGATACAATTATTTACTATAAGGGGTAGATCAGCTCCGTTGCCGCACAGGATGACAATTCATTATGCGAGCCCAAGTAGCCCATTGATCCGTATTAGTTAGAACGAGTCTTCGCTTGATGTTAGCATGTATGTTTGGATACAGTGGAAAGGGAACATAATTGGGATTCCCTTCGCGTTCTTTTTCCGTCCTTACCACAATAACAAAAGTGTTGAGACCAATTATACTCTTCTAAATACTGTGTCACCTTGGAGCTGATAACATGAATGGTACATGTTTGCTACTGGGGAGAGATATGGATAAGAAATCCGGGACAGGAGTTTATGCATTCCATTTTAATGTAATTTTGTCAATATGTTCAGATCAAAGATTTCTAAGTAATTCTGACATTTAAGATTTTGTTATACAGTTCTTGCAGGGGTAAACTGCATGTGAATATTTTTAAGATAAACATTAGGCTTTGAAGCCATTCCATTTTACAAATTAAATATTGGAAATGTATTAAATGCTTTTGAAACAAAACATTTTTGCACTCAAGCAAAATTGTTTTCAATTACTCAAGGTGCAAATGAGTTGTTATGTAGCTACCATGTATTTCACAGCTTTTGTACACTTGTGCATTCCCCATAAAATTACAAGGGGCATCATTATACGAGGCAGAAAACCACAGAAGGAACTGTGTGAGTAAACTGGAGCGAACAGTGTCATTGAAAATGGTTTCATATCAGTAGATCGCATTATGATCCATTGTTTCTTGGGTGTTCGAACTTTTTGTAGATGTTTTGTTTGCTTTGGTTTTGGTTGCGCAGTGTTATAGCTGCTCTTAACCACATGTCCTTAAATGCTGCAAAGTTATTTGAAAGTCAAGAAACTTCCCTGTTGTATTAAATGCATATGGAGTAAATCATGCAGATGTTAGAAATCTGAAACACACGTTGGAAAATACTCAATGGGTCAAATGGAAGAGAAAGTATTGATCCCCAAACTTGATATAAGCATACACACAAGAATAGGAGTACTCTGTCATTACAACGGTAGACGCATTTTTTCAGCCTTCCCAAGAATCAATTCTTGTCTACTTTCTCCCCCTTTGACCAGTACCATCCAACATGCATTTGAACTGGTCTGATGTCCTCCACCACAACACAAACATCACCCATCCTTTTTCTCCAGAGATGCTGCCTGTCCCACTTAGTCACTCCAAAACCTTGTGCCTATCTACCATTACAGGTGCTGCTTCTAGTTCTTTGGGAAGCCATAGAAAAATGCCTCTGCTTTCTGTAAGGACTCTATTAATTTCTTCTAGTTTCTCCACCATCATATCTGCTCAATGGAACGTTCAATGCTTTTTAAGATGTCTGAGTTTTCCTTTGCAATGTATTCATAAATTCTAGGACCAGAATGAGGCCATTTGACCAATCAAGTCTACTCCACCATTCAATCATGGCTGATCTATCTCTCCCTCTCAACCTCATTCTCGTGCCTTCTCCCCATAACCCCTGACACTCTCACTAATCTTTACTAATCAATAATCTGTCAATCTCCAGCTTCCCCCTGCAATAGTTCCCAAGGAATAATAATAGAATTCTCCTTGTTCTCAACATCCGCTTTTACTGGGAATATGTGTTATCATAAGCATCAAACTGTTCATAAATTCTACCACCTCCATTGGGATTCCACCAGCAGGAACATCTTCCCCTTCCCTCTTAGAGCATTGCAAAGAGACCATTACTTCTACTACTTGATTTATTATTCACCTCTAACAAACATTTCCTGTGCAGAAAGATGCAATACATGTTGTAGTCATTTGCACTACTACCAATTTAGTGTTTTACCTTTACTAATCAAGAATCTGTCAATCTCCAGCTTCCACCTGCAATAGTTCCCCCTGCAATCTCCAGCTTCCCCCTGCAATCTCCAGCTTCCCCCTGCAGTCACGGTGGTGCAGCAGTAGAGTTGCTGCCTTACAGCGAAAACAGCGCCGGAGACCCGGGTTCGATCCTGATTACGGGTGCTGTCTGTAAGGAGTTTGTACGTTCTCCCCGTGACCTGCGCGGGTTTTCTCAGAGATCTTCGGTTTCCTCCCACATTCCAAAGACGTACAGGTTAATTGGCTTGGTAAATGTAAAAATTGTCCCTAGTGGGTGTAGGATGGTGTTACTGTGCGGGGATTGCTGGTCGGCGTGGGCCGAAGGGCCGTTTTCCGTGCTGTATCTCTCAAACTAAACCTTCGATCCTCTTAAAATAATCTGCCCTTTCTTGAAGAAATTATTTGGGTGACTACTTTGCCGAGCACCTCAGTTTAGTGTGCAAAGGAAAATCCTCATCTGTCACTTTAATTCTCTGTCCCATATCAGTTGGAGTGGATAAGGATGGAGAAAGAGGAGAGCCATCCATACGATATAGGAACGATCTTGCTCTCACCGATAAAATTGAATAGTATAATATATAAGAATAATCCAATTATTCACAATACAATAAGAATTTGGAAACAAATAAAAGTATCCTTGAAATTAAATAATCTTTCAGTACTAACCCCACTATTGAACAACCCCGCATTCAAACCATCTCTCATCGACAAAACATATCAACAATGGGATAGACTGGGGATTAGGAAAGTAGGAGATATGTATGAATTGGGCAAACTGTTATCATTTCAACATTTAAAATTAAAATTTAAACTGAAGGATAATCAATATTTTAAATATATACAGATATGTGACTTTATGAAGATATACACATAGATTTCAAACTATATTTTTAGACCCTTTAGAAGAAGCAATGAATATTAAGGCTGATTCACAAAAACTAATATCATACTTTTATAATAATATATTAAATAGAGAATTACCCTCAACAGAAGCACTAAGAGAAGATTGGGAACATGAGCTAATGATAAAGATCTCGAAGGATAGATGGGAAAAGTATCTGATGAACACACATAATTGTTCCATTAATGCAAGACATAATTTAATTCAATTCAAATTATTACATAGACTATATTATTCAAAAACGAGGTTGAATAAATTTTACCCAAACGTCTCTCCCAGATGCGATAAATGTTTGTTTCATAGAAACATAGAAATTATGTGCAGGAGTAGGCCATTCGGCCCTTCGAGCCTGCACCGCCATTCAATATGGTCATGGCTGATCATCCAACTCAGTATCCCGTACCTGCCTTCTCTCCATACCTCCTGATCCCCTTAGCCACAAGGGTCACATCTAACTCCCTCTTAAATATAGCCAATGAACTGGCTTCAACTACCCTCTGTGTGGCAGAGAGTTCCAGAGATTCACCACTCTCTGTGAAAAAAGCTAATATAACACATTCATTTGTAGAATGTACAACGTTGAATAAATTTTGGAGCGATATATTTGATATATTTACAAAGCTTTTCAAGTCAAGAATAGAACCTAAAACGGAATGGATTATATTTGGAATAATAGTAGAAGATATCAATTTAAATAAAGACCAAAATGTTTTTTTTAATTATGGGTTAATAATTGGAAAGAAATTGATACTTAAATTTTGGAAAAATACAGCTATACCAACTGTAAAAATGTGGATTAGGAATATGATGGACATAGCATGCCTTGAAGAAATGAGACTCCGATTAATAGATAAATATGACCAATTCTTAAGGAGTTGGGCTCCTTTCATCGACTTTTTGGAATCATGTGATGCATCGGTACCGTAAAGATTGCTGATTTCAGTTCATGCCGTGGATAGATTACATCTCCGAATAAAGATTTGAAAATTTCTCTTTTAAGGGGCCTTCTCTCCTATTTCTACTTTCCACTTTTTCTTTTTTATATATACACACTTCACGTTTTTCTATTCTCTACCATCTATTTTTCCTCTTTTTCCCCTTTCTATTGTTTTCTTTTTCTTGTCTTGCTTGCTTCCTTTTCAAATCATAACTAGAGGTCGTACATAGAATGGATTACGGTATGACATAGTTGGCACCTAAAATTAGGTTCCACTTTATTGTTTTGTACTGTATTAATTGCTAATAAAATAAACAAAACAAAACAAAACGGAAAAAAAAAAATTCTCTATCCCACTCTCACTCTGACAGATCTTCGGACGCCTTGATCTCCTACACTGGTCAAACGATACCTGATAGAAGATTGAATAGACAGGAATTAATTTAGCAACACTTTTCCCCACAGAAATGACTGTATTTTTCTGTCACAATTCGTTCTCTCATAATTTGTCTCTGACTGCCAATTTAAAAAATAATTACCATTTTGACAACTTGAGTCTCTATCTTATCACAGATATTGCCTCTGTTCTCTTTATTCCTTTATCTCTAAAAATATGCTTGTTCTCTCACTTTTCCAGTGCTGGTAAGTTTAGCCTTTCCCACCATGGAACATAGAAAAGGACAGCAGGAACAGGCCCTTTGGCCCACAATGTGCTGAACATGCTGCCAAAATGAACTAACCGGCACATGATCAATTCCCTGCACATCACTGTGCTTTTCTTAAAAACTTCTTAACCAGCACTATTGCATCTGCCTCAACCCGTGCGTTCTAGGCACCCACCACCCTCTGGGAGAGAAACCTGCCCAGTATATTTCCTTTAATCTTTGCCCCTCATTCCAAAGCTATGCTCAGTAATCCTTGACATTGCCACCCTGAGGAAAAGATTCTATCTACCCTATCTATGCCTCTTTTATTATACTTTTACTTCTCTCCGTAATCTTCACGTAACCCCCTAATCCAGACAACATTGTGGCGAACCACTTCTGCACCTTCTCAAAAGCCTCTACATCCTTCTTGTAGTGAGGCGAGTAGAACTGCGCGCACACACACACACACACACACACTAAATATGGTTGGCTAGAGTCTTATATTCCTTTCACACCCTACATACCCTGTAAAGTCTGCATAAAGTTAGACTACAAACTAAAAATCCAGTCAGACCACTGTGCACTGTTACAATTTTCAGGCGCACACAAATTAGTATTACTGTCTATACAAGTATCAGATATACTTTCACTGCTTAATATATGATAAAGTTGATTTAAAGTTACAACTATATTGTTAGTGATTCTGTATCCATTGTCAGTCTCCATTTAATTGAGATAAGAAATCGATAAGAGGATGTACTGGAAAGGCAAGCAGCACTTAGTCATTGATCAAGTGGGAAAAATCTAAATTTGCTTTGAGAATAAGGGGCAAAATTGTAGAAGTGATGACCGTGATATTCCAAACATCTATATAATCTTGTATGGTGTTTTTGAGAAGTGGAAAATTGATAAAACATCACACAAGCAAACTTGTTGGAATAAACCTAGTAACCACACCAGCCATTTTGGTGAGGAAAGTTCTACAAACAGTAATTGGGATGGAGTTAACAGTTACTTGGACAAGTGTGGATTGATTAGAAAAGCTAGTATTGATTTGTTGCAAATAATGTCTGTAAACTTGCAGGCCAATATCCCTAATGTTCATTCGTATGTGTGGGTTGTACTGAAGTTCGGTGTGGGTTGTACTGAAGTTGGGTAAGCTGAGGATGACTTGCACCATAGACCGGTAACTAAAATGAACAGTCACTGTAGTCTTGGGGTATTTGTTGGTGGGGGAGTGCAATTGTAAACAGGTGAACCCTTCATTCAAAAGGTTGTTAATCAAGGATTGTTCCCCAATTACGAACATTTATGTCAGTGTTTATGTTTACCTTTGTCATCTTGTTCCTTAACAATTTGAAAAGCTGTCAAAGGCTCTGAATTAAAAGATGGACAGAAAGTGCCAATAGTTTTGTACCTGAATGAAAACAACGGTGACTATAAGTAAGTATTGCGTGCTTTTACTTGATTTTGTGTGTTTGCTGAAACATTGACATTTGTTTTGTTTGCACCTTTCAACAGAAGCATCTTCTGCTGAGATGTGATTATAAAGAGAAATTTATTTTCTGCAGTGAGTTTAACATTTGGAGTTGGTGTTTGAATCCTATTGTCACTGAAATTCCTATTTTAATTCCTTTCAAGCAAGGATGACTTACATGAAAAGTATGTGCATTACATACTTTTCATGTAAGTCATTAATTTAGATTGTAAATGGAAGAGGAAGCAGGGTTGATGCCAATGGCAACAGCACAACAGGCCATCAATCTTTCCAGCTTTTCGTCCTTTAGCTAATCCTCTGACTATACTCACGTTCACGCTGGGCTGTATTATCAAGCTCTAATTGTATGTGACAATCGTTTGCATAATATCAATTGCCCTTTGAAAATTCACATATACCATATTTACTTATTTTGCCTTCAACTACCTTGTTATTTACATCTGCAGAAAACCTATGAAAATTTATTAAATAGTCTTGCCTTCGAGAAACCAAGTTAGCTTTGCCCAATTATGTAGTGTGGTTATTTTTTAATGCTGTATTACCATCCTTATTAAAGGATTGCAACTTTTCTCAACAATAAATGTCATGTTAAATAGCCCATCGGTCTATTTTTTCCCTCTCTGAAATACATTTACTTCCCTTCAGAATCGGCGGTGTTTTGGAATATTATTACTAATTACTAATACATGGTTTGTTTTTCTCTCTCAGAATACTGAGATAAAATTCAGTCATGTTAAGGTTACTATTTGCAACATGCTTTCTTCAGATTGTTACAGTACAAATGTAATTCATTATGGTTTGTTTCTTTAATTTACTTCTACAACATTGAAGACTAATTACATTTTACAAATTAATCATCACTTGAGCTGTTCTAGTTACAATATGAAAATTGATGGCTTAAGATGACCATTAAGTAATTTGGCCAATAGTTTTTTCTGTTTGTTCCAGTTTAGATAATATGATTTTCAAATAATAATTGACCTTGTAAGGAAAAAAAAGTTAAGATGGGTTATGTGCATGTGAAGGTGAGTGTTGTCTGAATAACTGAATGTGACATTTGATTGTAGATTGGATGGTTACCTGAAGAATTCATTGTTGAATTGTGATGGCGATGATGTAGAAATTGAGAGCAGGAGTAAGCCACTGGGCACCTCAAGCCTGCTGTGCCATTTACTAAAGTCTTGGCTGATCTGATTTTAATCTTGACTCCACATTCCCGACCACCTGCAGCTGTCTTTTATCCCATTCAGTAGCTACGTACCACTGTTTTTTAAATATTTGTGGATTCTATTTCCACCATCATCTGAGGAAGAGAATTCCAAAGGCTCCAAACCTTCTGAGAGAAGATTTCACCTTGCATGTCTAAATTCAGGTAGATACAAACCTAGCCTATACAAGCTTCTCTCCCATTTCAGACATGAGTCTATCAAATCTCCTCTGAGCGGCTTCCAACACATCAATTTATGCTTAAATAAAGAGATCCTTGCTTTACCGTGTACTCCAGATGTGGTTTTATCGATTCCCTATATAAATGAAGCATAAACCTTCTGTCTTTTGATTTAAATTAAAAAATATTCTGCTAGCTTTCCTAATAGCTCGCTCTACTTGAAAATGAGCACTTTGTGAAACATGAAGGCTCACATACACGCATCTCAGTGTTCTGCAATCTCTTCCCATCTGGATAATGTGCTTTTTTCATTCTTCCTCCCAAAATGGGCAATTAAAGATGTTCAGATTTCACTTCATATATCACATCTTTGACTATTTACTTAATCTGTCTTCATCTGCATTAGATGAGATATTATAACCTGTTAGACAAGACAATACCATTCCTCAAGATCATATTAAGATTTGTTGGAATAATGTAAGAACACAAAGATGCAAATCACAGGGATGGACATTTAGGGGTAGGTGGAAGCTAGGGATCATCGTGAATAGAGATGTTTTGCAAAACAGTTACGCAAACTGTGTTAGAAGGGATTGTATGATGAGCATCAAGCTCTATATGCTAAATGAGATAGAGTAAAAATAAAATCATTGCTATACCTGAAAGGGTCCCTGAATGACTGGAAGGGACAATGTATTGTGATGTAAAGAGGGATCTTGAGGTGCAAATTGACAGCCCCCTGAAAATGGCAATGCAAGTGGATGGGGTGGTAAAAATGCATATGACATGCTTGCTTTCATCAGCCAAGACATAGAGGATAAAAGTCCCCAAGTTGTGTTGCAACTGAATAAAACTTTAATTAGGCCACATGTGGAGATTTGTGTGAGCTGTGGCCACACGTGGTGGACAGAACGTGGAGGCTTTGGAGACGTTGCAAAAGAGTTTCACCAGGATGTTGCCTGGACTGGAGAGTGTCAACGTGAAGGAGAGGTTGGACAAACGTTGACTATATTTTTCTGGAACCTCAGATGGGATTAGGTAGATTGGCATCATTGTGTGTGGATGAGCTGTGCTGCACTGTTCTATATATTGTATTTTATGGTTGCACAAGGAGGTGCCACGAGAAGAGGATTGGGTATTGATGCAGAGTGAACGGGACCATCACAATGTCTGGACTAGGCTGCCAAGGTGCATTTCTAGTCTTTTGTATTTTTTAGATTGTTTAATGTGTACACTGTTACTGATGTTACAGTAGTTTACTAAAGACAAACAAAGGAAGTTAAAATATTTTTTAAAACTCTGCAATTTGCATTTAAATTATGGAATAGCTATCTGGATTGCTTTCGATTACAAATTATTAGCAATAGTAGATTACTTCAGATTTTCCAAAATTGACTGATTTTTTTTCATCTTGGTTTTATACTCAATTGAAAACATTGAAGGGAAGATTTGATCTGAATGTAATACTTGTACTGATGATGATGTATATTATTGAGTACCATTTAATTTCTTTCCCAACTCTGTAGATAAGTGTATTTCATTTCAAACATTTTAAATTTCTAATATTAAGTTTTTGATAGTTTTCCATTCTGTTTTCATGTACTAATTTCATAAATTATATTAATGTCACCTAGAATATGCAAATAGTTCATTGTCAAGATTATAAACTACTGTCCTCCAATCAACTAACGTATGAAGTGATTATAATAAAATACTTATAGGCCTACCAGCATTAATTAGTAGCTATGTAACACAAAATGGCTTCTGCCTGCCATGATATTTCAGGAGTCGGCAGTAAAATATTGAAAACAGAATAAAGCTGATTTGTGGTGTATTTTTGCTGGGATTATGAGGAGTGTTTTTTGTAACCTGAGCCATTTCTCAAATAAATTTAGGAAGTCTCAGTAGAGTTCCTCATCTATGTATCATAGCAAGAAAGTTTTTTTTTTAACATAGTATAGGCAAAGATTGCCTGGATGAGGAATTTGTAGTGCTTTGGGAATTTTCTTAGAATGGCAAGTTCTCACGTCAAGAATGCAACAAGGTTTAAGAGACCTGATATTGCACAATTTGTTAGGATTAATTAATGACCACATTGTGGTAACTAAAGCTGCTTTGGAGGAAGAGAAGAATTAATTTGTGTCTGATATTTTAAACCTGTAGCTGAGTATGAAAGCATTCAAATAGAACTAGAAATAACCTGACAAGTAAGGTTAAAGGATTGGTGATGCGAGGCTGACCGTTAGGGGAATCCTTCAGAATACACAGAGTAGTCATGCACCAATCAGACATAAAATAATGGCGACTCTTTCGGCAACTGCCAGGGACTAATTTTAATGGAATTCACCTACAATATCAACTACGGCAACAAAATTTGTCGCCACTGTCGCTGAAAAATTTTCAACATGGTGAAAATTTTGTGGCACTCGCCTGTAGTCCCCAAAAAATCGCCTAAGTGGGACTGGCCCATTACTGTAATAAGTGGGAGTTTTGAGAAGTAAAATGGGAGTCCCTCTGAGACTGTTGGCTCAGTCTAAATACAACAAGGCAGAATGGCTGTTCAGAAAGATTATACAGAATATTAACAGAGAAATCACAACTAAAAAATTTAAAAGGAAGGAATATTGAGCACGACAAAGTTGGACAAATGTAAAAACAGATGGTTAGAATCACGAAAGATATATTTTAAATATTGAAATTCAGCATTAGTCCTTAGAAAACATGTTTAGTAAATTAATATTGAAAAATAATGGGATGATAAATGAATGAAACATGTATTTTTACATTAATGTTCACTGCAGAGAATACAAATGACATCCCAGATGTAGATATAAATTAGGAATTGGAAAAAGGAATTAAGAAAACTGTTGGTCGAAGTTGTGGTCTAATGTACTTGGGTCCTAATAAAACATTGAGTTCTTGAGACAAACACACCGTGGGCCTTACAATACCTGGTTTGTGCAGAGATGCCATTAATTAATGGTCACAGTGAAAGCTACCCTAGAAAGAGAAGAATGAGTTCAAGTTTGGTAGTATTGTAAATGCAAGTCTAGTGTGATGGTTAATATGTTGAATCGAATTTTCTAAAATTATCTTGGTTTGTGGAAGGTTCCTATCGATTGAAAAATAGCAAATGTAACGAGTTGAAAAAGGAGGGAGATTAAAAAGGAGGCAGCCACAGGCCACAGAGGCAACTATTAAAGGCTAATTCGATGGGTATTTAGAATTAGGTGCGATTATTTTGGTTTTGTCATTTCCTTCCTTAATTCTCCAGTCAAGAATTTTTGCAAGCTAATTTACATTTTACCTATTAACTGCCAACCAACTTCTGTAGAATGTAAAAAGGAAACCGGAGCTGCGAGGCAACAGCACTGCCTGCTGCACCACCGTACCACCCATCTATCAATATGATCTGAATCAAAAGGATCCAGTGGATGTACTATGCTTATTTGCAGAAGGCGTTTGATATGTGATATATCAAAAGTCACTGGGCAAAAATTGTATCTGTTGTATCTGTTCAGTGCAGTTGTTATGATACAGCTGCGAGCCCTTTGCTAAGCCATTTCAGTAATCATTTAAAAGTTGACACATTGGAGTCGCATGTGAACTAAGGATAGCGCATTTCTTCCTTTATAAAACAGATGGGATTAAGAAGGACATCAGCATGACAGGATGACATTTTCCATCTATCTAGTGATTTCATAATGATTATTATTGAGACTGGCTTTTTAAATTCTCATTTAATTAATTGAATTTAAATTCTGAAGATGAAATGGTGGGATTCACATTCATGCCTCTTGATCATTGGTTCAGAACTCTATAGTAGATATTTAGGATGTGATTTTAATATCCAGTTTAGTTACTAGTATTTAAAAATATGACTGTTTTGATTCTGTAGAAACTTATGCTGTATTAATTCTAGTTCAAGAGGAAAATAATGCATTCTTAATATGACAGGATCCAAGCAAAGCAGGAGGCTTTGCTTGATGTAAACCTCATTCTTCAGAAGTTATAGATTCGGTAGAAAGAGGGGTAGGTGACTTAGTGGTAACACATCTATACACTTCAATTGTTATTGGCATGACGTTATCCCCCAACTGTTCCTGTATTTCTAGATGTTATGGATCCTGTGGGTTCGATGCTATGTTCCCTATTTCATTCAAGTCCTGTATGTTGAATATTCGAATAGAAAAATGTGTGGGTTTTAGATATGTCTATGCATTTTCTACAAATGCTCAAAATATGCAGTTCGTTAACGAACTACGTATTTTGAGCATTCGCAGAAAAATGCATAATATGGTAAGCTCTCCTTTACTGGTATTTGTGTGTCTGGATTGTCATGCAGCTGGACACATTTTCTAAGAAATTAAACTGTTTTTAACATTTTCAGAATCTTAAATTTGAATTTGGCAAGCTGGGATCCGATGCAATTTTGTTCATTTGCTGGTTCCCATCAGTCTTTGACACAGCAGTGCACTGTTAATCCGTCGCATGTGTTTACATGTGGCGATTGGTTTCAGTTGTGTTCCAACAACGGCTGCATTTTCCCACCTATCCACAATGTTGGTAAGAATACTCATGGCAGAAGTGCAAAGCAGAAATGTGTTCTAATGTTGAAACAGAATATGGAAATATTTAAACTAGAAAAGGGTGAAAATCATAATGTTCTTATGAACAATTTCTTGATGGCTGTCCTATATTGATGACCTTTAGTTATGCTCTTTTCCTCAAGTGGAATTGAGGGAGAGTAGCATTGGTTCACAAGGTTAATTCCCGGGATGGCAGGACTGTCATATGCTGAGAGAATGGAGCGCTGGGCTTGTATACTCTGGAATTTAGAAGGATGAGAGGAAATCTTATTGAAACATATAAGATTATTAAGGGTTTGGGCACGCTAGAGGCAGGAATCTTGTTCACGATGTTGGCGGGGTCCAGAAACAGGGGCCACAGTTTAAGAATAAGGAGTAAGCCATTTAGAACGGAGATGAGGAAACACTTTTTCACATAGTTGTGAGTGTGGAATTCTCTGCCTCAGAGGCAGGTTCTCTGGATACTTTCAAGAGAGCTAGATAGGGCTCGGGTGATGTGGGGAGAAGGCAGGAACAGGGTACTGATTGTGGATGATCAGACAAGATCACATTGAATGGCGGTGCTGGCTCGAGGGGCCGAATGTCCTACTCCTGCTCCTATGGTCTATTGTCTATGACGTATGAGGAATTTAATTTGCCATAGTCATACCAGTGAAGAGCAACAAGACACCCAAATAAATTTTTAACATGAACATCCACCACAGCGACTCCCCCACATTCCTCACTGCGATGGAAGGCAAAAAAAAAGTTCAATCTTCTTCCCTTCTTTGTTCTCCCGTGGTCGGGGAACTCGAGCCTTCCGTTGTCAGGGCGATCTTGGCTCACGCAACCAGCGGTCGAGCCTTCCACGTCGGGGCGATCAAGCTCCCATATCGGGAGGATCTCAGCTCCTCCGCGCTGGGCGATTGGACCCTGGGTCGGGGCTAGTCAAACCTCCTGCGACTTTGGAGCTTCCCAACATCAGTCTCTACCTGAGACTGCGAGCTACTCGATGTTGAAATCTGCAGGCCGCGGTTGGAGTGTCTATCCCAAGCAAGGGATTGCAGGCTCCGATGGTAAGTCCACGGCCCCGCGATGGGGCTCAAAGTCAGTCTGGAGCAAGGCTGCCAGCTCCATGATGTTAGGCTGCAGAGATATGATCCGGAAAACATCTCCAGCAAGGTAAGAGATTGAGAAAAGTTTCCCCCGACCCCTCCCCCACATAAAACAAACCAGAGAACTTTAACACATACTTTTTAAAACACTGAAAATAACAAAAAAAAAAATGAAAAGATAGACTGTTGCCGAGGCTGCCATCGCTGACAGCGCCACCTGGTGGAATTTGCCAACTTGATTCCTGCCTAAAAAAAGGTTTCTATCCATATTTCAGTCAGCATGGGTTTATGGTTCCATTGGAACACTGTGAAAACTGCAATTCTTTTTATTCTGTTTTCTCCTTCACCTGTCTCTCACTCTTTCTCTCTTCCCACACCCTGTCTTTTTCTGCAGGATCTAGAACTTTCTGGCCCCTTCTATCTGCTTTCTAGTTGCAGGGTACAGACAATTGCCTTGTTAAATTTCATTCAAACATCTGGATTCTCTGGCAACAAGTGATTTTCCCAGCTTGGGTTGGTGGCTGATAAGTCTGCCTTTCTGAGGAAACCTTGCAAAGATTTCTAACATTAACCCACCAACTCCATGGGTAAGGTATAGTGATTTTTTTCATGCAAGTTGCATGTTATTTCTTTACCTCCATAGTTAACTTGATGAAAAAGAAATATTCAAACAAACTTAGATATTTTGTAGGTTTTGTTGTATCTCCTACTTGGATAATGTTAGTGTTTTTAAAAATATAACCACAAATTTTGCATAATCATTTCATTCTGCTGATTAGCAACTGAATCTAATCTCTTTAGAGGTAATCTGATAAGTATTGTATCTCAGCATTATCAATCATTAATTTTCATGCAATAGACAATTGATATGCTTAAATTTAAGAGTTCCAAATCAAAATACTGCAGATATGAGAAATCGGAAATGAAACAAGTTGCTGGATGATAATAAGAAAGTAGTAAAATCTCAGTCTTGTTATGAAAATGATAAATAAGGCTCAATCTAGAGATAGTAATGCATTTGTGTATTTGGCCACGTTCCCTTGTTAAGCTTAGACATGGATGAGATCATACTGGAAATACAATGTAATTTAAAGAATACGGAATGCAATTCTGGCCAGTGCTTACAAAAAAGGGTTTTAGTGCCAAGTGTGAGAATATTGCCAGGGAGGTCTTCTAAGAATACGTATTGGAGATTTCCAGCAGAAAGGAGACTGAGGGGTGTTTAAAACAATAAATAAATGCTTTGTTTAGGTAAGGCGGATTGAAGCGGTATTTATTTCCTTTGGGGCATAGATTTAAGATAATTGGAGCAGGGATCAATGCGTGGGCCCTAGCAGCTTGTGATCTATGACAATAGTTGATGAGGGGATCAAGTATCGAGTTTTCACGTTTGCTGATGATGAAGACCTCATAGGGGCAGGATGTAAAAAGGCTTCATGGCTATGTAGACATGCTGAGTTAGCGATCTGGAACATGATAAATGCAATATAATGTGAAAAAAAACATATCCGCTTTGGCACAAAAAGTAAAAAATGGTGAGAGATTGGAAATGCTGATATTCAAATGAACAGATAACTTATTCAACCAGTATGGATGTCGTGGGGCAAATGGCTTTCTCCTGCGCCTCAAATATCTATGATCCTATGATAATCCTGGAAGGTAATAATTTTGAGGTAAATTACATCCAGGTCAATGGCAATCCATGCTGTTGGTTGTAAACATTTCGAGATTTAAAATTTTTCTGACAATTTCTGTAGCTCAAAAATAGTTTTGCAGTGAAAATTTATGCTTCCAAATTAGATATTCCATTATTTGAATTGTGGCCAAATAAAGGAACAAAATAACTTTACATTGAAATGGTGACTTTAATGGTAGTTACATTTTATCCTCATCTTTTCTTTAAGTATCATTCACATTGCTTATTTTGAGCTTCGCTTTGGTTGCATTTTGGAACACTGAAGTAGTTAATAAAACAAAAAATAGTGCTTGTCAAAAATAGTTTAAGTAGCCCATGTTGTTTGTGCTGACCATGATGCCAATCTAAACTAATCCCATCCATCTACACATGGTCAACATCCTTCCATTGCCTGCCTGTTCATGTGCCTGTCTAACTGCCATTCAATCATTGCTGATGTATCTGTTTCTGCCACCTCCCCTGGCAAAACTTTTCAGGCACCTAACACTCGCTGTAAAAAACAAAAATGATCCTTGTGAAATCTCCTTTAAACCTTCCCTCTCTCGCTTTAAATCTATGTCTTGTATTTAACATTTCAACCCTGGGGAAATAAAACTGGCTAGGCTATCCATGCCTCTCATAATTTTGTGGTACTTTCTATCAAGTCAGCCATCAGTCTCTGATGCTCTAGAGAAATCTATCTAAATTTGTCCATCCTCTGTTTTTTGCTAATACTCTTTAATCCAGGAAACATGCTGGTGAACCTAATCTGCACCCTCTTCAAAGTCGGCACATCTTTCTCCTTGACAGTACAGTTCTGTTCATTATATAAACAAGACATATTTCTAATTATTTCTTGTTTTTAGTAGTGTCAATTTGACAAGCCCGATGTGTTGACAGATACGGATGGCTGTAACTTTATGGAGGTAATTTGATTCCTTTTGTTCCAGGTTCTTGGGACAAACTGGAATTGGTGCTCGAAGAAGCAAAGGTCACTGATTCAAGTCATTTTTGACAAATAACACAGAAGTAACTCAATTGCTAGTTAACAGTTTACATTTGTAAAGCTTTGTCCACCATCACTAGAAGCGAACAAAGTAAATTGGTCGACAAAAATGCTGGCAAAACTCAGCGGGTGAGGCAGCATCTATGGAGCAAAGGAAATGGGCAACGTTTCGGTTCAAGACCCTTCTTCTGACTGGTGCGAGGGGGGGGGGGGGGGGGGTGGGGGCGGGAAGAAGAAAGGAAGAGGCGGAGACAGTGGGCTGAGGAAGAGCTGAGAAGTGAAGGAGAAAGCAGGGACTACCTGAAATTAGAGAAGTCAATGTTCATACCGCTGGGGTGTAAAGTGCCCAAGCGAAATATGAGGTGCTGCTACTCCAATTTACGGTTGTCCTCACTCTGGCTATAGAGGAGGCCCAAGTAAATTGGTAGTTCTTCGTGTTTCACTGTGTTTCTGTAAGGCTAATTGGATCTAATGTGAGTAGCAAATTTAGGAAGGCTCTCTGCATTAAGAGGGCTAAATTGGTTATAGTAGTACTTCCATAAGGAACTAGAGAATCATCTAAAAGTTGCTTTGAAAATTGACATACAAAAAAGCTGTCAATGTTTCCATGCAACTTCCCCACAATAATTGGAAACCATTGTTTCATAAGCTGCAATTTGGTTATGGCTATTGAAATTTGCACGCAAACTCCTCCGACACTTGTTAAACAATGTAAAATGCAGCCTTTAGTATATTTAACTTACAATAATAAATGTGTTGCTATTGAAAAGACTTTTGTTTTTGATAATAGTGCAGAAACATAACTTTGTGCTTGTGAGTTTGAAATCTCTAACCCTGAAGCCCCTTTCTTCCATTGGCGCAAATGTTTCTATAACACAATTTTCTCTGATTCTTAGAAACGAATCTATCATATTATTGAATTGCCTGTATGCAAAGCTTCACGGCCTATCTAACATGCAGCAATTGTATGTTCAATGTAATTGGTATTTTACATCTTCCATTTGGCTATATGCTCTCAAGACACTCCTTTGAGCATGAATTGCTTGGAGATCATTGTACCACTTTTTATTGTACGATTTAATCTTATCGATGAGGAATATCTATAATAATTTTGAGTGCACTTGGATATCACAATATAAAAACCATATTGCTGAAGTGGGATGCCAGTTCATTTTGTGATACACTATCAAGATATTATGAATTAGAAAATTATATTAAATGCAATTAAGAGGGTGATCAATAGACGTTCTCGTATTGGAATTTAAAAACTTGTCATTTGATTACTGTACATTTGTTTTCTCTAATGATCGTAGTTATTAATTAATTTATTTAGTGGTGAATGTTGTTATTACAGTTTATCCATCTCTACAATTCCGGAAGGAAATGCTGGGACAATCAGTTGCCATACTGTGATCCCCATTAATAACCAGTTCCGCATTATTCAAGGTATAAAAAGTATAAACCGCGAGACCTCTTTATATTGCATGTTCCTTTTACATTTGGATATTTATACAATTAATATCTCTAATAATTTTGATGAGCTTGACTCTGTTCTATAACATTCTAAAATTTTAAAATATTGGGAATTGTGTTATTTGTATGATGCTGTGTACCCTGATGTGGAGAAATACAAAATGAGCTATCTTGGCTTCAGCTAAGTTGTTGAGTAGCTGTGGCGCAAAAACCAAACCCTGACCATCAGTAAAAAGGAAAATATTTTTTTTTAGTGGCAACGGACCGCCACTTTAGATCCTACAACTATCATAATATTTCAGCTGAAAGGAAGATTTATTTGAGTATAGCTAACACCTTTCCTTTTAAAACAACTCTGTCATGGCTCTCTTCAGAAAATCTAATGTCATCTATGTTCACTTTGACCATCAGCCTAAATCTGATAGTTTGACATTTCCAAGCTCTCTCAAAGTATTATGTTCACTTTCTTGTTTTCTGCTGTGCCTGATTTTGTCCACGGTGAATTGTCCTTTTATTGTCCATGATGTTTTCTGCATTTTCTTCCATTGTTCTTGAGCTGCACCTATGTAATTCAGCTTTTATACGCTACTAAGCAGTTGGCATGGTGGCTTTTCTTAATCTCGTCATCTCCAGGCTACCTCTTTCTGCATCATGGAATCAGGTTGATAATATGAACTTTACTCTTAACCCAAGCATTGTATTTGTTAATAGACTACTTGTTATGAATGTTTTATGTGTTTTTTACAAATGAGTCATAAGGTCTTGAATTGGAAATCAGGAAGAGTAAAACAGAGTTTTTGCTACCTAGACAAACATCTGTTATTCAATTCTCCCAAGACATATTTGTTCATTGACTTACCTTGACTCCTGGTCATCAATGCACTGGAGTATAAACATTCTGTCCCTGCCACATTTCTTTTTTTATTTTTTTAATTCCTTTGTTGTGCTCCACACACCGATACCTCGATTAACTCCAGGAAACTCCACTGCCACTCTTCCTTCAATTCTCCCAAGACGTATTTGTTAATTGACTTACCTTGACTCCTGGTCCTCAATGCACTGGAGTATAAACATTCTGTCCCTGCCACATTTCTTCATGTATCAGTGATATCCATCCACAAGCACTTTTTGTAGTTTAAACAGTTGTCACTGTACATTACTACATTAGAAGAATTTGACTCTAATGCTGCAAACTTTCAGATTATTCTTCATAACCTGAGAATGTTTCACTTTCAGAGGCTGAAGAGGCTCTTTTGATTGATGATCCTTTTACACGTGAGTTCCTATTTTTTGTTTCATCGTAAGAATGGCCATTGGTTGAATTAATAATCCTTGCAATTTCTAGCAAGTAAATATTGGAATAGACTTGGGAGGCAGATATCCCTCATTTGCCCAGTTAATTTCTAGAGGATTTCATGGTTTTTGTTCATCTGTTAACCTACCAGTGCTAGCTCCCTCTTGCACCTTCTGCGTGTGTTTATGTTCCCATCAAGGGTAAAGAATATTGAAACATGAAAGCTCAATTCTTTAAGTTTCTTCTGGGTTAAGAAGCTTCTCTGAATGCTCAACTTCCCATTATTTTATAAGATAATGCAGTGTAACCTTTTTTTTTTCTCTCGGGGATTACCATGGCTGGTTCTCTAAATCAGAATATCTGAATGCTTGCCTTGGTCATTCTTGGCAACTGATTTAGCTTTAGCAAAATAGTGAAAATTCAGCCACACTGAAGTATTCAAGGCATCCTCTTTCCTCTGGAGAAGATGTTGTGAAGATTTTGGTTAATCTGAACGTTGAAATGCTCCTATCTGTGGGGAAAGGAGACAGGGTTTCCAACTAAGGTGGATTGATTTTCCATAAGTTAGAAGAAAAATTATTTCCATTTTCCTGTAAGCATGCTGCTAATTTAGCTGATACATTTATATCAATGTCGGAAGAAGGGTCTCGACCCGGAATGTCACCCATTCCTTCTCGCCAGAGATGCTGCATGTCCCGCTGAGTTACTCCAGCATTTTGTGTCTACCTTCCATTTATATACATTTTCCTTCTATTAATGTTTTTCCAGTTTTCCTAGGATAAAGCACTTGATTGCAATTGCATGGGGAATTCTTGCCATGTCATTCATCAGAGTCAGCTTGCTTCCTTGGGAAGTGTAGTTCGGTTGTGATTTAAAACTTTGCAGTTGAGGACTTAAGTGTGTAATTTAGGCTTATGGTCCAAGTCACACGGTTGAAGTGTGCTTGGAAGACCCTATACGCATTTAATTGCTAGTTCAGTGAAAAGTTGAGTTCATATTACTGAAGGATAACTTGCAGCAAAACAGCCAGTTATGATACCAACAGTGAGAATTAATTAACTGAAATTGTTGCATTCAAGGTTTGGACCCAAGACACAGAATCTCATCTTTCTTGAGCTTGTCTAAGCCTTTCTTAGAACAGTGCAGGAAGTTACATGTCAGATTGAGAATTAAAATAATGGGCAATTGGACTCAATGGGTTGCCCCTGCAGACTGAGTGCAGGTGCTCTGCAAAGACATCACTCAATCTGCATTTGGTTTCTCCGGGGTAGAGTAGATTGTTAAACAAAGTTCTGAATGCAATATACTAGATTGGAATAAATGAAAGTGAATTGTTGCATCGCCAGATAGTCCCTATATAGGTGGGAAGCAATAAAGTCAGAGTAGGTGCTGTATCTTCTGCATTTACACCAAAGTAACTTAATTTCCGTTTGTAGATTACATCAGACTTTGTATAATGCTTCCTACAGAACCGCTCACTATCTTACTGCCATTACAGCCACAACGTGTTTTTGGTATCTACAAATCCAATTTTGCAAATGCTAACTTTGTTAGCCTCCCAAATTTAAATATCTTTAAAGTTTTATTATACTGTGTCAACAATGCCTAATATTAATGCATTGTATTGTTTTAGGCTTATGTAGGATCCGTGTACAAGGTGATCAGGCTAATTGCAACTTTGAACTACCAGATGACGAGTTCTGCCTCAACTTTCTCACTGAAGTAAAAAGGATTCAGCAAGGTAGACGAGCTTTGAATTTTAAATCAAAGAAAGGAAAAAAATCTTTTTTTTACAGATGAAGACCCTTTTTTACCCCACAGTGAACAGTCTAGTAAAATGCTCGAAAGATCTGTTTAAATGTAAGATGTAATTGTCAAGAAGATATTATAATGACTTGCTTCTTCCACCAGTTTGTTTTTTGCTCTATTATAATGGTCCTAACTTGTGAGTGATAGAAATTAAATTGCTTTTGTTTTCTAAATTAGGTATTCTATGCCTCGGCCCTGTCCCTATTGTTGTACTTTGACCAGCCTGCTGTTTTATAACTTCCTTGTAGTTATAATCTTTATGTGATTGGTGTCACACTACATATTTATTTTGTGCATTGTGTAACGTCTTGGTAATCATAGTACTTCCCTGTTGCAGTCAGGCTGTTGCAGTTCATTAGAAAGGGTTTTGGGGTAATGCTCGAAGAGACCATATTCCTTGCCTTTCAGATGCACAATTTAAGTTAAAATTAATGATTTCACTTAGCATTTAGTTATAAACAAAACAGATTGCGGCAGACTTAAAAGGAATTTGAAAATGTGTTTTAATTTTTTTCAGGTAAATTTGATGTGACTATCTCAGCTTATGAAGTACATGTATTAATTTGTTGTTTGGTTTAAAGTAGTATTGCTAAAGGTGAACAGTTAATGGCAAGCAGCTATGTGTTGGAATACTTTTGTTGCGTGTTCGGGTGATATTTGCAAAGTTTAATATGAGAGCTGTTAGTAATGAATGCAGAAATGGCCTTCACTATTTCACTGATGATGAGAATGAATGATTTAAGAAGGTAATTTGAGTTTTATGAAACGGTTGACACTTCTGTTGGTATTTTTTTCTTCCTCTATTCAAATACAGCTACATTTAAAAACACTGGTGTGGATAAAGTAATGATGGATCCATTTGGGATGGAATCAACTAATTGGCCCCAGATTGGCATGCTAAATAGCAAAGGAAGCGGAGCAGGTAAATCAGGTAAAGTCCAAGTTTCTATTAGGCAAATGTCTAGAAAATACAGGGTTGGTTAAGTACCAGTGTAGAATCTGAACATATCTTCTCAGATTAATTGGAAGGGAAAAGCTTAAATAGCTGGATGTTCTAATTTAATTTAAGAATTGTTTGTTGTTTTGTTGCTAATGCCAAACGGAAGTTAAATATTTTAGCTTTTCAGTTGCCTTCATGTACATACTCAAATCGAAGGTTAATGTTCAAAAATAAATAAGGCAAATGCTCAATGTTGGTTGATCATGTATTGAACAGTGAAATGGGGAAGTTCCACCTTCAAAGCACCCTTTGTGAGCAACAAATATATCTGGCTTCCAGAAAGATTTGAAAACTGCTGAAAATGAACTAAATGTTTTTACACTGAAATGAATTAAAACACTTCAATAATTAAATGCATCAAACCAAAGAAATAATTTGCAACAACAGATTTGCAGCCATACTTCCTGCAACTCCACTACTCCACTCTCCCCGTTTAAAATTAGTGGGGTAACCAGTCTTAACGTTATGTTGGATCCATGAGATGGTTTCAATCTCAACAAGATCCTGTTCTGCTGATGAATGGGAAGTCCAGCAACAGAGACTGTTTAAACATATGGTCCAACTAATGGTAAGTAATTTTTGGACTTCAGTGACCATTGTATGTGCTGCTATTTGAAAATACTAGCTGTTCCAACCAGCAGAATCAGGGCCATTTTTAGGGAGAGTGACCGAGTGGAAGACAAATGAAACGTGGTAAATGAAAGGAATCTGAATAGCTACGAATGGGGTTTGCACCATTTCACCATTGCTAACTCCCTTCCCATACCCATACTAAACTTTATGTCCTTGGTCTCCTCCATTTCCAGAATGAGGCCACAAACAAACTGGAGGAACAGCACATCATATCCATGTGGTTAACTTACAACCCAACAGTTTGAATAATGAAGTCTCCAATTTCCAAGTAATACCTCCCCTAACTGCAAAGTGCAAACATTTCTCCCACCCTCCCAGTCTCCTCCTTTCTCCTCCTTCCAGTGGTGGTCTCCCATGTCCGAGACCCCCAATTCCCCTCTATGCAACCTCTTTCATCCCCCTTCCCAACCTCCTATCCACTTTCAACTATATCCCTCCCTCTGGCTTTATGCTGCACTCCCCTATTCATATCTTATGCCCTTTTGTCTCCTTTTCACCTCCAGCCAATGTCACGTATTCTACCCATCTGTCAACCAATTCTCACCTGCATCCACCTATCAAGCTTTGTCCAGCCTTGCCTCTTTTCTAGCTTTCTCCTCACTAGTCCAATCAATCTGAAGAAGTCTCCCGACCCGAAACGCCATCTGTCTATTTCCTCCACAGATGCTACCTGACCTGCAGAGTTCCTCCAGCCCTTTGTGGTTTGCTCGTGAGTTTTACACCAATCTCCAATCTACTGTACCTTAATCTTCTTTGGCGATTAACTCCACTGCAGTTGTCTGATGACTTATTTCCTCTGCAGTCAACCAGCCTCTCAGTTGCCAGACATAAAACAGAATAATATCAGGATCCAATTGACATTTTTTAAAATCTGCAATCATTTAGTGTTTTGGCATTTCCAGGTTTCCTGGCTATAATTATGATCTCTTGCTTGCTCAACATATCATGGTCATTAACCACCTTGGTTAAATCTGCCAGATTCTCACAGCTTTCTAGAAACATTGGTAAACATGTGTGAGTGTTTAAGGATAACTTTAAAAATAGTTTACATTGCCATTTTCTTCTCCATAGAGTTTGGGTTTGATGATGATTTCAGTGATGTTTTAAATCTGGAAAAGAAGAATCAACAGAATCAAGCTGGAAACAAAGTTGCACCTGTGGCAGTCTCAGCTCGTACCAAGTAAATAACTAATTTATTAATTGACCACTGAGATTAATTGGAGCAATAGTTGACCTACAAACATTGATTTTGGCATAATTGGACTAGGGTGAGAAGAGAAATCAACTAGGAGTTCATGCTGTTGTCGTGTTGTTGTAAGAGAATTAAATCAAATTCAACCACAATTTATATTGTTAGGAATTTTAAAAAATCAAGCAAATTTCTTCCTCCGACACCTGAAATTCTTGGCTCCTTGCAGCTGCATCAGCTGATCAACATATGATGTCTTGCTTCTGGCAGCTGTTCGTGCCTGAGCAGAAAATGTGATTGTCAGTGGTCAACTGAAAACAAGAAAAGATAAAAACAATTCTATACACTTTCAAAAAAGAATTGATATTTTTCCAAGATTTTTAGGTTATTGGAGTTTTTTATCAGCTCTTGCATCATAACCAGCTCTCTGCAGCAAAAAGGGACTGTGAGCAGTCATAACACTTTCTGTGCCATCCAACAGAAATTGAGTGAAGAATTGCGTGAGGGATCGTTGATCCATCATGCCGGTTCTGGATTAGTTTTGTCAGATTTTCTTGGCATGCCGACACTATCATAAAGCCATTTCTAGTCTATTTCTTCACAGTTTCCGTTTACACAGAGGGTGGTGGGGGTTGTTATGGAGATAGATAAAATAGTGAAGTTTGAGAGACTTTTGAACAGGCACGTGGAAGTGCAGGGTATAAAGGGATATGGATCATGTGCAGGCAAAATGAGATCAGTTCAGCTAGGCATCATGTTCAGCACAAACATGGTGGGCCAAAGAGCCCGTGCCTGTGCTGTACTATTCTATGTTCTAAAGCAATTAGTTCGCTATGATTACTTCAATTCATTTAGGTTGTATTTAAGTATTTTTAAATTAACTCCATTATTGTGTTTACATATAAAGAAATAAAGATTCCTGTCATTGAAAAAAAACATATTCCCAATAGGCAATAATGTTAAAGCTTGTATGATCTCAGGATACAAATTCCTAATTTTTTTTCCACATGACAATATTTCTGAAGGAAGCATTTGTTAACTGCTGTTGACAGCTGTTGCTCCCTATTATCTGTTCTTGGTGTTTCCCACCTGCACTTTAAAACAGCACTTATCTTTTTTTTAATGTAGCAAACCATTATCTGAAAAAGATGGGTCACGGAATGGACAACCAAGAGTATCCAACACAATACGGAAGCTATTTGAACCAAGTAATCAGTCGTTAGCCAGAGAAGGTCTGATTAAACATTGTCTAGCAAAACGTGAAAAAGACTTTGTCGACTTTCAGGATTTTAGGTCTGTACAAATCACCTTATCATATGGAATTGTAAGGTTGTTAATGCACAAGTTCAGAGTTGGCTAGATAATTCCAGTCCATTTCCCTAATGTTCATTGTGGTGTGTAGATTTTTATCCCACTAATTTAGGTTTGTTTTCTTTTGAGAACTCGAGCAAACTAACGTTTCATGTTTATTATCTTGGGAAGTGAGAAATCGCAGTCAAACAAATTTGATTTGAAGGAAAGCATTCAACCAAATGTTGTTAAAGAAGACTCTTTGGTCCAGCTAATATTAATTGATTTCTTTCTATGGCACCATGTTCCTGTTAACTCAGCCATTGAATAAAAACATTGGTTTTGTACTTTCATAAGGATTCAGGGCCTTAATAGCAATCTTAATCCTTCATGGAACAGTATTTTAATTCCTTTTCATGAGAATTCTATATTTAATCAGCTGTAGGCTCTTGATTCTTAATTTATTCTAAATTTTGCAGGACCTTTCTCTAAGTAGAAACTTCCTACACAGTCCAGTAGTGTACTAACTCATTGTCTTTAATGTTTAATGCTTTTATTCCCAAACAGTGTTCTATTCTTTTTTTTTTTTTTTTTAATTATTCAAATCGTTTGCTATGTCGCTCTTCAAGGGAGATGCTAAATGCATTTCGTTGTCTCTGTACTGTACACTGACAATGACAATTAAAATTGAATCTGAATCTGAATCTATTGTTTGGTCTTCCTATCTATCCTAACCTTAAAGTTTGAAATGCATAAATTTGGCACAACATTTATAGAGCTATAATATCTTTTTGCAAATCTCACCTTAGTAACCTTTAAACTGGTTTAGTAAAAATGTTTTAAGACTTATTAGGCTTTAACATAATTCAGAATCTTAGTATCTTAGCCATATTTAAAACTTGAGGATTTAACTATCACAAGCTTCAGTATGGTGAAAGAATCGTTTATTTTGAAACAAAACATCAAATTCCCATTTGGGAAGTTCGCTTGTACATTTTAACTGAGAATGCTGTGAATGGTTATCTGACTGCAGGTTTTTTGTTGGTACCTGGAATGTAAATGGACAGTCTCCAGATTGTAGTCTGGATCCCTGGTTATCTGCTGATGCACATCCACCTGATGTGTACTGCCTGGGGTAAGAGATGTCTAACTCAATTATCACAATCCTTCTTGCAACTTCTAAATAAAAACAAAAGTTACTATAACTTGATTAATTGATTTTGATTGGGTTGTTAACTTGAATTACTGTTTAAATTGATGTTCAGCTTTCAGGAGTTGGATCTCAGTACTGAAGCCTTCTTTTACATGGATTCTGGGAAGGAGAATGAATGGTTGAGTGCAGCAGAAAAAAGTTTGCATCATAAATCTAAATATTGCAAAGTAAGTTAATACCTTCATAAAATTGGACGCCTGTTTATGTTTCAAATGGGTGTACAGTAAAACTCTGATTATCCACTATCAGACTTTGTAAACCTCAATCTTTGGAGTATGGCTGACATTTGGGGTGAAACAGGTCCTTTATTTTCTGTTGATCCATTGTTACCAAATAAGTTGTAAAGAGCATCCTTGAAAGTCAACGGCAGTGAAGTTGTTTAAATTATTAATATTTTTTAAAAATTTAAATAAGTACGTTTTTTTTTACACAAAGGATGGTGGATGTGTGGAACAAGCTACCGGAGGAGGTAGTTGAGGCAGGTACTATCGCAACGTTTAAGAAACATTTAGACAGGTACATGGATAGAGTAGGTTTAGAGGGATATGGGCCAAATGCAGGCAGGTGGGACTAGTTTAGATGGGGCATTTTAGTCCGTATGGGCGACAAGTTGGACCATATGACCTGTTTCCACACTGTATGACTGAGAATATCAATGTGCAGAGCTTTTTTTAAGTATTTTATGACTGATTAAAATTTTGAATTGACATAACACAAATCAGCATGGTAAGAAAACTGCAGAAATATTGTAGCATGAATTGAGGCCATTTGGCCTGTCAAGATCCTGTAGTTCTAGAGAAAAGCAATCCACATGGTCCCACTGCCTTGCTTTTTTGATTATCCCTACAAATTATTTTAGTTACTTCTGTTGACTTTGCATTTCAGATCATGCAACTATTGGTTGTATAAAGTTAACACATTTGGTTCTTTTGATGATATTCCCTTTTTAGGTAAAACTGATTCGATTAGTTGGAATGATGATGATTGTGTTTGTGAAAAAGGAACACGAAAAGCACATAAAAGATGTGGCAGCAGAGTCTGTAGGAACGGGAATTATGGGAAAGATGGTAAGAACAAAGTTGACAGTATCCGAGAAGATACACAGCTTGTCTTTTCTCCAGCTACACTCCAATGAAAACAATTTTGTTTGTAAAGAGTACATATTCACATTTTTTTGTTATTTTATCACTTAGAGAAGATGTTTTAGATGGAGTTTAATGGATGCAATGCATACTAGCAGTTTATAAAATAATTAATAACATGGCCAAAAGGTTTTCCTTGTGGTATCAAGCTCTGTACAAAGCATTATTTGTGTCCAAATTCACAGGGTAATAAAGGCGGAGTAGCAGTCCGGTTTGTCTTTCACCACACAAGTTTCTGCATTGTGAACTCTCACCTTGCTGCTCACGTGGAGGACTTTGAGAGAAGGAATCAGGATTATAAAGATATATGTGCTCGCATGAGTTTCCAAGGATCTGAACATAATCAGCCTTCAATAAACATTAGTAAACATGAGTGAGTATGGAAGAGGACTTGGGGAATGCAGGCTAAGTGGCGGTGTTGATTAATCCTATGCTGTCTGGTAGTGTAAAAAACAGTCTGTCTCTGTGTGAGCTGGATGAGATATGCATACTCTATTATCTCCATTACATTTATTGCACTAATTTCTCGGATTTTTGTTGCTAATTTACACTGCTTCCACTGAAAACTGGAATGACACTGCCCAAAGCTGGTTCTATTTTAGGACCAGAGGATTTTTAAAATGGATTTCTTTTTCGTCATTTTAGAATTAACAGTTGAAAAAATTGTGTACTTTTCGTTTTAACTAATTAAATAGTTTTTAATTGTTTTAATTAGGTTGTTTTGCATTTAGCACAATTCTGCTTCCATAATCACTCACTTAAATATACTTTGTAATGTTCATAGAATGCAGACAACTGAAAAAACAAACATTTACTTTCTGGGTTTCCAGATCCTTTTTGCAACTTTTGGTCTTATGAAGTTCTATTCACAATTTCGCATGCAATGAAGCAGTCTGATTGCTGGAAGCTAAACATTAGATGCGTTTAAGATTCTCATTCAGACGCCATCATGTCAAATCCCCACTATCAACGTCTCAGTTCACCATTGATCAGAAACTCAGCCAGCAATTGCTGCCTAAAATTATGGCTAAGAGAACAGATTAGTGATGTGGGGAGTAACTGATCCATGTTTACTCAAATTTTATCATCAAGGTTTTCCATCAAAGCACATTGTGTGATGAATCCTCTCTATTAATAGTGCAGGTCAGACCACCCTGAATTTCTGTGCAAACATCATAAAGCACGTGTCTAGATGCCACACTATTCACTGTCGTAAATCTTCAATCCCCACTATGGACCATATACAAGATGTGTAACAGTAACTTACCAAGGCTGCTTTGGTGCTTACTAAACTGTGATCTCTACTGCCCAAAATGACATAATAAGCAACCATGTGAAACACTACCACTTGTTAGTTCCCCTCCAAGTCAGACACAGAAATGCTTCTTCAGTACTAAATCAAAATCCTGCTGTTACCTGTCAACTAGAACTTTCAGTGCTTTCACCTTGGGATGTTATCTTCTCAATACCATTATGGATGGACAATAAATGCTGAGCTTGCTGGTGATTACTATATCCCCATAATTAATACAAACCAGTTTTGTCTTTGAATCTAACACTCCTTTTATGGTGGTTATAAGGTTACCCTGTGCAGTAAGGAAAATGTTTATAGGTAATATTTCCACATCTTCCCAAAGCAGTTGCAATGTTTTCTAACCTTTCTCACTTTGTTCACATTTCTGTTAGTGTTGTTCTTTGGCTTGGTGACCTGAATTACAGACTCTGCCTCCCAGATGCCAGTGAAGTGAAGGCATTGATAGACAGGCAAGATTTAAGGAAACTATTGGAATTTGACCAGGTTGGAAAATACTTGTACCTGCTATTCATTATGTGAAAACAAGTTGAATGCTTTCCTTTAAATCTAATTTCAGTGAATCAACAAACCTTTAATTTTGTGGTATTTTAATAGGTTCTTATTTTGTTTGGTACCAATAATATTACATGTACACACTACAAAAATAACATGGTAAGGGGGTGGGGCTGCACTACAAGCAATTTCAATGTTTAAATGAGGTATTTGGAGTATAAATAGAAAAGTTAACGTTTGGCAGTTATAAATTATTTTCAAATTTGAGTATGATCATATTCAGTCTCAATGGAGGTTATTATATTTTTGCCTCCTGAGTATTTCAATGTTAATCTTTTTGGGTTTAGAAAATTTGTTTTATGTTAGCTATGAGAACTAAGAGATACATTTGGAACTTTGTCAAGATAGCATTTTGGTCTAACAAGAATAAGAACAAAGGAAAAACTTTTGATTAAACTATGGGAAGAACTAAAATCAACCACGTGCTGTGAAAAATTTAAGTTTTTAATACTTTGTGTGATTGTCTAATTGTTTCCTAGGTTGCTCCAAGAACTTGTATACATTTTTAGGGATTTACGGGAGAAGCCCATTTGACAAAGCACTATTAAATCTTTATCGTTTCCCTGAACAGAAACTCTAGATATGTTTCTTGGCATATAGTTGTGAAGTTCAATATTTTACCAGTGTGTTATGTGCATAACTCATTTTGGCTTTCTTCAGAAATGTGATTTTTAAAATATGGATAATATTTGATTATTATTCAATTGGTTTCTATCTTATTTTCAGCTGAATATTCAACGCGTTACTAAAAAAGCCTTTGCAGACTTTAATGAGGGGGAAATTCATTTCAGACCCACTTACAAATATGATACTAAATCAGACCGATGGGACTCGAGGTAAATAACCTTGATAAATGAATTTATTAATGGAAATATGTACAAATGGTGTTTTTCATGCAAAACTTTATGGAGCATTGGTTAATTGTTGTAGCCTGCAATTTTCATCTGGATGCATATTGAGTTAATTTTAAGAAGTACATTGGTTGTTTCCACATACATTTTTTTTTACAACTGGCACTGACCTTCTGTAAACCAATCCAATTGGGTAGATGTTTAGAATATTTTTAAAATGCAAAATTTACTAAACAAAAATGGTGTTTACTACAGTTTGACTACTAGAGCTCAAGATTAGTTTATCATGGTGTCATGTTCTAAATAAAGCTTTGTTTATTATTGTCACATTTACCAAGGTAGAGTGAAAATCTTTTTGTTGTGTGTTATCCAGTCAATGAAAGCACTATACATGATTGCAATCAAGCCACCCATAGATACAGGATTATGGGTATAACATTTAGTGCAAGATAAAGTCCAATTAAAGATAGTTCAAAGGTCTCCAGTGAAGTAGATGGGTGGTCAAGTCTGCACTCTGGATGGAGTTGTTCCCAAACCATTCTGTGATGCATCCTGATAAAAGGCTTTCTACGATGTATCTGTAGAAGTTGGTAAAGGTTGTTGGGGATATGCTAGTTGCTTGGTAGGCTGGATTTAATGTATGCCATAACCAATGCCTCTAAGCACTTCATGATGGTGGATGTAAGGGGCACTGGACAATAGTGATTCACGCATACGTTCTTGCTTTTCTATGGCATTGGGATGATAGTGTTCATCTTGAAGCAGGAGAGTACCTCCTAACAGAACAGGGAGAGATTAAAGGTACACAAAATTGCTGGAGAAACTCAGCGGGTGCAGCAGCATCTATGGAGCAAAGGAAATAGGCGACAAAATAGGAGGTCCTCCAACCTCATCTACTGCATCCGCTGCTCTAGATGTCAGCTGATCTACATCGGGGAGACTAAGCGTAGGTTGGGCGATCGTTTCGCCGAACACCTCCGCTCAGTCCGCAATAACCAACCTGACCTCGCGGTGGCTCAGCACTTCAACTCCCCCTCCCATTCCCAATCCGACCTCTGTCCTGGGTCTCCTCCATTGCCAGAGTGAGCAACACCAGAAATTGGAGGAACAGCACCTCACATTCCGCCTGGGCAGTTTGCATCCTGATGGCATTAACGTTGAATTCTCCCAATTTTGCTAGCCCTTGCTGTCTCCTCCCCTTCCTTAACCCTCGAGCTGTCTCCACCCATCCCCCCCCCCCCCCATCCCCTCCCCCCCGGGCTCCTCCTCCTCCCTTTTTCCTTCCTTCTCCCCCCCCCCACCCCCCATCAGTCTGAAGAAGGGTTTTGGCCCATAACGTCGCCTATTTCCTTCGCTCCATAGATGCTGCTGCACCCGCTGAGTTTCTCCAGCAATTTTGTGTACCTTCGATCTTCCAGCATCTGCAGTTCCTTCTTGAACAGGAAGAGATTAAAGATGTCCGTGACCATTCTCACTAGTGCAGCTCCAAAGGACGCAGCCAAGGACTCGTCCAGACCAGTTGTTTTCCATGGGTTCAACTACTGCAATGGTGACCCTGTGGAAACCCACACACTAATCTGATGGGATGGATGTCACCGGCCTGTTGATCTTCTGCTCAAAGCGATCATAGAAAGCATTAATTGATCAGGGCGGGCCGCACTATCACCAGCCTGCCCAACTTAACTTTGCAGTTATTTACAATATTTGGGCCTTGCCACAGTCGGCAGATGTCAAAGTGATTCTACTGGGATTCAAGTTTGTCCTGGTACTATCTGTTAGTGGAATTTCTGATGGAATAAAGAGCGGAGATTAAGGAACTAAACTAGACAGAATAATATACAATAATCTTCTTTGGTTAATTCATAATCTTTGAAAAACTTTAAAACAAGCTTAATTATGTACATGATGTACAATGATCACTTTATGTGGAAACTCACCTTGGTGATTAATCTGGTAGTATTAATTTCAGTTAAGGCCTGCTGCTTGAACATTTTTAAACTAGTCGGAAGGTTACAGGAATTACTTGAAATTCATTGCCACCAAACAAACTGCTGCCCGCCATTTTTCCCTTTTGCAATTCAAGCTTGGCTTCTCATAAATCTATCGCCCTGATAATATCCTGCACTCTAGTGATATTTTCATTCCTAACTACTACAATAGAAATTGAATTGAAATGATATGAGTTTTAACCCGAGTCCTACAACGTGAGCTATTAATTAAAAGTTAGTTATTTTCTCTCACTTTGAGAAGATAAAAAGCAAGAGGAAATAATTCTCAAAAGGATATAACTTCCTGAATTCTCAGGTAGTGTTTCTTAGCTTTAATAATAAACTTTATTACGGACTCAAGGTCCAGACAAGGGGCAACATTAAATTAAAAATGCATTGCATATCAAATATCATAATATAATATATAAAAATCATGGTATATCACATAAAAAACATCATAATTTTATAATTTAACTTCTTTACTCAGAAAAATGACCACAATCCTTGTATCATTTAAAAATAAATTCCAGATATGGATGAAAGGGATGATCAATGTGCAGGCTGGGGACTAAGGGGAAAAAAAAATTTGTTCAACGATACCATGGTGTCTCCACAACTGGGATGTCCTCGTAGCGTGTCCACAACTGGGTGCTAGTGCTAACCCTTATGTTTGTCAAGGCCACAATAAGCACATTTTTAGAGTCATTTATCCTGCAAATGAATTTATACATGTGGTGTCTTAGGATAGCTTCTAAAGTACTGACTCCTGCAGCCACAAACATATTACTGGCACTACACCATCTAGGTTGCCTTAGCAGTGTTCTCATGGCATCGTTATATGCCACCTTTAGTCTCTGCATACTTGTCTTTAAATAGTTCGACCACAGGTGCGCAGTGTAGAGTGGTGTGCAGTATGCTCTAAATAGCGACATCTTCACCACATCTGCACACGCACCAAATTTACGCAAGAGGATATTTGCCTGTACATACAGCATGCGTCGTTGCCTATAAATATCCTCATCATCTGTCATTTGTTCTGTAATAATATGCCCTAGATATTTTATCTTATTACAGACACTAAGATTGTTGTCAGACAATTTAAAAACAGGATATTTTAGGCATTTATCCTCTTTGGTTCTACAGACCATAACAGCACTCTTACTAGCATTATATTTAATGTCATGTTCCACACCATACATGGAACGTATAGTAAGGAGCTGCTGGAGACCAGCGCTAGATGGACTAAAGACCACAAGATCATCTGCATACATAATATGGTTCACTAAAATATTACCAATCACGCACCCAGTGTTACAGGTTTTCAATTGTTTAGACAGATCATCAATATATAGATTAAAAAGGACTGGGGACAAAATTCCCCCTTGTCTAACACCATTGCTAACCCCAAATGGGGCTGAGACCCTTTTGTCCCATTTTATTTGCATAATCTGGTGTGCATACCAGTAGGCCAGAATTCTAACAATGTATTTAGGCACCCCTCTTTGACGCATTTTACCAAACAGCTTTCTGTGCTTAACACGGTCAAAGGCTTTGGAAGCATCAATAAAGCGCATAAGGATTGAAGAGTTTTTGCCTCTATATTTGTTTACAATCTCCTTTAGGGCATATATGCATTAGTCAGTGCCATGTTTAGCTTTAAAGCCAAACTGGTTATCTGTGGAGTTAACAAACTCATTTATTCTATCCAGCAGAACTCTTTCTAAAACTTTTGACAATATGCTGGCTAAAGCTATGGGCCTGTAATTATTTAGGCTGCCTACATTACCAGCTTTGTCCTTACTGACTGGCACTAACAGGCCAGACAACATTGAGTCTGGTAACAAGCCATGAATCATAAAGCCAGTAAAACAAATAGCTAGGAGAGGAGCTATCCTCATACTCGCATACTTAAGATTTTCAGCAGAGACATGATCCAAGCCACTTGCTTTGTTGTTGGACAGCTTGTTCATGGCATGATACACCTCATGTGACATAATCGCCATCGAGTCATTACTCTCAATATTGTCCACCCTATACAAGTCACCTTGGCCACAGTTGAATAAAGTGCTATAATGTTGTCGCCATAACTCCGCGATATTAGCTGTTCCAGAGATTCCATCTACAGTGCATGGTAGAGATGTTTTGCAACTGCTAAGAGCTCTCACTTCCTTCCAAAAATCTGTAGCATTGTTACTTAGCAGCTTCTTAGCCATGGAATCAGCCCTCATAGCTTGCTCATTTTTACAGATGAAGCGAACAGCACACCTTACATTAGTGAGCTTCTTGTGCTCAAACACAGGCCCCTGTCTGGGTCCACCTGCCATAGCCCATGATTTGGTGGCTTCATGGGCTTCAGTATGATACTCAGCTACATACTTGCAATGTTCTATTGCTTTATATTATCCATACATAGAAGTAGTGAATTTTTATTTTAGACTTTAGATGTTAGAGATAAGAGCACAGGAACTGGTCCTTTGGCCCACCAGGTCTTCGCCGACCAATGATCACACTGAACACTAGAATTATCCTACGCACCAGCGTCAATTTACAATTTTAACAAAGCCAATTGACCTTCAAACCTGTAAGCCTTTGGAGTGTATGGGACTAACCCGGAACGCTCGGAGAAGACCCACGCGGTCATAGGGAGAACGTACAAACTCCGTACAGACAGCAGGATTAAATGTGGGTCTCTAAGGCAGCAATTCTACCACTGTGCTGCCCATGGATGTGCTATTGTGTGCTCATTGAAGAAAATATCACATTTAGTGCAAATCTCAGCAGATATTCTATTTAGCAAAAAATAATTTTATGTAGGTTTTGCAAATGCATATAACTAACATTTTTAGTTATATTCCTGTTTAATTACCTGTTTCCATCCACTTTTGTCATTGTCCTCCACTAAAAGGAAATGATGTTGAATAATTCCTAATTACGGTTGAACTCCGTTCAGGTGTTTTTCCCTCAACTGTGCAAAGACCCTGCAGTTTATGTGGAGTTAAAAATTGTGCCATAACTGGGTTTTGCCAATTTTAGAAAAGCTTTTAAATCTTTAAATTGATCTTTCCGGACTTTGCCAATAAATTAGCATTCTATTTATTCATCTCTTCCTGATTTGCACTACTTGCAAATAAATACACAATAAAACTATGGGCAGCAGAATCATCAAAGTGTAATGAAACAGATAGGTAAAGGTGATCACTTTGAATGTTCCCTTTGATTATTATATCTTGTATTTTATTACATTGCTATTACACAGCCTTATCATGTTCACTGTTTCATCCTGGCAGTGGCAAATGCCGTGTCCCAGCATGGTGTGATCGAGTTCTCTGGAGAGGTGAAAGTGTTCAGCAAAAATGTTATCGAAGTCATATGGAGCTTCGAACCAGTGATCACAAACCTGTCAGCTCGCTCTTGGATATTGGGGTATGACCTTTTGTTCTTACAGTACTTAACATAGAACATGCACAGGCTCTTTGGCCCCCAATGTCTGTGCTGATTATGATGACAACCAAAACTAATCTCTTTTGTCTGAATTATGTTCCATGCCCCCCCATTCTCTGTGTTTTTGCCTATCTTAAACCATCTAAAAATTCTCTTAGATGCCACTGTATCTGCTTTCATCACCAGTACCAGCATGCTCCAGGCACCACTGCAGTTTTTTTTTTTTAAGTTTCCTTCTCATTTAGAACCTATGTCCCCTACTGCAGGGAATAGATTCTAACTGTCTACTCAATTCTATGCATTTCATAATTTTATAAACCTCTGTTGATTCTCTCCTTTGCCTCTGCTCGAGAGAAAGTAATCCATGTTTGTCCAACCTCCTCCGAACTGATGCGCAACAATCCAGGCAGCATCCGAATCAACCACTTCCTCACCCTCTCTAAAGCTTTCTTGTAATGGGTTGACTAGAACTCCACACAATACTCCAAATATTGAATCACAGGTGATTGCAGATTATGGAATGAGCAAAAATCCAACTGCTGGAGGAATTTGGTGGATCAAGTGGGAAATGAATGGACAATACTTTGAGTTGGGACTTTCTTCAGACTGCACAGGTGATGTTTGATTCTGGACCCTTCAGATTGAAGAAGAGTCTTGAATCAAAATGCTATCTTCCATTTCCCTCCATGGATGTCGACTGACTTGCTGTGTTTTTCCTCCAGCGGGGTTTTTTTTTTTTTGCGCAATACGCTAAATATGGCCTAACCAAACTTTTATGGCTTTTTTCTCTCTAAAGAGATTGCACATTTGCTTGCACATGCATATTATGGTATCCTTTTACATTTACTGACTGTGTTCCCAACACCTATATCGTGATTATTATTAAAAAATGGAGCACCAGTTCCAACACAGATCTATCTGTAGCTGCTTTCTGTGTTCCCATGCAGTTCTCAGTCTGGTTCTGTACATAGCTCTACACTGGAAGTCTTGATCTTGTGTAGATGAGACATCTGCCCAATCGGGAATCTTGCTTTTGAAGTAACATAGAAAATAGGTGCAGGAGTAGGCCATTCAGCCCTTCGAGTCTGCACTGCCATTCAATGTGATCATGGCTGATCATCCAACGCAGTATCCTGTACCTGCCTTCTCCCCATACCCCCTTATACCTTTAGCCACAAGGGTCACATCTAACTCCCTCTTAAATATAGCCAATGAACTGGCCTCAACTACGTTTTGTGGCAGAGAATTCCAGAGATTCACCACTCTCTGTGTGAAAAATGTTTTTCTCATCTCGGTCCTAAAAGATTTCCCCCTTATCCTTAAACTGTGACCCCTTGTTCTGGACTTACCCAACATCGGGAACAATCTTCCTGCATCTAACCTGTCCAATCCCTTAAGAATTTTGTAAGTTTCTATAAGATCCCCCCCTCAATCTTCTAAATTCTAGCAGGTACAAGCCGAGTCTATCCAGTCTTTCTTCATATGAAAGTCCTGACATCCCAGGAATCAGTCTGGTGAACCTTCTCTGTACTCCCTCTATGGCAAGAATGTCTTTCCTCAGATTAGGAGACCAAAACTGTACGCAATACTCCATGTGTGGTCTCACCAAGACCCTGTACAACTGCAGTAGAACCTCCCTGCTCCTATACTCAAACTATTTTGCTATGAATGCTAACATACCATTCGCTTTCTTCACTGCCTGCTGCACCTGCATACCTACTTTCAATGACTGGTGTACCATGACACACAGGTCTCGTTGCATCTCCCCTTTTCCTAATCGGCCACCATTCAGATAATAGTCTACTTTCCTGTTTTTGCCACCAAAGTGGATAACCTCACATTTATCCACATTATACTGTATCTGCCATGCATTTGCCATTATACTGCATCTGCCATGCATTTGCATGAGAACGAGAGATCTCCCTGTGATTTATATTTATGTATAGTCATCTCTGTGGATGTAAAATATCACTGTAAACCAGATCGTGTTTTAATTATACTGGATTGGCTGCAAAATATTGAGGTTGAAAAGGATATATGTAACTGAAAGTTTGTTCTTCAGGATTAGTATACAATGCATATAGATTTTGTTTCCAAGTGAAAGATGAAATTGTTAATTTCATTCTCCAATAGGTGAAAATTGTAGATGAGCGTCGGTACAAGAAAGTATTCGAAGATATCGTTCGGGTGATGGATCGAATGGAAAATGAGTTCTTGCCTTCTTTATCTCTTAGTGGGAGAGATGTAAGTGCATTGCGACCTTTCTGATTCGGACATTGCCTTAAAAATACAATACTGCAATTGACAATGTTCTAACCTAACACTTGATTTTTGTCACATGATTTTACCTTTCCTTTATTATTGTAAATGCATACACTCTTACGCTGGTTATCAGTGCTGCAACAATAGACCGTAAGTTAGAATATTAATAGTTAGCCACTTCACAAAATACCGAAATGGTTATGTGAAAGCAAATAGGACAATTAGCTGATGAGCCTACAATGCAATTTATACAGTATCTTTGAGCTAATTAATATTGTTGTTCCAAGTTTAATTTTTAAGAATGCTTCAGAATAATTGTATGAAAATAGGGAATAAACAATCTGCTTCTATTTACTTACAGTTCACTTTTGAGGATGTTAAGTTCCGACAGCTACAAAAGAAATTGTTTCAGATTACTAATGATGGACAGGTTCCATGTCATTTCTCCTTTATTCCTAAATTGAATGATAGCCATTACAGCAAGCAGTGGCTACGGGCAGAACCTTGTGAAGGATATCTCGAACCCGGTAAGTAAATTAAAGTTAACAAACCATGTACTATATTAATGGTGTTGTCACAGATCATTGACTTGATTTCTGCCTTGAGGTCATTTTGCTTTTGTCCTTGGATCCTTCACCCAACATTGCATTATTTTTGTGATATTAATATATATAGTAATCCCACCACCAAGTAGATAGCCTCCCTTTTCAGCATTCTAGAGGAACCCAATGCTATAGGTTGTTTTGGTTCACTCATTTACCTCCACAAATATCCATATAAGTTCCAATGCGACATCTCCACCTTTCTCCTTCACACTCCACCCTCCAGAACCAGGGGATCAGACAGATTTTACATGTTCTCCTACCTCCTCCGCCATTTTGCTGTTCTGCAAGACTTGTTTTATCACCCAGCAACTTGAGTTCTGATGACAAAAATATACGCTTTGAATGTCGATGTTATGCACAGGAACAACCTGACCTGATTTCTGTTCTGATTTTATTTAAAATGCTGCTTTCAGCTGCCATGCCACATTCTGATTGCTTACCGAACATATTGAATTTGTAATCCTTAGAAATATTGCCTTTGGGGATTAAAGAAAAAGAAAGGCACCACAATTAATGCTGCAGTTTCTATCTGACTGTTTCTATTTAAAAGGTTTGAGAATACTCTTTCCCTTTCAGATGAATCTGTGGATATTGCACTGGAAGTTTATGTTAGCAAGGGCAGTGTGACATTATTAAACTCTGCCGAAGACAAGATTGAAGATATCTTGGTCTTGCATCTGGATCGAGGAAAGGACTATTTTCTTACAATCGGGGGGAATTACCTGCCAAGCTGCTTTGGGACATCACTTGACACACTCTGTCGAATGAAAAAGCCAATCAGGGATGTGCCTATCACTAAACTTATTGACCTGGTAAGAATTTGACCAGCTGTTCCTGTATAGTTTAGATATGGAAAGAAGAGTGACACAGTGAGAATGTGCTTTGTGTGTCAAAGACAGTTTCAAATCTTAACATTCGTCACTTTGATCAACATATGAAAGTTAAAGATATTGTAATCTTCATTATATTTGCACATGGTTTTAGATAATCGGTTAGAGTTGGCAGATGGAAACTCTTCTAATTCTAATAATGGTGAAAGAGAAAATATTTTCTCGACTGGAGCTGAATTTTTTTTTTGAAAATAGAAAAAAATGATTCTTTGATCACACTTGAGGGGTGCTTGAATTTTCTATTTCTGAATGCACTTTTTAAAAATTAATTGCATCTTGTAGTTACCAAATTGCATTGGTTCTTTTTTCAATTTGAAAAGGGTCATGTTTTTAAACTTGAACAGTATTCCAAGGGATGGAATAATTATCGTCAATGATCTTGATTCTGTTGTTTCTGCATGTGACTTATTTTTCACAAATCTTTCTCTGTCTGATGGTATTTTTCCCCATTTCTTTCTCCTCTTCTGCTTTGTTCAGGATGATGACTGCTTGTTTGCAAAGGTAATAGTGCATTCGGAAAGTTAGACTAACAATCTCAGACTACCTTTTAATCCCTCAAATAAATCATAGATTGTGATGTTTAGGAGTGTTTAACATTTACCTTATGCATAAAGTCACTGGTGTGATTAATTAAATGATGCAAAGAAAATACCCGTCTTGATTACTAAATTACTGAGTTGGTTCTCTCTACCCTGCTGTCGTTCTTAGATTTCACTTCCAGGTTGAAGGTGATCCTTCCACTGGTTTGAGGACACAGTGTGCCTATTTGTGCATTCATTTGACAGTGAGTGGCTCTTGTAGTACAGTATGCTTGATTAATGGGGTAAGCCATTAAGGGGTAAGCCATTTAGAACGGACACGAGGAAACACTTTTTCTCACAGAGAGCTGTGAGTCTGTGGAATTCTCTGCCTCAGAGGGTGGTGGAGGCCGGTTCTCTGGATACTTTCAAGAGAGCTAGATAGGGCTCTTAAAGGTAGTGGTGTCGGGGGATATGGGGAAAAGGCAGGAACGGGATACTGATTGGGGATGATCAGCCATGATCACATTGAATAGCGGTGCTAGCTCGAAGGGCCGAATAGCCCACTCCTGCATCTATTGTCTATAATGGTTTCAAGACAGCTGCGATTCTTGGTCCTGATTACTGATTTCTGTTGAGTCCATATTTTGAAATTTTATCTCCAATGTATCATCAACATCATCTCTCTTTGCCAGCTGAATACATCATTTCTGTTCTCAGGCCTTAATATACTTTGATTGCTGTGATGTAATGATCTAACTCAATTTTTCTACTTGGACTTCTATCCTTGGATTCTCATATATTTGCCTGAAAGAGTAAATGTAAGCTGAAAAGCATCCATCATTATCATCTCCTGATGGAAAGATATCTTAAGAGCTGAAACAGTTCTTCTCTTCCTTGCATAAAATTAGTAACAATCAGTTCTGGCTCTCAAGCGTAAAATTAGGTGGGGGGTCGTGAATTGCCAGTTTCAGTCAAATCCGTAGTGCAATTCCATTTTTCAAAAAATTAATCACAGTGCTTCAAAATGCCATTACAAAACTTTTTTTAAAAATTGGATTGTGTATTTAAATGAATGCTAACTTGGAACCTATCCAAACATGCTTTATCCTCCTCGAATATAAATGGTGCTTCCGCTGGTGGTGCCTGGAGGAAATAAATATTAATCTGTGAATATGTACTGCATGTTGGCAGGATAAATGATAATGGAAAGCATACGATCTTAGCCCATTTTTGTACTTGCCTGATGTTCAGACATCTACAGAGTGAGGATTGATTGACCTTATTACCTGAAAAATTGAAGCCAGTTACAATTACTGCTCTGGCTGCAATCGGTTAACGGCATGGATTTTTGCCTTTTGTTTTTTTTAGAGGAGCTTCGTAGGCATTGCAGTGCACAATAAGGTGCAATACAAGTCCTTAGTAAAATATATCTGCAGAGTACATGAATTCAGTTCACCAGTAATGAGCAAATAATACTGCTGTAGTCTTACCTTGTGAAATTTTAAAAATGGAATATTTCTATTTTGATTGCATGGGATCCAATAGTATCAGCTAATAAGTATGTATTTATGGCTTAATGTTACCATTTCACAAAAGAATATCAAATTTATCATCTGAAATATCACAGGTTGGTTGACTAAGTGCTGTGACCATTTGTTCTAACAATTTAACTGCGCTGAACTCTTTGTTCTTTAATATGATACTCTGTTAACAAATCGTTTTATATGTACACATTTATATTATTTCTCATGGTTTGGTCTGTTTAATCATTTGCTCTAATTGAGAGCCAGCAAATCTTGCTGTCTGCTCAAAGTACCCCAAGATCATCCTCTATCCAGGATCCACTCCATAGAATAATATGAAACGGGCTTGCCCTTCCTCTCCCAAAAAACTTCACGGAGGAAGCTTAGTGGTTGGCAGCCTTAAGCAGATGACACAGTAGTAAGGATATGGAAATTCAAGGGATATGGAAATTCAAGGGATATGGAAGGCAGCATTATTCTCCTGCAAAGGCAGAAGGGAGTAGGAGACAAGATCAGAAATTGGCAATCCATCTCAATTGTAAAATACTCGTTAGAGGACATTGCTAATTGTGTCGAGTCTGCTCTGGGACAGGTCATTGATCTGCATTGGACTTGCACCATACCTGGTACAAAGATCTCCGACAACCTTGTAGTACCTGTGGATATGGTTCCCTTGGTATGGGAGTGCTGATGAGCATTTGCCCTATGAGCTTTGGGCAGGTTAAGGCCATTTGATAGAATATTCTAAACGTACGTGATGAAAGTCCTCTCCAAAATGAGGTTTGGAGGAGGGACTCTATAATTCAATACAGCTGCTCTGCACAGGTGGTATTAGTACTGTCCAATAATCAGGTGGGGAATGGGGACCTTTCCAAGCAGATCTGGGATTGGACAATCTTGTTCTAATGTAGAACTGAGCCTTTGTTGAATCCTGGGTGCCGTGTAGTGAAAGCAATCGGATCAAAGTATTCCGATGGAAGGATATCCTATATATGGATCTTCTGCTTGGATCCACTGTCGCTCTACAGGTTGATCGGCATCCTGCAAACAATTGATCTGGCCCAAGTGCCAGGGATAGTTTGAAGAGGTAGTGCTTTATCAAAGCCTTTTACAGACAGTAACTATTAGCACAATTTCTGAATATGGCATTCTGCCTAAGATTGCCATTATCTTCCAGTATCAGAAACTTGGCTTTGGGGGTTTGTTTACTTCAGTTACTATGCTTTTCTCCAAAATTGAACCACTCCTATTCCCAAACATTTGAATTTCAAGCAAATCATTGATATAATTATTTCAAAAAAATAAACTGATGCACTGTATTTTATCAATAGACTCTTAAGTATCTGGTTTGGGCTTTGAGTTGTCCAATTAGAAAGAATGTAATAAAATCTTTCTGTTTCACCTAATTTCTCAATATGTTCAACAGGAGAAATCACGATTAGATCTTGTCGTGGATAATATAGGAACTGACAAACAACCTCTGCAAATTCCAAAGGAAATTTGGTTGTTAGTTGATCATCTCTTTAAAAATGCAAGCCATCAGGTAATTGTACTAAATTTTCTTTTGTTTCACCTGCTAAATATGAATCACATAATTCTTCCCTAATTTCACAGCAGACAGCACTCGACTAATGAGTTAAGAAAGTGACCTTGCAGATTGCATTGATGACGTGCAAAGAATATGAATGCTTATTTTGGCCAATAAGAAGAATTCTATATTAAAAACTAAATTGGCAAAACTGATTCTGGCAATGTTAACCATTGATTGCTGTGATGTGATTCCATGTGCCGCTAATCAATCTTAAGAACCCATGCACTGTTGTCAGGAAATGAGACTGCAAAGGATCCCATAGTCATCCTTCATCTTGATCCTATTTGCACACCACAAGGGGAAACAGGAGGGAGTCAGAATTGAGAATCTGTTACAGATTTTCCAGCATCAATCCCCATTTTCTAACTCTACTAAGTGGGTGGGGAGTTGAATCTAGTACCCACTAATGCATATACGTTACTCACCCTGGTTCAGTGACTACCCAACATCCCAGAGACACAAAACAGGCCCTTCAGCCAACTGAATCTGCACTCACCATTAGGCACCTTTTACACTAATCCCTCCCCTAACCCATTGCATTCTCACCCTTATTCCCATTAACTCACCCCTCGATTATACCTGTCATCCACACACTAGGAGCAATTTACAGCAATCAATTAACCTGTCAACCCACATGTTATTGGGATGTGGGGGAGAAACTGGAGCAGCCAAAGAGCCCATGTGGTCATAGAAAGACTGCAAATCCTGAACAGATACCATTAGCGGTCAGGGTTGAAGGGTTGCTGGATATCTGGGACAGCAACTGCACCACTATGGCATTCCTGGAGATAATCCACTTTAAGAGGCCTGAAGTGAAATATTAATGCTTTCACTTAACAAGTAATGTTTGAGTAACTGTGTACTGTACTTCTGGGGATTGGCTCCAATGACATTGAACCTTAGAATCAGTATAATGCGTAGCTGCTGTTGTGGATTTGGAACATGGGCAGATTATTACACTGTAAAATCTTGTGACACCCTTTTTTACTCAAAAATAATTCTGCTCCGATTTCTAAGCAACGGTACCTAATATTAAATAGAAAAGTGAATTGCCATTATTGCTGAGAAAATAAAATGTTGAGGTCTTCATTTCATCCTTTTGATCTTTTTGAAGGAGGACCTATTTCAGACTCCTGGAATGCAGGAAGAACTTCAACAGATTTTTGACAGCTTGGACACAAGTATACCACAAACTATTCGTATCCTTTGCAGTATAAATGGAGTCAAAACAAATTGCACTTTGGTTTCACAGGCAGAGAACAGAACTGGCTCAAAAATTTGAGCTTCTCTAGTTTGAGATGCAATACAATACAATTTATTTGTCACTTGAACCTCATAGAGGCTCAAGTGAAATGTTGTTTCTGCAGTCATACATACAAGCAAAAAAAAAGACCCAAGACACAACACAATTTACATAGACATCCATCACAGCGCATCTCCACCTCGCTGTGATGGAAGGCAAAAAAAACGTATCTCTCCCCTGCACTTCCCTCTCCCCCCGATGTCAGAGCCCCCGGCGGGCGATAACAATTGTCCCGCGGCCATTAACGCCGCGCCGGGTGATGCAAGGCCGCGCTCCGGGTCTTGTTGTTGGAGCCCCGGGCGGGCGCTGGCAAAGTCCCGCAGCCGTTGAAGCCACGCCGGGCGATGATGTAAGGCCCCGCTCCAGGTCATCCTCGACCCCGCTACTCAGGCGGGAGAAATCGCCATTGCGGAAGCCCCGAAAAGCGGTCTCCCAGCAGGGACCCGCGGGCTCCCGGTGTCACTGTCCACCAGACCTGCGGTAAGCCTCCGAATCTCCGAGGGTCGGGTCGCAGCAGCGCGCCACCACCGCTCCGAACTCGGCAAGCTCCGTGATGGTGAGTAGGTCCGCAGCTCCATGACTGGAGCCTCAGGACGTTCCTGCTGGAGGCTGCTCCACGGTGCAGCCCCAACGACAACGGAGACCCGACAGGGAAAGGTCGGGTTCTGCGTGCAGGGGAAAAGTTTTAAAAGTTTCCCACCCCCCGCCCCCCACACACACACATACCCCATCAAAAAAATAAAAACTACATTAAAACGGGACAAAAAATAACAAAAAGGTAGACGGACTGCAGAGGCCGCTGCGACGTGAGTCGCGCCGCCCACTGGAAGCATAGCTGTCAGGTAACAGTAGGTTTAAGGAGCTTGGTACTTTGGAAGGTGTTGCATCCAAGTGTAGATTATTTTTAAATGCACAGTCAAATGGTTATGTTGCTTTCATGAAGTTCGAGAGCTTATTGGAAAATAAGCATCAGTAGAATGAATTCCTAAAGTAATTTGCAGCTTTCCTGAAAATGTTGTTATTTTTCCATTTACCATTGAACCAGGAGAACCCTGGTACATGTAGACTCCTGAGAAATGCTTTACAAGTTATAACTACAAAGGCATTAACTTCCAATTAAATATGGGATCAACACATGGCACCAATATTTGATAGCAAAGGAATATTGAAAGAAAATATGGGGATTAATAGTTTTATTAAAACCTTTAATGGTGGTTGCAAGGTGTTGAGCTTGTCACCGCAGAGAAACCAAGAAAGGGAGAAATGGCATATCATTTCCAAGTCAGAGACCATAGTTATCTGGCCGCACAAGGACCGGGTACTGCAGTCCCCAGCAATGCCCAACTTGTCATGCCAGCCAGGCTACAGCTGAACAAATGCACCGCACATTCCAGCTTGTGTCCGATTCCCAGCCCAGCAGTGCTATCAGCAAATCATCTACATTCAAGTATATATAACTTTGTAATGATTTCTAGTGGTGATGAACACTCTTATTCCTGGGAATATATCCTGAGCGCTGTGCAAGATGCGAGAATGTAAATGTAAAATCAGGTACTGCACATGTTGCACTATTGGTCATATTATATGAAATAATCAGTGCAACTCAACTGTATAAGTGAAAATCAGCTGGGTGCATGTAAAGTCAACGAGCCACCTATTGTTTTATACTCCATTTGACATTTTCCTGATTATGAGCACTAGCTGGCAGCAATCATTCAGTGGCTGAAGCTCTACTCATCTTCCTTGAAGCCCTCCCAGAGCCTGTGATATGTTATGAGCTTCATCAACGTTGTTTAGAAACTTCATATGATCACCGCAACTGTCAACATGTAAGAATTGCTTGTAAATTCATTATCCATTTACATATGTCTGAAGAAGAATCTCGACTCGAAACGTCACCATTCCTTCTATCCAGAGATGCTGCCTGTCCCGCTGAGTTACTCCAGCTTTTTGTGTCTATCCGTACACATTATCCTGTTCCTCAGTTGTGCTATGCATCACACCAAAATAATTTGATATTGTGGGAAAGGTCTTAGTGCAATTTTGGAGGTAAATTACAGGAAAACTCTCTATGCAGTCAAAATCCCAAAGATCATTCCGACCCAAATTTTCCAAATCTTGCATAAGGGATGTCGGTCTAATCTCAAACTGATTCAGCTCCTGCTTAAAAGGGTTTAGCAAATTTGAATACATTTCACAAGATATCAACATGTTCCAGAGGTGTACCATTCTCTGAGCAAAGAGCCAGCTCTGGTATCTGGTCTAGATCTGGCTGGACCAACTCAAAATTGTGATCCTCTTTAATCCCCATTCCCATTTGGCCTTCCGAGTCCACACTAACGATTGATCATCCGTTCACACTACTCAAAAATTATCCCACTTTTGCATTACTCCCTACACAGTAGGGACAATTTACAGAGGCCTATTATCCTACAAAACCACACGTCTTTGGAATGTGGGTGGAACCCAGAGCACCCAGAGGAAACCAACATGGTCACTGGGAGAACGTGCAAACTACACGGAAAAAGCACCCAAGATCTCGATCGCACCCGGATCACTGGCTCTGAGGCTGCAGCCTTATTCAAGATTGCAGATCTGCAAACCTTTGTGTCTCTGATGAACAATGTTTTGTTGTTTTAGTGTTTTGCACTATACCACACGTGGCAGCATTCACGCAATCAAGCTATCAAATTGAACAATCTTTGACCAAAACATTTCTTTCTTTCTCACTAGTTGATATCCCAACTGCCTCGGAGTCACAGAAATGTGTTTCGGTACTTGATGTCATTTTTGCGGGAATTGCTGAAATATTCGGAAGACAACAAGCTTGATGCCAAGATGTTAGGTAAGAACCTTGCATCATTTTGTTTCAACATTTCCTCCTTAGTAATATCATAGATATCCAGAATGCATTTCCCTCAACAGGATGAATGGTATTAGGAAGATTTTTTACTTTGAGGTTGTTGCATCAGTTTTAACAGTATTTTAAAAGATTGTATTCTAGATGAAGATAACTGCAATCTCTTGATATATTTAATCTGCATTTGATCTAACCGGAAATGTTTTCATTAATTTATGTATTTTAATTAATGTGTGTTTCAGGTAATAATAATAATAATACATTTTATTTATGGGCGCCTTGCAAGAGTCTCAAGGACACCTTGTTTTGTAGTTTTGTTCTAACGAGTATTTCATTAACGCAAATTGGATGTAACACGATTGATAAATTAAGGGAATGTATCTGTATTACACAGGCCAAATTGGGATGTAGCGCAAATTTGAGTGGGAACTAGAAAACCATTTTGGAAATATGCAAACATAATAACTGCCTGGGGGCTGCTTCTATGTAACTTACCCACAACAGTTTGACACCATTGTCTCAAGAGCACAGCCTCTACTGTGGGTGACCATAGAAATTGACAAGCAATCGCTTCTATTGGCACTTCAAGCTCGTGAGTTTATTGTCATGCGTCCCTGTATAGGACAATGAAATTCTTGATTTGCTTCAGCACACAGAACATAGTAGGCATTTACTACAAAACAGATAAGTGTGTCCATATACCACAATATAAATATATACACACACGAATAAATGAACTGATCAAGTGCAAATAACAGAAAACTTGTGCAATTAAGCCTCTATTAAACAATGTAAAATAGTGTCTTTATTTTTGTTATTGCAAATTAAAAATACATATTTTAGAAAATCTTGTAGGTAAAACTATTTTTTTAATAACTAAAGGGCAGGATGGAATTGTCAGTGTAGTTTGAAATGGTAAAGGGCAGTGGGGTGAGCACTTGCATGTAATGGGGCTGCTTCCACTGACTGCTTTATGTCTAGAGATCCTAATTGATTGTTAACTAAATGAGAATGTAGAAGATTTTTATTTTTAAAATAGTTTTTTTTTTCTCCAGAAAGTTACAAAACGGTATAATTTTTCCAGAGTATTCTAATGTGTAGATAATTATTTATTTAACGTTGATAATAGTTGCTACTTGTATGTTTACAGACCTGGTTTTTAACTAATTGAAGCAAACATGTCTAGAGAAATTGGCATTTCATTTCCGTTGCATGCATAAATCTTTTTTCTGTAATCCACAGCTACTCTCTTTGCAAGTCTGCTTTTGAGACCACCACCAAACCTAGTTGGGCGGCAAACCCAGAACGATAGACAACGTGCTGTGACCTTTATCTATGGCTTCCTATTAGAAGACAACTAATTTTTGGACATACTTCTGATAATTTCTTCACTGCACTGTGACTGTATTGCAAATGTTGCATCGAAATGGTGATCGATAGGTACAGATACTTGAGCCTATTTCCAGTATTTGTTAGTATCCACTTGAATAATAGTAGGTCCCAAAGTCTTTCTTGCCAAATAGCTAAGAATGCTTGTCACAGACTGGCTCCATGTGACCATATACACTTCCATCCGTTGTACGTGTTTTTGATCCAAATTTGTATTTACCAATTATTGCATGAAATTTTTCTGCAATGTACGCAAAGTCTGTTTTCATTACCAGATTGATGTAGGTTGGACTCGTTTTATACGTATATTAACGCATGACAAGTTGATACTGAGAAGGCACTTTCATCAAATTGACTAGAAAATCCAATGATGTATCACAGTATGGAATATCCACTAATCTCTCTCAAATACCTACCATTTAAGCAAATTGTAAAATTATAATTGAAATAACTGAACCGTAGTGGAGTAAATGAGCAGTGACTTGTTTTCTATTCAGTAGATGTATTTTCAGGTCCTACAATTGTGATGGAACGTGTTTACTCAAGCCAGTTGAGTTTCCTGGCTAGTTTCAGAAAAGGGTATCACTTATAAGTGTTCTACTTCTGAAATTTGTTTGCCCAGATTACCAATGAAAATAGGAGAGACAGTGGATTTGACTAGCGTCGCACAGTGCAATGGGCAGATTCATGGATGCGGCAAAACAAAATTACTAGTTATCTGAAATATTATGACTAAACTTCAAAATTGCTATAGTTCTAGATGATCCAAACATAATTAGATCACCAATACAGTTTGTGTACTGAATTAATTCAAATTATATTGTACATGTTGCAAAATTTTATTCACGTGATGCTACAAAGTTTTCAATTTTCTTGTATTTATTAAAGATTAGATTTGTTCTACAAACCATTTTATTATACATGTATGCTATTGCTGTACATTCTAGTTTATGTGATAACGTACAAGTTAATGTTATGTAAAGGAGAAGCACCAGTGCTCATGCAATAATACGCTCCAGTTGTGGAGCCACTACGTTCTCTCCAGTGCATTGGGATTCAATTCAGTTTTGTCTTGCTTTGATGTGGGGCTGCAGCTAGCTGACTTTCCAGAATTGCTACCCATCAGCCAGTTATGCTGCAATATGCGGGGTGAATCGTGTCCGTTCTTGACTATTGTTAAAACAGACCAAGGTATTATCATTGTATGTAGTTGAGACAAAGAATACACAAGTGCTGGAGTAACTCAGCGGGTCATGCAATATCGCTGGAGAACACGGGTAAATGATGTTGGGACCCTCTTTCAGACTCGGTCCTTATTCACCTGCCGCTGCGGCTATTGTTGCGGCTCATGTTCTAGCCCCCGAAAGGACTCTTTCCTCAGGCTGCTGCCAACGACAGTGCGAGCTCGGTCACTGTGAGGCTCTCTCCCCTCGCCTGCTACAGCTTCCATGGTGGAGGATGTCGCCGACTCTGGGAAAGGTAGCGGTGGGGGGGGAAGAGGGAAAGAGGCCGAGTGGACAGCGCGACGGGAAGAGGTGGCAGTCGAATAGGGAGGTGACAAAGCAGCCACCGACAGCAAGAAGCAGCAACTAGTGAGAAGGGAGGGAGCCCCACGATGACTGAGTGGCAACTGCCCAAAGAAAGCGCTGTCGCTAGGGGCTATATCGTGAGCCACAACAACAACCATTGCATCAGACTGCAATGGGTGAAGAAGAACTGGCTGGTGTACCTTATGTCGGGAGTGGGGTTGGAAGCCGAGGCTCTAAATGGTTAGGGAGACAGTGTGATCTGTTTGTCTGTTCTATCTGAAATCCATTATAAAAGGTTCCGTTAAACAAGAGTTTCCTGTATTGCAGCACTGCAGAACCAGCATGTAGTTCAATCAGTATTGTACAAATTACAAGATGAGAGACATGGCAGTGAAATGTCAGTTTAATGTTTTTATTCTTCTGGAATTGTTGGGTTGAATTCTTGTATTATTCGATCACTACTAAAAGCCATGTGACCCGTTCTGAATGATTTATTCTTGCCACATCCCAGCCCATGGGGAGACGTATGTGTATGTAAATATATTTAAAAGAAAACTATGGCATTCAATTTGTGTAGAACAGAGTATTTTCAATATAATGTATGCTCCTAGGTAGGGTACAGAAATCATTTTTACATAAACCACAACCTCTCCTGATAAGACGTGCTTCAAAATATCTGTAAAAGCATCTTGTATTGAACCTCCTCACTCAGTTAACAATGCCAACACTAAAGATCTTTTTGCAATTTTAAATGATGTGTTCCCTTCAGGTCAGACTGCCTAAATGAACAAAATAATGTACTTTTACACAATTTTTAATACAATTTAGCATGAATTGAACATTTTAAAAAAAGTTAAATAATCCAGATTATACACAATTTAAAGATAAATATATAATCAAGCAGTTTGATTTAGAAGTTTACTGGTACCAAGAAAAGCAGAAGCAGCAGTTGGGTGAATATTTGACCTTTTTTTTAGTCGGCCTGTGCTGAACAATGAATATACATTGAAACCAGGAAGAAATGAAAATACTAAGTTCCAGTCCAAGAATGTGTTGATTGATTGAAAAGCCTTCTGTTATTTAAAGTTTTTATCTTCATTGTTTTATCAGTTATGCCAGTTGTAACTCAAATAACATGATACATTTCTTAAAGATATAATTTAAAGGACCTGACACAATTATTCAATGTCATTGATGTGGTAAGAAATTAAAATGATTAGATATCAGACTATGGTTCATAATTGCTGTCTAATAGACTACAATGTATATTTTGGTCTCTGGTTTATTTCATTATCTTAATAGTTACATTTTTTCAATTAAATCCATTTAATTCTATCCAAATTTCATTGTCATTTATTTTTAAATGTATTATTTTTGGTTTCTGGGTTCTTGGGGCATCTGTGTTTTGCATAATCTTTTTAGTTGTGACAATTAAGCTTCTGTCAGATTGTGATTCCGATCTATTCCTGTATTGTGTTGTAGCTATTGTGTGTATTTATATGCAATGTTGGTGTTTGTGTAGCTACTTTAGTTTGGGCGGCGCGGTCGTGTTGCTGACTTGCAGCGTCGGAGACCGGGGTTCGATCCCGACTACGGGTGCTGTCTGTACGAAGTTTGTACGTTCTCCCCGTGACCTACATGGGTTTTCTCCGAGATCTTCGTTTTTTCCCATACTCCAAAGACGTACAGGTTTGTAGGTTAATTGGCTTGGGTTTGTATACTTGGAAAAGTGTAAATTGTCCCTAGTGTGTGTGGGCTTGTGTTAATGTGCGGGGATCGCTGGTCGGTGCGGACTTGGTGGGCTGAAGAGTTTGTTTCCGCGCAGTATCTCTGATCTAAACTACAGTAAAACTTTGACTTGGAAATGTTGATGGTTTGGCATCAGGCTCACCAGCTCCTGGTTCCTGTGCACTCTAGAAACTTCATTTGGAACTTCTCTAATTGAATTAAGTGCGTTGGGATATAGTCTGGATCATTTGCCAGTCTGGCACCACAATATTGTTCAGGTTAGCCTGTCCTGTGATACCAGCAGCTAGGTCATTATACCAATCCTGTATGCTTGGTCTCTTCAACAACATCAATTTTAACATTGGACCAAAAGAACTGTCACTTGTATAATACTTTTACACATTAAAACCGTGGTTATTATTTTTGGATTCATTGGATTGTTAATACTGGATTCTGTGTATTGCAGTTGTTCAAAGCATTCATGTGAGCTTTATTGCCAAATGCAACTTACTGACTGTGGTTTAGGCAATAAAAGAGGCTTCTGTTCACTTCTGATATTTGATCTTTGAAATGGTATTTTTGTTTTCATTGGTCTACATTTAAGCTTTTAATTGCATGTTAAAATCAGATTTATTTGTTCCTAATAATGGCCCATCTAGCAATGGCATTTTGATCCTGTACTAACTAGCTCTCCTTAATGTCCTGAGTCCTCACAGTACCAGTGGGTCATCATTTAGTTGTCTAGTATGTATTGTGGAATTTTGGAGCTGTGTTGAGAGATTTGTTTCATAGGTTTTAAACTTAAATATCAAGTACACATTATTATGTCAGGTTTAAATAATTTCGCAACTACGCTGTATCATGTAAATAATCTAAACTGAGATGTTACTTAAATCAGATGGCAATGATCACTTCAGGGCAACAAGTATAGAGTATACCGTTGTCTTTTTTCTAGTTGAACATAGTTCGTATTAATAGCATTTAATCACTTCCCGATCCTAAAGCACAACTTTTACATTGCTTCATATTAAAAGCATGGGTAATTAGGGTTATGTGCTTCTAGTTCTGGTGTAAACATTTTGAAGAGATCACAATCAGCTTATGAAGTGTTTTGGCCGTCTCTGAAGCAATTGAACCATTTGTGATCTGATCCAAGGCTGTCAAAGTAGAAGACGTATCGACTGTAGATGGAATTTTGCAGTGTGCTTTAAACTTGACACATTTATTAATTATCCTAAAATCTAAAGCCATCCAATATTTCATTTTCATAATATATTTTTCACAATATCCGGCATGCTGAATGCAGAGGATTCCCCTCAATTCATGGCATAACAATTAGTTAAGACTCAAATGGGTGCAGCTGTGTTTCACAGTATTTCTGGCTTGCCTTTTATTTTAATTGGTGGGGAGTTGCTTTCAGTTTGTTCTATACTTGGTAAATTATTTAAACTGTCTTTTTCATTGGAAAGGCATGATCGGTGGCCAGGCATCAGTTGTCTGCCAAGTGCTTTCACTGACACCCAAATGTATCACCCTTCCATATCATTATCCCTTCCTCTTTGCACTACAACCTCTGCTAACTTAGAAATGCACAGAGCTGAGAACCAAATTTGCATACTTCTAGGCATTGAGCTTCAGTTCCAATGCAAGATATCACTGTGGACGCTGCCTTCAGGACTTTGTTAGAAATTTGTGTTTGGCCTTGTGCAGTCTGTTGCTTATTGTTAAAGAATTATGTCCGTATTATTAATGAACTGCATTCATTATTAATAAATTCTATTGTTTTAACAGTTTACTGATTTTTTTTTTGTAATGGGGTTCCACTGTTGCTGAATTTATTTTTAACTTTTGAGAAAATGTGTACATTTAAGTCAATAAGTCAGCTACCCAAGTGGAATATGAGGTGCTGTTCCTCCAGTTTGCATGTGGCTTCACTAGTAATGGAGGAGGCGCTGGACAGGGAAATCAATATGGGAATGGGAAGGGAAGTTCAAATGGTTTGCTACCGGGAGATCCAGCAGGCCTTGGCAGACACTTTGTAGTTGTTCGGCAAAACAATCATCCAGTCTCCCCTTGGTCTCACCAATGTAAAGGAGGCCACAATAGTTTTGAGTTTCATGGTACCATAATTGGTACACGTGACCATAAACTGACCTTTAAACCTTTGAATTGTTGAGGCTGGACTCCTCTAACTCCTCTAGTCTCACCTACATGCTGTGCTCCCAATGTGGCCACCTTTATCTTCTTCCCATTCCCATACTGACCTTTGTCTTGTGCTTCCTCTATTGCCTGAGTGAGGCCACACGCAAACTAGAGAAATAGCACCTCACATTCCATTTGGATAGGTTACAGCCCAATAGTCTGAATGCTGAATTCTTCAATTTTTCACCTCTTCTCTCCTTGTATCACTACCTTTTTATCTTTTCATCTCCACCCTTTGTCCAGCTATATGCCAATTAAACTCCTCCCTCGCCTGTATCCACCTGCCAGGCTTTGTCCCACCCCCCCACCTCTCATCCTAGCTTTCCCCCCCCCCCCCCCCCCCCCCCCCCCCACTACTACACTCTGTCTGAAGAAGAGTCCCCAGCCAAAATGTCACTTATCCACGTTCTCCAGACATGCTGCCTGACCTGCTGAGAAACTTCAGCACTTTAGTCTACTTCTGAAGTGTCTCCCATCACTAATTGCAGCAGCAGTACAATTTTCCTTTGAGAGTCTTGCAGTGTTTAAATGGCACTTGGCCCCTGTGGTACATGCAGCCAAAGAGTGCACACCGCAATCAGGAAAAACTGCAGGCAATGTAAGTTTATTTGTCTGCAATGCAATGAACAGGCAGGGAGGGGTTAATTGTGCCCATACTTTCTCTCAAATTTGAAGAGGAATCTTAACAAATTGGTTTCCTTGACTCCACGACAACCACTTGGCGTTTATCCAGTTGAGCCTTTTAATTGACTGCTCTGTCATCTTCTCACCAAGGGGGAAGAAAAGAGACAATATTTTTTTGATACGATGAGGGCTTTGATAGAAAGTGTTATTGCACGTAAGAGTGTAATTCACAGGACAAACAGCAGTTAACAACGGAAAGCAGATTTTTAAAAGTGACAAACAGCACCCAGGTGATAACATTGAATGAATTAATGTTAGCTGAGAGGGTTCATCATGATGATGCTTTGTACAAAACATATTAGGATAATAAAATGTGTGCTGCTGAATTATGGAGCAATTCATAATTATGGTTGTATTTACAAATTTAATTTTGCTCTCTATATAAAATAGAACATAGGAACAAGCCCTATGGTCCACAATGTTTGTGCTGAACATGATGCCAAGCTAAATCTCATCTACCTGAACATGGTCCATACCCCTCCATTCCCTGCATGTACATGTACCCATCTAAAAGCCTCTTAAATGCCAGTGGTCTGATTGCGCCATTCACCATCCTTGGCAGCAAGTTCCAGGCACCCAACACCCTCTGGATAGGTAGGTCGGTAGGAAATAAAAACATTTCCAGTGATCTTTGATTTTCTCCCACAAGCTAAAGATGGACAGGTTTGTAGGTTAATTGGCTTGGTAAATGTAAAATTTGTCCTTCGTGTTAATATGCAGAAATTGCTGGTCGGCGAGTCCTGGTGGGCCGAAGGGCCTGTTTCCGCACTGCAGCTCTAAACTAAACTACTGACTTTTCTGATCTGGGCCACCTCCATTGCCAGAGTGAGACCACACACAAATTGGAGAAACAGCAAGAAAATTTTCTATGGTTTAGTTTGCTGCTGCTATGGTTCTCTGGAACTCTCTGCCACAGAGGGTAGTCGAGGCCAGTTCATTGGCTATATTTAAGAGGGAGTTAGATGTGGCCCTTGTGGCTAAGGGGATCAGAGGGTATGGAGAGAAGGCAGGTATGGGATATTGAGTTGGATGATCAGCCATGATCATATTGAATGGCGGTGCAGGCTCGAAGGGCCGAATGGCCTACACCTGCACCTAATTTCTATGTTTCTTACCACAAATCTCTCGTAATTTCTAACAGATACGTTTGTGTTAATTAGTTTGATCCTCATCCCTGACAATTAAGTAACCTAGTTCATATTAAGTTCCAATAAATAATAACCTGTTAGATTAAGCAGTAAACACACAAGCAGCATTAAACTGTACCCTGCAAAGAGTTTATATCTAAAGGATATTGGAGAAACCGAGTCCCCTGAAAAGCTGATGTTGACTCAAGAAACATTTGCTCAAGAATTAGTGCAATGGTTAACAGATTAAAAACAGCCCACATATTCATTTGGAAAGGTCGACACAAAATCGAAGACAAACACAATGCTGGAGTAACTCAGGGAGACAGGCAGCATGCTGTGTTACTCCACCATTTTGTGTCTACCTTCGATTTAAACCAGCATCTACAGTTCTTTCCTACGTACTTAATTTGGAACGGATCAGTTGAGCACATAAATGTTTTTTTTTCCTCTTATCAAATGGAGTCATCAGAAACTATATCAAATAGAGTCGACAGAAACGATTACAATCAAATTGTGGGGTGTAAACTTTCATTCGTGTTTAAATAAACCAGAACTTGGCTGTTCATTGGCAAAAACAATATCAGACATAAATGCTTTATTTAAAAGAGAAAGAATTTATGCAATGTTTCACAAAAATGTGTCCAAACACGCAACACACATCATGATTGCCACTCGCACAAACAACAGTATGGTGAGTGAACGGTTAACTTATTTTGGCCAAGGTGAATATTGGTGCACATGGCATATCTCCCAGAGTTGCTAGGCAGGGTTTTTACTTGATCACCTCATCCTAATGTAGCTCACTTTAATAACTGTTATTTAATATACATGCATTTTGGAAGTGCAGTTTGAACACTTTTTGGCTCTTAAGCAAATATAATAAATTGAACCATAGACAAAGTTAAAATATGGTTTGATTTGTAATGTACAGACTACAATTAGTTCTGCATCATATACCCTGGTGTATGTTAGTGAATATATACCCAAGTTTCTTGGCTATGAGGCTTGACATGTTTGATAATCATGATAAGGTTAAAGTGCTGGATACAACGCTAAAAATAATGCATAGAACTGAAGTGTTATGTTCAAACAGTGTGATTGATACCTCTTGAAATTCCTAGTTAAAGGTTTTGGTGGGAAAAGGTCTTTACAAAACCAATGATTTAGAATCTGTAACCCCCTCGGGTATTAGTCATATATTAATGAAGTTCATAAAACATTCCTTTTTTCAAGGAAAGAAAGGCTGGTTTAGAAGCTTTGATTTCTGTCTGAGCCGGGTGCTCATTGAGACCAATGTAAAGTGCTGACCTATACCCTTGTCACAATGAGAGATGGAGTCGGCCTTTCACACTTGAAGAATCATCAAGAATGAAGACTTAGCCCGTGCATTAACAATAGAAAGAGTAAAGCCATATTTAATATTGATTTAGTGACATTTAATCTGAGAACCTGTGAATTATCTCAAACTCAGCACATGTGAACCATGTAATGAGTTCTGTCTATGTAATGAGTCATTCAGAAGGTCAACATTAAGATTTATTGAAAACCTTTCTCGTGTGTTTTCAGAATGCATTGGGATAAATTACAGGGAATATTACCAAAGGTAGATAAAAATGCTGGAGAAACTCAGCTGGTGAGGCAGCATCTATGGAGCGAAGGAATAGGTGACGTTTCGGGTCGAGACCCTTCAGATATTACCAAGGTGCAATTTAAATTTTAAATCATAAGCATTATGCATTTGAGACCGTATATAATTCATATTATTCATGAATGGATATTTCATCTCCAAAAGCAGGTAACAGACACTTGTTTATATTACAGAATGCTGGAATGAAGAATCAAATAGGACCATTTTAACCACTAAATGTGCAAGGCAGGCCCCATGCTTTCAAGCCAATTCATTAGCCGTAGAGATCTCTAGATCCTAGATCCAGATTTAGTCATGCATCCCTTTAAACAGTCTGATTTTAAATGGCCGGTGAATCCCAAACAAAAATCGTCAAAATGCAGCATCCTCAACAATCACCAGGTGGAGAAAGTGCAATCATTTTTTCCTTATCTACATGCTAATTACAAAAGGCAATTAGCAGATTTAACTAAATCAATAAATTGTTTGTCTTCACTCCAAGTAAAAGGGGAGATTTATTTTCCAAAAGAATATGATCACCATTTTTGGTTTAATATCCAATGCCATACATTCAGGCGATGCATAGAATATTAATGCCGCTAGTTTTGTTCTTGCCTTCAGCTCCTCTTTCTGCATTATTCCCATGTTACTCAATTGTATTAGTAAAAGTGATTTCAGCCAAGTATGACCTCCCATTTATTGACCCCTGACATTTCAATGTTGGAACTTAATTGTAAGAGTTACATTTCGATGTAGGATTCCAATGCCAATGATATTAATGCTGCACTGAATCATCGTGTTAAATTCTCCAGTGGGACAGTAATGGGTGCATTTTTGGATAAATTACTGTAAAAGTATAATTGCAACAAATATGGCCACTCTGCGTCTGGGTTTCCTGCCCTTCAGGGTTGTTCTGGTGGGACCTGAAATTAAAGATTAATCAGCAGAACACAACGGTAGGCAACTCTGCAACAAAAAAAAGTTATAAAGCTGGGTTTATTTTTCAATTTTCTGTTTACACCTACTATATTAATGAGCACACATGGTGAGGTGGGTGTTGATCGTATAACACCAAGAATATTTTCAATCTTAGCTGAAATTTCTGCTGCAGATGGAGAGGGTTGGAAATTCGCTTTGGACAGGCAGAATTGGCACGTAAACAAAGAATAAAATAAGCGGAAAAGAGAGCAAGACCTAATAGAGAAGCAAATGCTCCTTGTACCCGTGAAAGAAACGGACTTGGCAGTAAAGAGCAACACAGTTTAGTTTAATTTTAGTTTCATTTACAGTGTGGAAACGGGCTCTTTGGACCACTGAGTCCACCGACCAACGATCACCCGTACACTAATTTATCCTACACATTAAGAACAATTTACAGAAGCCATTTGACCTACAAAATGTGTCTTTGGAGTGTGGGAGGAAACCAGGGCACCCGGAGAAATCCCACGCGATCACAATGAGAACGTACAAACTCTATACAGACAGCACTCTATACAGACAGCACCCGCAGTCAGAATCTGGTTGGCAGATGTCCTGATGTGGTTTCTTTGCTTCCTTTCCCAGTGAATTCACTTCTGTTTTACAGGCAACAGGAATTTTCCCTTGGTTTCCATATACCTCCTCATTCAACCCATTTCCCTTTGTATAGTGCACTCAACCTTTACATCAATTTGATTTCAACCTTTTAATCTTTTTATTTTATTACTCTGACCTTATTACTGATGATGATTCAGGTTCTGGATTGCATAGGGGCTGGGCTCCTTGTTCAGCCACATTTCCCTGTCTCGTAGATCATTCTGTTCCCCTCTGTCTACTATCACAGCTGCCATCTCTGGGCTGAAGATATTATCTGATGCCCTATACTGTCTGGTCAACTGTCGAAATGAGATGTCAGAGGAGCCATCATCCTCATCGTCTGAAATCTTGATGTGCCCATTTTCACTTTCTTGGTTGTCTTCTGCCTCGCTTTGTAGCTTGCTGATGTCTTGTCTCAGTAACATGTGAAATCCAAAAGTGCAGAGGATAAACACTAAGCCAGAACATACGCCAGACAAGAAGAACAGGGCCACTTTCTCTGGGAGACCTGAGAGGAAACAGATCGGACACAAATTTAATCAATCTGGAAACAGGATGACCGCCAGCCTGTTTTGTGTGGCTTTATTTGAATTTTCTAAGACATAAACCATAGAGCAAGCTGAGATCTAGGGAAGGAGTAGTTTTAAATCCCCACGCCCAACTGCATCCCAACAAATGTATGGATTTCTCCAGGATATGATGTTAAAATGATAACCCCACCTCAATGTCTCGCAGATGCTCATTTTCTCATATTATGTAGTACAGGGCTCGGCTGAAGCATTTAAATGAAGAAGCTACTTGCCTCATAGCCAGCTAGCTTTCCTCAACACTTGAAATCCTGGCATAAATAAGATCCTCCGATTGCTGCAAGCCTTTCTTGTCCTCAACAGGTAATGCAGGGGTAGCCAAGGCCAGGTGGCCAGCACACCACAGTCCAAAGTGCAACTCCTGAATCAGGTGTCAGATCCTCCACCTACTCTGTCTACAATGTTCCTGCCCCTGCTCTGCTATCCTCCATGCAGTCCCCTGATCTCTACCCATCCCTTCCAACATCTTACTAATCCTTCCTCCATCCCCACACATTCCCAGCAGCAACCCCCAACCTCTTTTGGCTCTTTACTTCCTCCTCTCCACTTCCCAACTTGAGCTTGTCACTGATGGCTTTATAGCTCAATGGGGGCAGCCAGCCTCTTGGTCTGCAGCTAGACAAAAGTGCTGGAGAAACTCAGCGGGTGCAGCAGCATCTATAGAGCGAATGAAATAGGCAACGTTTCGGGCCAAAACCCTTTTTCAGACCTCTTGGTCTGCATCTGGGAGAGAGAGACACCATCCACAAGATGTGGACATCACTGGCAATACCAGCATTTAATGTCTTCCTCTGACTGCTCACAATTCACATGGCAGGTAGGAGTCAACTGGTGATTTACAATCACATGTGGACCAGACTTGGTAAAGGTAGTAATTTCTTCACAAGAAGGACATTTGTGCACCAAATGTTCTTCAGGTCCTACAGTAACAAGGGACCAAGAGGATCTTTGCAGATTCAAATATCCAAAGATGTCTCCCGTCGCTCTTAAATAATAGGGACTAAAATGTCATTAATAATTAAGATCCTTGCTTCATTTGACCCAGCAACAATGAAAACGATCAAAGCAGACCCAGTGCATTATTACTAGGAAGCATGAAGCTATTATGTCCTCTTAGCTCATGAGAGTAAGAATTCAAACAGCAGCAAAGTTTATCCCTATGAGATTACAATCTAGTTACTTCAAATGTTACCTTTTGTATTGAACATGGCTTTAATGAGACGACAGCAAAACAGTTGTGAATTTGGTTAATAAGTGGGATTTTTTTTTTTTTAATGAAATAAGAGTGAGTTAGTGTGAGTTGGTGTGAGTTGAACCACCCAAATTGTTGCCAAATGATACTTCTTATTGAATATGTTTAGTCTTTTCATTTACAACAATATTAGAGGTACATTGGCAGCATGCAGAGACGTACCCCTAATGTGAGCAAGAGTGGCCAGGGAACTGCTAATAATGGCGACATCTTTGGCGTAAAGCATGGACATTCTTGGACCATTATACCAGCCACCTGCAGCAAATAAGGACAAACTAACTGAGAGTTCTTTCAAAACTGACTATTTTTCCTGTACTACACAAAGCCTCAAGAGTGAGCCTCAGGCAAATTTTAGAATGAAGATTCAGAAAAATGGTAGAAGAAAATGCATGAAATTATGCTCTTCATAAATATGTTAGTGTATACATCTGCAATGTAAAAAAGCATTATAATAAATATAATATGAATGGGTTCATTTGTTCTTTCTGGTGGACATTACTAGCACATCAGCCTTAGTTTTAAAGGCAGTGGGTTAAGAGAATTTGGACATTTCTTCCAAATGCAACAACTAAATTAGCTAGCAAAGGATTCCCTTCACTCAGTTGGGTCGACAAAGACAAACGTTAGAAACCCTACCGTGAGTATAATCTGATATTAAGAAGGGCTTGACTGGTCCTTGACCAGCCTCCTCAAAGAGCTTCTTCGGAACTGAAATTAAAAAAATGCACATTATTATAGAAATTTGAAATCTTTCACTCAGTGTCACTAATTAAAATGATCATTCTGTGATTTAGTTACCACATGTATATGAAACATTGAGTTGTTTACGGATTCCAGGGATGCAGGGGTCACCAAAGCTCAAAACACTGGCAGTGATCGAACAGTTTGCTTTGCTGTGGCAGCTTGAGGAGACGATTCTTAGAGTTGTGGGCGATAAACACTCTGAAAGGAAAGGAAGTTATTCAAAGCATTGTGCCAGCTGTTTAATCCGCCCCACTTCCACACCTCCTTCCTCCTTATCATCTCTCCCCATGACATTCCACAAGTCCCAGCCAAGTCCCACTATTTGCACTGAGCAACTTCACATGTGAATCTTACAAAGTGATATTTGCAAGCTGTGTGGTGATAGTGATTGAGTAGAAATACTAAACCCATCTACAACATCCACGGATCACTATATTTAATATATCTCTTTCAGTATCTCACAGATTAATTCTACCTCCCTTTAGAGCTTAGACTTTTGATATACAGCGGGGAAACAGGCCCTTCAGTCCACCGAGTCCTTGCCGACCAGCGATCATCCCGTACACCAGCACTATCTGACACACTAGGGACAATTTACAATTTTACCGAAACCAATTGACCTACAAACCTGCACATCTTTGGAATGTGGGAGGAAACCAGAGCACCCAGAGAAAACCCACGCGGTCACGGAGATCGTGCACACTCCATACAGATAGCACCCGTTGTCAGGATCTAACCTGGGTTTCTGGCGCTGTAAGGCAGCAATACCTTGTCCAGTAAATCATTGACAAAGCCATTGTCAAGAAAATGTTATTACATGCTCTGTGAATGAAGGAACTGCAGATGCTGGTTTAAACTGAAGATCAACACAAAATGCTGGGGTTACATGCTCTGTCCAGTATCATTAATTCTTCAGAAACCAAGAAGCCTTTAAAGGCTAACAAAGACATGAATTGATTTAAAAAGTGCAAGCCAACAAACCCTTTTCAAACAGTTGTCAGGGCTTTGTAAATGTACACAGTTCACTGTTGACTAATCACAGATCTGAAGCAGCGCATTTGTGTTTGAATTAGATAGTTTACTTTCTTACCAATGTTAATTGCCTGAGGATACAATATTTAATCACTGAGATATTACATTAGATCTCTGTACTATGATTACTGTGCAAATCCATATATTTTTTGAGTGTTTCGATTAAAGGAACATGAATCAAACCAAAATAAAGACAAAGATGATTTGCATTATTCTCAAGCAAAATCCAGACAAGTAGATTTTGCAGCAAAGATCAATGGATAATAGATTTATTATTGTTTCTTTACTTATTCCTTAGCCTTGGATATTTAGAAACATAGAAAATAGGTGCAGGAGTAGGCCATTCGGTCCTTCGAGTCAGCACCGTCACTCAATATGATCACGGCTGATCATCCAAAATCAGTACCCCGTTCCTGCTTTCTCCCCATATCCCTTGATTCCATTAGCCCTAAGAGCTATATCTAATTCTCTCTTGAAAACATCCAATGAATCAGCCTCCACTGCCTTCAGTGGCAGAGAGAGGAAATGCTGGGTTACTTGAAGTTAGGGAAATCAATAATCATAGCACTGGGCTGTGGGCTGCCCAAGCAAAATATGAGACTCCAATTTGCGTTTAGCATCACACTGACAATGGAGGAGACCTAGAACAGATAGGTCAGTGTGGACAATTAAAGTGTCCCGTAACTGGGAGATCAGGTTGGTTCAGGTGGACTGAACGAAGGTGTTCAGCAAAATGATCGCCCAGTCTACATTTGGTCTCACCGATATATAAGAGTCCACAGCGGTAGAGTTGCTGCCTTACAACGGATACAGTAGATGAGGTTGGAGGTGGTGCAAGTGAACCTCTGCCTAACCTGAAAGGATTGTCGGGGTCCCTGGACAGAGTCGAGGGAGAAGGTATAGGGGTAGGTGTTGCATCTCCTGCGGTTGCAGAGGAAGGTACCTGGGGTGTGGGTGGTGTGGTGGGGAGGAATAAGTTAACCAGGGAGTTGCAGAGGGAACAGTCTCTGCGGAACGCAGAAAGGGGTGGAGATGGGAAGATGTGACTAGTGTTGGGATCCCATTGGAGGTGGCGAAAATGTCGGAGGATTATGTGTTGTATGCGACGGATGATTGGGGTGAAAGGTAAGGACTGGGGGCACTCTGTCCATGTTGTGATTAGGGGGAGGGGGAGCAAGGGTGGAGCTGCGTGGTACTGAGGAGACACGAGTGAGGGCTTTGTCTATGATGGGACAGAGGAACCGCCGTTCCCTAAAGAATGAGGATGTCTCAGATGTCTTGGTGTGGAACACTTCATCTTGGGCGCAGATATGGCATAGATGGAGGATTTGGGAGTAGGGGATAGAGTCTTTGCAGGAAGCAACGTGGGAAGAAGTGTAGTGCAGATCGTTGTGTGAGTCAGTGGGTTTGTAAATTTGGGTGATCAGCCATGGTCATCATGTTGAGCAGCAGAACAGGCTTGAAGGACTAAATGGCCTGCTCCTGATCCTCTTTTCTACATTTCTGTGGATCTCCACTCTCTGAACGGACAGGATGAATGTCGTAGCAATACTGAATTAGCAGATTATCTCACTGGCAATGATGTGTAAACAGCTTGTTCATTCTCACAGAATACTGTCCTTATTCACACTCACCTCGTCTGACACACTCTTTATAACTACTGTTAGTACATGTCAGTGAGAGACCCTCTGTTTAATTGCACATCTATTTCATTGCCCGGCATTACAGCCACCAGATATGATATGAAGCAACAAAATAATTAAAGACTGAATTTTAATTAAAATGTTTAATTGCTCTTCTGAAAATCGATCAACTCTCCAATGACCCTGTGGGTAAATATCGGCAATGGATCAGAAGAACTCCGAGACTCTGCCCTCCAAGCCTGTTGTGATAACTAGTCTTAGTGAGGGCTGGCACGGTGGGGCAGCGGTAGAGTTGCTGCCTTACAGCACCAGTTAATTGCTTCTGTAAATTGTCCCTAGTGTGTAGGATAGTGCTGGTGTACCAGGTGATTGCTGATCGGCACGGGCTCAGTGGGACGAAGAGCCTGTCTCCACACTGTATCTCTATAGTCTAAAGTAAGGATGGCAACAGAGCCAAATAATCCTGATCAACATTGGATAATTTTTCTACTAGAAAGTGATTGTGAAAAACTAAACTAAAATGGAACTAAAATTCTGCACGTGATGGGAATCAGAAACAGAAACCAATGATGCTCGGAAGTAGTTGTTGAATTTCATCTTCTGACTGTAGACTCACCAATATCTGGTGTTGAGCTGTTCATTGAGGGACACTCCATATTCCCATAAAGGGCTCGTCCATAACTTGCCGTGTAAATGACAAGGACAGTTTGGTTCTTACACTGGAGGTGTAACGTCTCATTCTCACATACTAGATTGCTCTGGTGTCCGTCTGAAAAATAATCACACTAAACAACATTAAGGATCTGAAGATGTTCTGCAAGTGATCTAAGCCCCTTTTCAGTAGCAGAAGTAGTGGGTCTGTCATCCAGATGCACCAAAACAATGTTGTGAATGTTAAAAGATCTGCATCTCCATGGATAGAAAAGGTTTAGTGGGATAAGGGCCAAATTGTTTCATGGTTCTGTTCTGAAACAGAAGAAGGAGGTCCCATCAGTCCTCAACCAAAAAACATGAAATCAAGACTTTTTTCTTATAATCAGCTGACAATATGGTTGATCTGTTTTGCACAATACTGCATTCATTGTGAAATACCATGAAGGTGCAAATAAATCCAAATCTTTCTTATCGGGCAAGAAAAATGAGCCCAGTCAATCTCAATGGAAAATGGTTTTCAGGCATCTTGTGAAAGAATTACGCAGAACTGTCAAATGGCTTCACCTCACTCCATAGTTTCCTTATTAACTTTAAAACTGAACCAGTCACGGCAATGATGAAGGAGCTGGTGAATTTATCCAACCCGTCATTGCTAAGGAATAACAGTGAATGGGCTCCTTTATTGACCAACTTTGCGCTATTCCGCCCATAAATTTTAAAGACATTTTCAAGAAAATAAACATAATACAATGTTTTGTGGTATTTGTTAAAAACTGAATACAACATATATATTGCATAGTTTAATTATGAGTAGTGCTAGGGTGAATATTCAATGAAATTGGTATTTTAGGGAGTGCATGCAGAGTAATATGACATGGTAGACTATGAAAAATGAATGTTAGAGCTTTACAGAAAAATAGACTTACAGACAGTTCTCAGGAATGGACGGACCCCTTATATCCCCCTTGGAGCATCTGCATTGGCTCCTCCTCCCAGGTAATAATTACCTTTGGTATCCTATCATTAGTACCTGCCAGTTTCTCATCGACATGCCGTGTGCCAGCACATGTGTATCGATGACAACCAGCTACAATACCATTACCATTCATCCTTCTAAATAGCACATTTGGTTGATTTGGCATTTAGTGCAGGATGAGCAGTAATGTTTGTCTATTGGGTGACCAACCAAGCCATTAACTTTAGCCCCAATTATTACCTCTGATGCCCAGTCACTGATGATCAATGGAAAATCAATCAGTATGTTCACAGTCAGTAACATTGCACAAATCCAGCCTTTTTTTAAATTTAGAGATACAGCGTGGAAACCATGCCCTTCGATCCACCGAGTCCGCACTGACCAACAATCGCCCATACACTAGTTCAATCCTACATTCGATGGACAATTTATAGAAGCCAACTGACCTTCTAACAGTAAACTCCTGAATTGAATCAGTTCACATTAGCAGCTAAGCCTTTGATTTTCAAGGTCTTGAGTTTGAGAAGTATCTCTCAAAACATCCACCTCTCTTCTTTAATTTAAGATATCTACATTTTTTATCTTTAAATCTTTCACTAGCTACACTAATGGAATATCATTTATTTTTGTAGCCCAGAAAAATACTTTTGTAGGGTTTGATTGTACTATATTAATAGCAATTGCTGTTGCTAAATTTCATCTTTCATCCCCTGAGTGAGAAACAGCATCAAGAAGGGGAAAGGCACATGTAAGAAAAGCCAAACAAGATATCCCTCAAATGTAAATAATTTAAATTGTGTTCAACTGGTTAGCTGAACCTGACCCTGACCCTGACCCTGTCACTGGCCCAGCTAAGTTCATCTCATCCACTCCATGAATACCCAATGTCCCCTTCAATGATTTTCCAATCCACATAAACAGGGCTTTAAAAAAAAACTCTGCTCCTGTGGCATTCCACAGCTTCCAACATCTAAGCAACCATGGCAATACTTTACCGGTTCTAACTTTGGTCTCAAACTTCACCACATGTACTTGACTCTAGCCTTTGTCTCTTACGCGGGCGGTCACCCCCCCCCCCCCCCCACCTCATCTGTATCCACCTATCACTCGCCAGGCTCTACCGCACTCCTATCTCTTTCTTTCACTTTTCTCCCCTCTTACTCCATCAGTGTGAAATAGGATCCCAACCAGAAGTGGCGTCTGTCCATTCCCTCCACAGATCATCTGCTCTTCCTCCAGCAATTTGTATTTCCCAGCATCTGCAGCTTCTCATGTCTCCACAAATAATCTAACTTCTGGTAAGGAAGTCCATCAAATTTGCAAAAATTGCAACTATTTGCTCACAATCTGTTGCGAAACTACATGCTGTTAGTTAAGTGTTAAAAATGGTAACGTTCAACTGTTTCATTTCTAAGCTCATTGCAACACATTTGTGATGCATCTTGTGTCTTCTCCAGGATCTCAACAGAAAGTTTTACGGTGAGGTATAATCACTCCCTTTGTGATCCAGAAGATTCCATGACTTTTGTCAAAATCATGTTCATCTACTCTGGCCTATCTTCCAAAGCAAACTCAATGTACAGTGTGGACTCTGCACTCTCTCCTGTTGTTTTGATGGGAAATCTTTATTCACTGAATCATTAACTCTCAATGTCCCTTGGTGAATGTCCACATATTATCTTAGTTGGCAGAAACTACACCCAGTTTTCATTATTGCTGTTCCAAACACAGTATTTAAATATTAATTTGACCTCAAGCAACACTCAGGATTTCTCAGCACCTCTATAAGATACTGGATAATAGCTGGTTGTGTAAACTAACAAAGAAACTTAAATACAGTAGATAGACACAAAATGCTGGAGTAACTCAGTGACTCAGGCAGCATCTTTGGAGAAAATGGATGGGTGATGTTTCGGGTTAGGCTCCCCCTTCTTCATCTATGTCCACATACCTGACACGTCACCCATCCTTTTTCTTCAGAGATGCTGCTTGACCCGTGGAGTTATGCCAGTACTGTGTGTTTATCTTTGGTACAAACCAGCATCTGCAGTTCTTTGTTTCTACTTGAATACAGTGGCAGACAACTGCTTCTAGTGTGGCTTACTCCCATATAGACTGTCTATAATTTTCAACAGACACTGGCAACAGAACATTTGCACACATTTTGTAAAATGATGACATTATTGCAGGAATTATCGCTAACCAATGTTACACATGACACAATGAATCCTAGGGTGGATGGATGTGAAATCAGACAGAATCACCCACCCAAACATTGGTTATCCACTCACCAGGTTTGCACTTGAATGAAACAATTAGATATTTACTGGTCCCAGGGCAAGGATCAGGACCAAAAACCCGCCTGTTGACTGAAAACTGGCATGAGTGCTGTTCTTGACACTCATCATATACTTTCTGTTAAAAAAAAAATAGAATTAATGTTGGAAAACAAATCTAATCCTCATGCACGAAGCTCCAATTGGAATGCTCTAAAATAGATATTTCTCAAGTTCTCCTTTTCCTAAGTTCCCTGCTGCAGTAAATCAGACCACATTAGTGAAGCATATGAATCCATGTCTTTCTTTGTTAGATTATGTTGTCTGAGTCCTCGGGAGAATCCTGCACATTCTGAGGTATCTTAGCAAGTTGGTAAGACTGAGCTAATGCATTAGATTTTTTTTTAAATGTAATACCCCTTATAATAACTCTAATGTGCACCTGAGATTATAATGTTTGTAAATGGCCAAATATTGCTGGAAAATATTGGTTTCTACAAGAATTGAACTCATACTCAGAGGCACCTTGCATCCCAACACTTGGGACTATCTTAGTTGGGACATCTTGGTTGGTCAGCATGGAGCATGAGTTGGGACCGAGGGCCTGTTTACATGCTATGTGACTTTATGACTCGCTGACAAGCCATTAATGAGACATGGCGTCAGGACCAAGTAAGGGATATAAGAGATTTAGCACAGTTTTGCGGACTTGTAAGGAACAGGAGAAGCCCTCTAGAGGGCGGCAGGGGGGCGTCGTGGTTAACGGGTGGTACGGTGGCACAGCGGTAGAGTTGCTACCTTACAGCGCTTGCAGCGTCAGAGACCCGGGTTTGATCCCGACTACTGGTGCTGTTTGTACGGAGTTTGTAGGTTTACTCCGAGATCTTCGGACTCCTCCCACACCCCAAAGACGTACAGATTTGTAGGTTAATTGGCTTGGTGTATGTGTAAATTGTCCCTAGTGTTTGTAAGATAGTGTTAGTGCGCGGTGATCGCTAGTCAGTGCAGAATCAATGGGCCGAAGGGCCTGTTTCCGCACTGTATCTCTAAAACTAAAACAGAGCCAGTTTGCACAATCCACAATCCTATCTCCCCACACTCCCCCACGTCGCCACCTCCTGGCACCTGACAGTGAGCACGTCAAACCTGGAGCCAGACAACCTGGCAAATATAATTCCATTTACCTGCCCTGTGTTTGAGGCACAGCTGCAAACAAGTAAAAATAGAAACATGGAACTGCTGATTTATAAAAAAATGAATGAACTACTGGAATAACTCAGCGGGTCAGGCACCATCTCTGGTGAATATGGAATCAAGTGCTGATTATCCCGATCTGAAATTTCACTAATCCATTTTCTACAGAGATGCTGCCTGTCCTGCTGAGTTACTCCAGCTTTTTGTGTCTATCGTCGGTTTAGACCGGCATCTGCAGTTCCTTCTTACACAACAAATACATTTAACCTTTTTAAACAAAAAAATGTCACAGTGCAAACTCCCTTCCACTGTGTAAAAGGTAGTCTTGCACAGATATAATATAATGCCCCTGTCCCACTTAGGAAACCTGAACGGAAACCTCTGGTGACTTTGCGCCCCACCCAAGGTTTCCATGCAGTTCCCGGAGGTTTTTGTCACTCTCCCTACCTGCTTCCACTACCTGCAACCTCTGGCAACCACCTGCAACCTCCGGGAACCGCACGGAAACCTTGGGTGGGGCGCAAAGTCTCCAGAGGTTTCCGTTCAGGTTTCCTAAGTGGGACAGGCCCCTAACTCAGTAACCGCGTGTGCAGTACATAAACTGTACTGAAGCATCCTTTTGATCTGTCGCATGGCCAAGCAGGGTGGGACTCACGTACCGGAACAGCTGTGAGAGCCGCACAGTTGATGCTTTCAGCTGATGTGTTCAACCCACTTGGGCACAAATGTTCACTGGAAACTCGGCGACCGTAGAAGGCTGACAGAATGCTGATGGATGTGTGAGGCGGGCAGCTTATTGAGAAGCGATCCCCGTCACAAGCGTGCACTGTGTGGTTTTGCAGAATCTTCAGGAGGTAACCTGGTTAATGGAAGCAGATCACTGAAGGATTGAGAGCACGTCTTACCTTTGAACCTTTGAAAAGCCTGTCATAAATATTATTCTTCAACAAAAGTCATCTTTCAGTATATAACGGCCTCAATCTAAGTTCCCCAAACATCTCCCAACTGTACCTCTTACACATTTGTACATACATCAATTAAGTAACAATTTTGAACAACCCTATGTCCCTCAGAAACTAACACTTGCTGTAAGTCATGGAAGAGTTGTTCAATTATTACAGTTACAGATGGATCTGTTTTTCTTCCCACACAGATATGTTTATTTAACAGGACAAAAACTACTAAGCAATGGTCTTTACAAAGCTAACATAGATGATAGAACTTAGATGTACAACATGGAAGATAGAATATAGAGAGAGAACAATAAACAGAGAACAGTGCAGCTCAGCAACAGGCCCTTTGGCCAACAATGTTTGTGCCGAACATGATGCTAAGTTAAACTGATCTCATCTGTCTGTACGTGATCAATATCCCTCTGTTCCCGCATTTCCATGGGCTTTTTTAAAAGCCTCTTAAACACCTCTATCATATCTGCCTCCACTACAATGTGTTCCAGGCTCCCACTTCTCTCCCAGCACATCTCCAGTAAACTTTCCCCCTCTCACCTTATAGCTATGCCCTCTAGTGTGCATTTTGTAAAAACGTTCTGACTGTCAACATATGAATTTAAGCAGTATATGAAATTAATTGCTGTACTTAGCTAGCAGACCTTGAACTTTTAATTCCCCTGCCCCTAGACTTGCACAATGTTGATGCTTCTAGATCAACAAGGTATGGAAATGGCGTTAAATGAGTGCCAAGCACATATATAGTGGTCCCACTGAAGCCAGCATATTACAGGAGAAAGCTCTCATCCTCTGCCACACAATGTTTGCCTTTCATTCTCTGAGCAGTTGCAGCTGCCTCGTGTTGTTCTCAAGCAAACGCACTCTGCTGTGCCAGCCATCTGGGGACAGTGGACATTTGTGCCCAGATCTGCCTACTGGTGGATATGTGGCAGTAATCTGATATCTGCCCAGGACTTACTTTCTTTTTAATTTCCATCTTGCTGATCCATCTACCATAAATGTTACTCTCGGAAGATCATCTACCCTCTGTCTGCCCTCCTCTAAGTTCACTCACTAGTTCTGTCACTAATTCTTTAACATATTTCCTTAAAAACGATTAACTTACTTTCCACTGTTTGCATTGCTTTCTGCATTCCCCTTAAGTCTCACACATGAAATCCCTTCTAACTTGTCTTTGCTTCTGGTCCTAATCCTACAGTGATACCTCGTTATTATGTAGGAAGGAAATGCAGATGCTGGTTTATAATGAAGATAGACATAGAGTAACTCAGCAGATCACGCAGCATCTCTGTAGAAAAGGATAATGGTGGGAAACCACTTTATTTAGATTTGATCACCAGTAAAAATAATCGCTCTATTTTATTCTCCCAAAGCTTTTCAAGGATTTGAACACATTTTTTAGGTCTACATGCTGCATAAAAGTACTTTATATGAATTAGGAACAGGAATCGCCCATTCCCCAGGCAGTGAAGAAAGCTAATGGAATGTTGGCCTTCATAACAAGAGGATTTCAGTATAGGAGTAAAGAGGTTCTTCTGCAGTTGTATAGGGACTCTGGTGAGACAACGTTTGGAGTATTGTGTACAGTTTTGGTCTCCTAATTTGAGGAAGGACATCCTTGTGATTGAAGTAGGTTCACGAGATTGATCCCTGGGATGGCTGGACTGTCATATGAGGAAAGATTGAAAAGACTAGGCTTGTATTCACTGGAGTTTAGAAGGATACGGGGGATATTATAGAAAAATATACAATTATAAAAGGACTGGACAAGCTAGATGTAGGAAAAATTGTCCCAATGTTGGGCGAGTCCAGAACCAGGGGCCACAGTCTTAGAATAAAGGGGAGGTCATTTAAGACTGAGGTGAGAAAAAACGTTTTCACCCAGAGAGTTGTGAATTTATGGAATTCCCTGCCACAGAGGGCAGTGGAGGCCAAGTCACTGGATGGATTTAAGAGAGAGTTAGATAGAGCTCTAGGGGCTAGTGGAGTCAAGAGATATGAGGAGAAGGCAGGCACGGGTTATTGATAGGGGATGATCAGCCATGATCACAATGAATGGCGGTGCTGGCTCGAAGGGCCAAATGGCCTCCTCCTCCACCTATTTTCTATGTTTCTATGTTTCTATATTTGGCGACTAAAGCATTCCCTACTTTTAATAAGATCATGGCAGATCAGATTGTAAGCCCAGCTCTGTATTCCATTCTGAGAGAAATTAATAAATGTATTCATTATACAGCACGGAAATAGGTCCTTTAGCACAATGTGTCCATGCTGACAAAGAAGCTCCATCTACGCTAGTCCCACCTACCCGTGCTTGGCCCACAGTCAGCTAAACCTTTCCTATCCATGTGAAAACTTTGTACCTCAGGTTCCTATTAAATCTTTTCCCTCTCTCCTTAAAACTATGTCCTCTAGTCTAGTTTAGAGATACAGCACTGAAACAGGCCCTTTGGCCCACTGAATCCGCACTGACCAGCAAACCCCGTACATTAACACTATCCTACACACGCTATGGACAATTTAAACTTTTATACCTAGATACCTGTAAGTCTGGAGTGTGGGAGGAAACTGAAAACCACGTGGTCAAGGGGAGAACTTACAAACTCCATACAGACAGCATCCGTAGTCAGGATCGAACCCGGGTCTCTGGTGTGATAAGCGCTGTAAGGCAGCCACTCTACCACTACGCTACTTGCAACTCTACCACTGCGCCTTTAGTTCTTAAAAGACCTTGTCCATTCACTCTATCTATTCCCCTCATGATTTTATATACTGTACCTCTGTAAGATCACGTGTCAGCTTCCCGCACTCCAAGGAATGAAAGCCTAGCCTGTCCAACCTCTCCCTATATCTCAGGCCCTCTAGTCCTGCAAACATTCTCGTAAGTCTTCTCTGCATGCTTGCCAGCTTAATGACATCCTTCCTATAGCAGGGTGACCAAACCTGGACAAACCTGATCCTCAAAATGTGGTCTCACCAACATGTTTTACAACTGTAACATAACATCCCAACTTCCATACTCAATACCCTGGATAGACACAAATGCTGGAGTAATTCAGCAGGACAGGCAGCATCTCTGGATAAAAGGAATGGGTGACGTTTCGGGTCGAGACCCTTCTTCAGAAAGCAAACTCAATGCTAACATTTATTCCAAGAGGACTTCTATACAAAAACAGGGATGTAATGCTGAGGCTCTATCAGGTGCTGGTAAGACCGAATTTGGAAAATTGTGAGCAATTTTGGGCACCATATCTGAGGAAGGATATGCTGGTTCTGGAGAGGGTCCAGAAGAGCTTTACAAGAATGATCCCAGGAATTAGTAGGTTAATCTATGATGAACGTTGGGCCGATATTCACTGGAGATTAGAAGAATGAGGGGGGACCTCATTGAAACATACAGAATAGTGAAAGACTTGGATAGAGTGGATGTGGAGAGGACGTTTCTACTAGCGGGAAAGTCTAGGACTAGAGGTCATAGCCTCAGAATTAAAGGATGTTCTTTTAGGAAGGAGATGAGGAGACATTTCTTTAATCAGACGCTGATGACTAAAGAAGTACATGTGTCAGAGGTTATGGGGAAAGGCAGGAGAATGGGGTTAGGAGGGAGAGATTGACCAGCCATAATTGGATTCTACTACTATTCCTTCTGACCTTATAAACTTCCCATATTAATCTCAGGGATGTGCACAGCAAGGTGTGTCCCATCCTGAACTTTCCCCTCCCCATCCCAATAATTATTCAGGGACATACGCAAACGTGTATGCAGACCAAGTTTCTGCTTAAAGCGCTCCTCCAAAAGCTGTCACATTTATGCTGTAAATTCTAATGGCATCCCAAGGACTGGAAACAAACTACAAAATTGATCAATGTTTCAAATGCAAGCGTTTCAGCTCGTTGCCTTATCACAGCAATGTGTCCAGTTTTCTAATGTCAACTATCTTCTAAGGAGCCTCTTCCAACTATTGTTAACCCTTTCACGTGAAGTCTGGGAATACAGTCACTGATCAGGAACTTTCCCTTCTCATCCATGAACTAGGCTGACCTTTCAGGAAGTACCGGATTTGCCTGCACTATCATTTTAACCATGTCATTCACCTCCAAGGATCCCCTGAGGCACCTTTCTTTAAGGATGCAGATAACTACCTTACCTGGTGTAAGATCTAAAGAGAAATATCCACAATCAAACAAAATTGTAATGTTCATATTCTAAGCAAACACTTACCTGAGAAATCTGGAGCAGCTTCAAACTGAGGCCAAAGGTACAACCAAACCACTGTGGCAAATGAAAATCCCACGTCACATCTAAAGCGTTTCAATGCAATCATACCGAAGGCTTGGTCAGAGAGAGCAGGTAAATGTTCATTCTGACCGGTGAATAATCATTCCAGTTTTTCTATCACATTTGGTGTCTGACTCCCGGCAGATGCGATGTGATCACGGGTAAGCTGATGAGTTGGCAGCCTTCTATGGCAAGGGCTGCACATTAGATTCAACACTGACTTTTTGTTAGATATTAAATAATGGCAGCTGTTGATAAAGATTGTCACAAGGCAGTTGTGCAAACACATTTGGTGCAGCCCTTTCCTGAAGGCACTCCTTCTCCCTGGGAAATAGTACAATGGACAAAGGCAATCCTCATGTACACTGAGCTTCTTTCTGTGTGATCGTCAGCATTAGCTGCTACTTAATCATAAAGAGGAATAACTGAGCCGTGGTACCTCACTATTCACATCCCCCACTACCACCCCACCCCTCCCCTCCTAAATGCTAAATGTTCATATGGTTTTTTTTAAACATCTGTAATCACAGCTAATTCAATGTGATGGGTGATGAATAACATGGAACACTATGAGTGCAGAAGAGCCACTATTTTCTATTTGTGTGATTTTTCTTTTCTTTTTCTCGCATCTTCTCGGAGTTTTCTTCTAATTCTTGTACCCACAATTGTGACAGATTTCAAGCTATCCTAGATTCCCAATCTGCTGTAAATGCTCCTGAGGCTCTGAGCTGTATAAAGGTCAAGTATTAGGTCCTCGCAAGCCCAGGTAATCTACGAATGTAGCTGAGCCCAGAACTCCTGGTGAATCCAAGGAAAGAGAGTAAAGCAGAACAAAGTTCAATGACTCGTTATTAACACTAGATCAAATTGTTGGAGGAACTCAGTGGGTCTGTCAGTGGGTCAGGGGAGGGAAATGGACCTTCAACATTTCAGATTGGGACCCTTCTTCATACTGATAGAGTACATTAGAGATAGCTGATAGAAAAAGGCGAGGAAATGAGTGGGAGAACAGCTTGTGATCCATTTCCTTCCACAGATGCTGCCTGAGCCATTGAGTTTCCCGAGAAGTTTGCTTTTGTGCAAGAATGTAGCATATGCAGTCTCTCTGTGTCCAGTTATCTAATTATTTTCTTAGAGGTTCAGTGTAGAAACAGACCCATCAGCCCACCGAGCTCATGCTGACCAGCAATCACCCATATACTAGTTCTATCTTACACTAGGGACAATTTAGAGAAGCAAAAAAAAAAACAAAACATCCACAAATCTGCAGGTTTTAGAATGTTGGAGGAAACCGGAGCACCTGGAGAAATCCCACGTGGTCACAGGAAAGAATGTACAAACTCCATACAGCCAGCACCTGTAGTCAGGATTGAACCTAGGTCTCTGGCGCTGTAATGCCCCTGTCCCACTTAGGAAACCTGAACGGAAACCTCTGGAGACTTTGTGCCCCACCCAAGGTTTCCGAGCGATTCCCGGAGGTTTTTGTCAGTCTCCCTATCTGCTTCCACTACCTGCAACCTCTGGCAACCACTTGCAACCTCCGGGAACTGCACGGAAACCTTGTTTTGTGACATCCATCACTTAATACAACAATATCCTGTGCTGTAAAGGAAATGAACTATGAGAAAGCTTGGTAATATTGTGGACACAATCTCCCAAGAGTAATCTCCTGTAAATTATGATTTGACAAACTAATATGCTGATCAAGCATCATATAATGGCTTACAACAGGCATTTATTGAACTGGATCCTGGATAGGTCGGCTACTTTAAACCATTAAGCCTTTTACCCAACAGCAACTTTGCGAAGTCAGGAATTTGATAGATAACTTGTAGAAATTAGTCTTACCGAGGAATAATTGCATATTGCATTTTATATTGATACGAGGTGCTTACCATTGAATTTCCACTCTACCCAAATCCCCATCTTCATTGTGTTTAGTACGTTACTGCGTTTAGGAATGTACCCAGCTAAATCCATACTCAGCCATGTAAGCACCCTAGTCCTTCAACCTCAAAAATGTGTATTTAGTCTAGCCAAAAGAAGCATGCCATTTACAAAAGGGAATTTGGAAAAAGATAATTCACCTATCGCATGCCCGGCTTTATCACAACCCACTTGACTTTTCCAGCTCCTGCCCCCAGTCCATCAGTCTGAAGAAGGACTGCCTTGGACAGTCGCATATCCGTTCCCTCCACAGATGCTACCTGACCTGCTGAATTCCTCCAGCACTTTGTGATTTGCTCAGGAGCCAAGGAACATAGCTTTACAGTAAATACCAAAGAGTTAGCATTGACATGAGGAGATAATAAGCAGCATGTTATGTTCTGGGATGATCTTCTCAATGATGATGAAAGAACATTCAAAAGTAATTTACTGAAAATTTGGATAAATATAGGGAAGTTTAAAAAAAATAGCTGCATTGCAATGGTTTTAGTTTAGATGTGTGAGATTAAAATTGGATGGCTTTCTCAAATAATTAGCAAAAGCACAACAATGTCCCACTGCACTATAAGGTTGATTAATTGTACCAAGACTGGGCACTAAATCCTTAAATCAAAGCTACAATTCTTTGTTACTAACTTTCAATTGATGGCTACATATATGATGATTGACATCAGAGAATTCCACCTTCGGACCAGTGTGTAGGAAGGAACTGCAGATGTTGGTTTAAATTGAAGATAGACACAAAATGCTGGAGTAACTTAGAGGGACAGGCAGCATCTCTGGAGAGAAGGAATGGGTGACAATTTGGGTCGAGACCTTTCTTCAGACTAGATAGGGATAAGGGAAACAAGAGATATAGACTTTGGTGCAGAGCGATAAAGAACAATGAATGAAAGATATGCAAAAAAGTAATGATGATAAAGGAAACATGCCATTGTTAGCTGTTTGTTGGGTGAAAACGAGAACAAGTGCAACATATTGATCTAACTGACACAAAGTGCTGGAGTAACTCAGGTAGAATCTTTGGAGAAAAAGGATGGGTGACATTTCAGGTCGAGACCTTCTTCAGACTGCAATTGATCAAACAAGTGAACACACGGGATTGCCACATATAAGGAGATTCCATTTTCAATCAGGCCATGTGGATAACTCTCAAAAGAAGGATATTCTTTGCCACACAAAAATAACTTTAAAATGTAATGTCAACATTTAAGAATACCATTTCAACAGTTAAACGGAGACCACCTCTCGGCATCCTTCTGTCTTCTTTCCCCATTTAGCAAAAGAGGGAGGGTAAAATGGTGACTCCTAACTCAAACAATATCAAAACGATGTAGTATATTTGCAAGGAAACATGGCCTGTTTCCGTGCTGTAATTGTTATATGGTTATATGGTTATATGGTTAAGAATACCATTTCAACAGTTAAACGGAGACCACCTCTCGGCATCCTTCTTGAAGCGTTGTGAAGCGTTGTGTGTAATGTTGCCCTCATATTGTGGGGTGGATGTAACCTAATGAAGAAACTATGTAGTAAGGTGCAGTGTAGCTTTATGCAATGTCTATTTCTAGGCATCATTTTCAAAAATAAATTGAGAAACCCTCCTCTTAGATGCTTACTCTGAATGCCATTGACAAGGTCAGCATATAATGTTTGTTCTAAATGTCTTTGGGAACACAAACTACTTTGTCAACCTACTAGAGCGAAAATATTTCTACTGTGTTGTTAAATGGAGTCTTTCAGTGTTTTGACAAATAATGGCAATGGGTCTGCATTATGTTTCCATTTATAGATAGTATGTGACATAGTGGTACCTGTAAGTGGGGGAATTTCCCATCTGGGAACACTTTCCATTACAGCTCTTACCATGATTATTTCCTCATCCCCAAGACTGAAGAAGATTTTCAAAATAATTGTATTATATTTTATTTTCTTAATTCTTAATTTTCTTTTATATTAGAAACAGATTACATTGTATTAAGTTACAAGAAAATTTACACGCTGCTTTCACAGTGCATATCAGTAATAAAGAATTTCCACAAACTACAGTACAATACTTTCATCAGCACAACATCCCTAACATGTACTTTAGATTCAGTTCCAGCACCATCGTCTGTCCCAAGTCTTCAGTAAATAGCAGTCCTGTTTGGTCTAATCCATGTACAGTCTAATGCATCTTCTTGACATGTTGCAAAATATTGGTAAATTAGCACTGAAATGTAAAGATATATTTCACACCAGCAGTTGAAATAGTCTGCAAACATGCATGGGTTTTGGGGAACAGGGGACTATAGAAGAGAAAAACTCCCACTGCTCTTCTAAATTCACCAGTCAATTGTGTGTTCCCAGAATAGATTAGTGGTGCGTTATGCTTTTCAGAGATTTAACGCTTGATTCTAAAGAGAAAAGTAACTGCTGGATTAAATCCAACAGGCCTTGCGCTAGCAAATATTACTTTAACACACAAGAGGAAGGGAAGCTTGTGACTCGTGCAAAAGTGTTGAGTCCAGGCATTTGTTAAGAGAACTGGGTACCATGCCTTGAATTCTCTTCTTGAATTTTATAAAAAGCTGGAATCAAATTGTTCTTGGATAATTTTTCCCCTTCCTTATGCTCCATCCCCAGTTTTCTGTGACAGAAGCTCTCTTGAGTTTTAGAATTCCCAACAAAGCTAAAACGTGAGACATTCTTTTGCAATGTCTCATTCAGTCACAGCTCGGATTACCGTGAATTGCTATCACCAGTAATAATCTGATCACTGCCTTTCAGTCAAATATTATGCAAAAGCATTTGCATTTATTGAGATTATAATTTATTTTCTAAGTTTGTCAAATTCAAGATTAGACCTATGAAATACCTCCTTCATTATCATGTCTATCTTTAGTAGCTTTTGCTTCACTCATGGTCTATTCGAATTTTCCTACGCATTTGGTCCAGGCTTCTACAAATCAATAGAAGAAGCTTAATCTGAGAGATTGAAAATAACTCAAAGTTAGAAATCTCACCAGAGATCCCTGAGGGACTTCCACAGATAAAATACCCTTGTGAAAAAGCATTTTAATATAAAACTAAAAAATGATCAACTGATTTCAACATTTATCCACATGAATTGCGCGAGAATCAAGAATTCCTGTTCTTCGAACAGCATCAAACCTCTAACCATTGGCATCATGAAAGCATAGACTTGCGCTAATTCCACAATACAATGCACCCGACTGGGAGCACAGATTGAAACTTCAGGGCTGCAATGTTATTGCCTTATCTCTAACCTGTATACCCTTTAAATGTAATTTTCCATAGATAGCTTACAATTATGGGAATAGCCCTTATATTTCATGCATCCAGAACTTTAACAATACAATTGTGAAGGCAACCCATCAACTTGCACATCACTGCATATTTACAAACTTGGCAGTATTTCACAAGATACTTTCCAAATAGCAATGTTTATTTGAAAATTAGCTTAAATCATTGAAAGGTTATAGATATGTTATAAAACAAATTTACTTAATTGAAATCGTTTGGTCTCAGGAACTCCAAATTTGTTGTCTCAAATGTTGTATACATTAAAGTACAAGCAAACAGTTTTAATAAACTGACAGAGGCACAGTCTAATAGCTTCCATTCTCACCACCGCACGCTAAACACTCAACATGGACACGTACTGCGAGCATTTGACTGTGAAACCTGAACTTTACTATCTTTTTTCTGCACCGCTTGGAAAGTCAATGTTTTTTGTGCCTTCAGCTTGCATGCAAGAGACATAAAAATGGATTCCACGTGGTCGCTTTCTTTTGGATCTTTAGCTGACGTCTCAAACAAAAGCATGTTGTTGGCATCTGCAAAGCGGAGCGCGACATTGGAAGATACCTGGATCTCGTTGGTGAGATCGCATTTGTTACCGACCAGCACCCGTGGCACACTGGGTGACACTGAGTGGTTGTTGCATTCTTGAATCCAAGCTTTCAGGTTTTCAAAGGAGTTTTGTTTTGTTACATCGTACACAAATACCACAGCGTGTACATTTCTGTAGTAGTGTTGTACCATACTTTTCCTGAATCGTTCTTGTCCCGCGGTATCCCAGACCTGAATCTGAACAGAAGAAGAAAGAAGTTATAGGAAATGATGGTGGGAGTAATGTTATATATTTCACTGCTACAATGTTCTCTCCTCTTTTGAAAGAAGTGTTTCATTTCCACAGAAATCTTCTAGTAGCAGATGTGAATGTATGGAAGAAGATGCTGGTGGGGTCAGTTCATAAGTTCATAAATTATAGAAACAGAATTAGGCCATTCGCCCCATCAAGTCTACTCCGCCATTCAATCATGGCTGATCTATCTTTCCTTCTCAACCCCATTCCCTGCCTTCTCCCCATTACCCCTGACACCCATACTAATGAAGAATCAGTCAATTTCCACCATAAAAATAAATGATGTGTAGCATATAGAGACGGACTCTATAAATGCACAAGCACTTTTACTGATTTATCCTTACTGACCAGGGTGAGAGAGATGAAATATAACAAAAAACATGTCAACGGGAAAAAAATCAAGTCCAAATGCATCTCCAAAACTGCTCGAAGAATGTAAAATCAAATGATTTTGAAAGTTAATGGCGGTTAAGTAAGAAAAGATAGCAGTTATTTTACACTTCATAAAGACTCTACAAAAGAGCAATGAGGTGGCATTAAGATAGATGATGCTGAAAATAGTGGGCGTCAGTCACCATTTACAAAGGGAGAAACAGAATTAACATTGTATATCAATAGAAGATAGACACAAAATGTTGGAGTAACTCAGCAGGACGGGCAGCATCTCCGGAGAGAAGGAATGGGTGATGTTTCGGGTTGAGGCCCTTCATATTGTTTAGCAATAACCTGGCATCAGAACAGGAAGATGTTGGGGAAAACAGCTTTTAAGCAAATGTTGAGCCAATAAATGTCAGAAATACCTTTATTGGTACTGGCTTAGAAATAGCTAGTGGATAAACCAATAAAAACCCTATTGTTTGTCACCCTCCATCAGAATAATAAACATAGCACAGAGAGAAGATCAAAATGTGACCTTCCCTATATTGTGAATTATTTTTGTTGTTGTTTCAAAGCAACGATTATGACCTTCCAACAGCTGGAATCCATACTGTCTTTACTGGAAATCCTTGAAGATTAGCGCCATAAAAGCAATAAAATATAATATATAGATCTATGGTAAAAGCAATGATACATTACTTTTGGAGTGTCTTGTACAGTTCTTACACTCTATTATAGCAAGGTATTAAAGCAACTGTGTGCCTGACAAAAAATTAACAGAGTGGCATCAATAGAAAACATAAATATATAAGGAATGACTTAAGATATGAGAACCTTTTCCAATACAGGAACAAAAAATGCACATTTAATGAGAAAAGAAGTGTTGCTGGATTTAATGGAGAATGGGTGTTAACTCTTCAGAGCGCATCAGTGATGAGCAATCATTAACTTAATGCAATTATAGAGAATAGAAGTTGGTACAAGTTTCATTGAAGAATTGCCAAAGCAAAATCTGAATACCCTGTCATGCATCAAGACAGCATTGAGTCAGATGAATGATTATCTTTAAGAGATCCCGCAAGATGAAGAGGCCGATGACAGGTTCACCAATGACATTTAAGGAGGGTGTACACATTATCTGTTCTGCACCATCCATGACATTTATATATTGAGTGATTAGGAGCATCGTCTCTTAAAAGCCTTATATTATTTCAAAAGGGTAATTGAAAGATCCCCATGTTTAATTCAAGGGCTTTGAACAGAAAAATACTACAATACCGCTATTCTCTAGGTTATTGAATTAACTATACAGCCTTCATCCTGTACTCCAACCCTGCAATTAATCCTTTTTTCATTGTTACACTATTCCTTTTGAAATTATTGCTGCCATTCTGACCATCAGCTCATCAAATATTATTTTTTTAAATGGAATTTGTCAATGATTCAGCACATAAAGCACAATGTCCAAAGAGATCAATCGAACCATAGGAACAAGGGTACAAAATTTCATCTGACCCATTTGGATAATTTTCTTTGCAATGTTGCAGGTTGAGAGGATATCTGATATACTGGTAAGTATATAAAATTATGATACGCATTGGTAGAGTAGACAGTCAGAATATTTTCCCCAGAGTGGAAATGTCAAGGATTAGAGCGGATCGCTTTAAGATGAGAGGGACACAGTTTAAAGGAAATGTTCAGGCAGGTTGGTCAGCACTGGGATGAAGAGCCTGTTTCCATGCTGCCTGCTGAAAGGTTTTAGCACAGAGAGTGGTGGGTGACTGCGGGCAGATACAATAATGCCATTTAAGAGGACTTTAGATATGCATATGGTTATGCAGGGAATGGAGGGATATGGATATTAGTTGAGGGGAGACCTGGTATGTATATAAAATTATGAGAGGTATTCTGAGAGTCAGCAGAACAGATCAGCTTAGCTTGGCATTACGTTTGGAATGGACATTGTGGGCTGAAGGGCCTGTTCTATATTCTATGTTTTGTAGCTAAATGTCATTCAAACAATTTTTCAAATCTTAAGCCTTAGCACTTAGAATTTATTGCATTGTAGTATTTAGGTTGTTGGTTTAGTTTTAAAAGTCATTCGTATATGGAGAATTTCTGTATTAAGTGCCAAATGGATTTGATTCTTTGTGCTAGGAATCTACATTATATCTACATTTGTGAAGCAGGAATCTTTTAAAATTAAAACAGTGAAAGTTCAGGGTGAACGTGTTCCATTAGGATGAAACATAAGGACAGGAGGTCCAAGGAATGCTGAATATAATTTTTTTTAAGTGAAACATAGGGTGGCACGATGGCGCAGCAGTAGCGTTGCTGCCTTCCAGCGCCAGTGATCAGGGTTCGATCCTGACTACAGGTGCTGTACCTTCTCCCTGTGACTGCGTGGGTTTTCTCCAGGTGCTCAAGTTTCCTCCCGCATTCCAAAGAAGTACAGGTTTGTAGATTAATTGGCTTATGTAAATTGTCTCTAGTGTGTAGGATAGTTCTAGTGTATGGGATGATCGGTGGACGGCGTATACTCAGTGGGCCGAAGGGCCTGTTTCCATGCTGTAACTCTGAAGTCTAAAGTGTAAGATGGTGGATACTGAGCGCAGAAAACAGAATATAAAGAGTGTGTGGGTGTGGGTGTGGGTGTGTGTGTGTGTGCGCGCTCGTGCGTGCGTGCGTGTGTGGAGGGGGGGCACTTAAAAAGGAAATTTACGAGGAGTAGGAAATAAGGAAGATCCCAAGGCATTTTGTGAATACATTAAGAGCAATATAGTAGCTGGAGAAAGAGTGGGATTGATTAGCAACAAACAGTGTAATCTATGTGTGGAGCCAGAGGATGTGGAAAAGTTCAGAAATTAAGAAGGGTCTCAACCCGAAACGTCACCCATTCCTTCTCTCCAGAGATGCTGCCTGTCCCGCTGAGTTACTACAGCATGTTGTGTCTATCTTTGGTTTAAACCAGCATCTTCAGATCCTTTCTACACAGCTCAGAAATGAATACTGTTCATCTGCTTTCAATATGAAAAAAATACATTGAGGCTGGAAATTCCAGTTAGTACAGTGACATTTGAGGGCAAGCTAAGATTAAAAAAACAGGTATAAATCCTCAGAGCCCAATGAGATGTATCACAGGCAGTTTTGGAAAGCAAGAGGTCTTGCTGAGGTCTTGATGGAAATATTTAAATCCTTACTGAACACAAATGAGATATCAGATAACTGGAGGACATCAAACATGGTATCTTTATTCAAGAAGGGAACAGGGATAAGCCACATAATTGTAGGTACTTCTTTTTGCACTTCTTATTAATTGATGTACATGAAAAATCAGATAGTCCCAGCACTCATCCTAGTGGTACTCTGTCGGTCACTAGCTTGTATCACAAAAGTGGCTCCCATTCATCACCCCTCTTCCTCCTATTTCTACCCAAGCCCAATTTTCCAACTTGTTTGGGTCTCATGGGCTCTAACACTTCCTTGTCAAAGGCTTTATTGAAGTCCACTACATTTTGGGTTGAAAGGCCTGTATGACGACATGATTTCATACTGCACAGAAATGTGGTGGGTGGGATTATATTAAATAAACCAATGTTATAGAGGATAAATGGAGTCTGATGAATGGTTTTGAGCCACTATTGTCATCAATAATGCCTGCATTCTACAGTAACCATTATATTAATCCTGCTCAAGGCACCAAGAGCAATCTAAGAAAACTGAAGAATGGAGAAGCAAGGATCTGCAGATGCTATTTTACAAAAAAGCCACAAAGTGATGGAGTAATTCAGCCGGTTGGGCAGCATCTCTGGAAAACATGGATAGGCCATGTTTAGGGTCGGGGTCCTTCTTCAGGCTGAACAGTCTGAAGAAGGGTCCCAACCTGAAGCATCACCTATCCATGTTCTCCACTGATGCTGCCTGGCTCATTGAGTTACTCCAGCATTTTGTGGCCTCACTAAGAAAAATGAACACTGACCACATCATTTAAATATAAATAGAATCACGCCATCTGGCCATAGATGGTTTGAGATGCTGAGCTGCTTCGTATAAACCAGTGTCAAAACGTTTTATGCTTACAACAAAAATAATGTGCTAGGTTCTGCAGCTTCCAACGCCTGAGTCATTGTTGCTTAGAATAATTTTTGTACACAACAGGGGCGGCAGAATAGCGCTATGTTAAAGTTACTGCCTTACAGCGCCAGACACCCGGGTTCGATCCTGACCACGGGGATATGTCTGTAAGTTCGCCCTATGACCGCGTTGGTTTTCTCAGAGTGCTCCGGTTTCCTCCCACACTCCAAAGACATGCAGGTTTGTAGGTTGATTGGCTTCTGTAAATATCCCTATTGGGTTGGATAGAACTAAAGTATGAGTGATCGCTAATCGGCGTGGTCTCGGTGGGCTGTAAAACCTGTTTTCATGCTGTATCTCTAAACTAAACTAAAAGGTGAAAGGAGTAGTAAAGTGGATTTATTCGCCAGAGCAATTGAGTCCAATATTTGCCAACAGCGAAGCCAAAAAAACAATTTTTTTAAATCCCTCTGTTGCAGTTCCCTTGAACTCTGAACTTTGAATGGTGTTGTTTTGAAAAAGCACGATGGGATCAGAACTATATGTTCACATACAGCTTAAACCTAGTCATGGCTCAGTCTTTGACTAGCTGCAGAAAAGCTGCCTCCTGACAGAGCTACTGGAAATGGTAAGTAACATGCCATCAACTGATCAATCTGAAGAAGGGTTTCGGCCCGAAACGTCACCTATTTCCTTCGCTCCATAGATGCTACTGCACCCGCTGAGTTTCTCCAGCATTTTTGTGTACCTTCGATCTTCCAGCATCTGCAGTTCCTTCTTGAACACAACTGATCAATACTTGTTTGACTGATATACAGGGCTCGTATTGGCTCTGTAATTGGACAAATCTAATCTCATATTTA